>NW_024037047.1:37086426-37207703 GCF_015706575.1 Patiria miniata | reverse complement strand
CGAAAAAAAATATCTGCCGTTTGTTCGTATACAAGCGCAGCGACTTTGAGCATTGCGCACTGGCCGTACGACCACAGCGAAAATAAACAACGATCCCACCGCACGTACCCCGTACGATACCCCTACCGTGATGCTGCGCCACACGCATTCGCTATGATAGCAATAACACGTGCTGTTTTGTGCTGCGTAGATACAGCGCTCCGTACGGACGGACGTGGACCACACCATTTTGCGCTATCGGGTGTGCTTTCCTAAGGTCAATATTTACAAGCATTTCAACTGTTTTAAATTATAAATATACTTTTTATCAGTCCGAAACATATAACTGTTTGAAAATAAGTCCTTCAACTCGGAACATAATTTTCGTAAAGGATTTATTCGAGAAACGATGTCCAAGAAAGGTTAGCACCCCTACGATATCAATGGATCCGTCCCCAAGATGGCCGCACGTGAAGAATTCTTCTCGAAGAATGTCGCTGTCGAAAATTTGGATTTTTGACTACACTACTCGTTGCTGATAATAACAGTTCAATAAGTTTGGTAGTAAAAACGGATCTGTTTTGTTCTTAGGACAAAATCAATCAGCAAGTATTGCAACAAAACAGTTTTTTAGCGCTCCACGAATGCGTGGCTTTCTCAAATGCTGAGGAAATTTGGTCTCGTAGTTCGTCGCGTAGCCGTGTGGGCTGGCCCGCGCCGCGCCCGCACGCCGGGGCCGGCCGGGGCCGGGGCCGGCCGCGGCCGGTATAGGAAGCATTCCCGGTGATTATTTCTCATCGTCATTATCTACAATTATATTTTTTAACATAACAAAATGAGATTTCTCCTTCACATTGTGTTGTAGCATATTGAAATTGCAATCGCCGACGACTTTTTATGTCTGAGACCTCCATGGTTTTACAATTTCTCTCCCTGCCGACCGGATGGTTTTATTTACAAATTTAAAATCAGAACTACTGCTACTACGGCAGCGCTACACACAACACAAGGCTTCTTGAAATATGAAATGTTCATGCGATTTGTTCTCACACTTAATATTGACAAAGTAAATCCCATTTTTTTTATAAAACATTGAGGAACTACTAAAAATGGTTAAACATCAGAAGCATCGATCTTGGAACAACTTATACATTGTAAACGTAATCTAAAATTTGAAAACAGAAGAAACTTTACAGGAGCAAGAGTATTAATCATTGAAACAAATAAAACAAAATTTCTTATAATTTTAAACACTTCTGCTAAAAAAAAAATCAGGGGAAAGTGGCAGGGAATCGCCTCAGATTGCACCACAGAGCATCTAGAGTTCAAAATTTTTCGGGGCCCTTAAGCGGGCCCCCCCCCCACGCCGTAAGGGCTTCGCGCTCCGCGCTCGCATAAGTCGCCGAACCAAAATTACCTCTACGCTATAATTTCACCCTGGCTAGAACACTGATTGTGTATATGGCATACTTGACCTGCATTTTCCAATATTTTTAAGATTATCGACGGCAGATATTTTCGATAAAACTTAAGGCAAGTTTGTGTCATTTTGAGGCCCTTTTTGTATAGCTTTCGTAGAGCAATTGAAAGTTCAGGCTGAAAATTTCATATAATTTTAAAGAATCTGAAAGCCAATATTCAGTTGCTTTATGTGCCGTTTATTAACTCTCCATTTTCCAAGTATAATCCAGTGATGAACCAATTGACAACTGTATTAAAAAATAAAAGCCTAAGCAGTAGTCAAACCTTTTATTAATCTCCATTTAGTTAGTTTTTAAAAATAAATTTTACCTTGTCTAACAGTTACAATAACGAAAAAAGTAACGTAACTTGAGCATATGTTATTATGCAAAAAACAATAATAATGCAGCCCCTTGAATAAATCCTTATATTCAAAATAAAACAAAAACAATGGTTACCCGTCGTTTTACCGCTGTTTATCTGCATATTTTAAGGAGAGCGATTTGCTCTCCTCAAATATTTGAGGAGAGCGATTTATAGCTCTCCTGGATTTTCTTTAAATGAAGGACTGGGTTTGATACCTTATATTTTTATGATGCAACATTTGAAAAAAAATATGTTGCTCTGTTATTACCGTGCAGTTTATTGTTCTCATTTTATGTTGTCATGAGTATTTTTAATGAGGCAATTTTGAGGCCACCATATCTCTACAATGTAATAAGTACATAGTTCTTGTTCTTTGCACCTAGAATTCTATTGGTCTAAAAATGTGCCTCTTAGGATGTCAAGGTCATGCAAGTGTTAACTGTCAACCCTAATTACCATATCTCAGGAATTATAGGTAGTGTCAATCATTTGTAATTTGTGCATTGTGTTTGTTTGAAGCAACAGAAGTGCTCAAAATTTAAAGATGGGTGCTGAACAACTAACCTGATGCAGTTTCAGCTCAGTGAATGCAGTACATTGTATATCCCGAAAAACAATATTCTAGGATCAGCAGAAAGTCCCCATAACTCAGTCTTAATTTCCTTAACAATAAGCAACTTCCCCATAACGCAGTGGCGGCCCGCCCCCAGTCACAAACCACACACATGGACAGCCAAGGCAGAAACAGTATGCCCCTTCGGCTTCACTGGCGGGACAAAAACACATACTACCACCTCACAAAACTGAACATGTACTCAATTCAGTTCGGTTATAAAATCTTAAAGTATTTTGGCAAATTTTGACCTTAAAATGCCTGTAATTTGATATGCCACGTCATGATGACGTCACCAAAGGTTGTCATGATGATTTTGGACAAGGGTAACTGTCTATTATACAAGGGTTCACCATCATTCCTGGAAAAGTTTGAAAGAAAATCAGATTTTGAATATTGATGCTTTTGTCTGTATTTATAGCATTTAAGCACAATCATGTGAAACATAACACTGATAATCCAATTGTATAATGTCCACTTAGAGTAGAACAGCCATGAAGGTACATGTACATGTACTTGACAACTTCTTTTGTTTTTATTTTAACATACAATGTGCAATGTACACTGTACGCTGAAACTTTTTCAGAGATAACAAAAAATCCACTCCATTATGGATTAATTTGGAATGTTGATGATTTGCATGTAGCCCTTGCATCCTCCACAATAATTCACATGAAGGCTATTTGGCACATATGACGGGTTGACAAAAAAAATACACTCTAAGGGGCCATTCAGAATTTTCAACGTTTTAAAATTTCGACTTTTTTTTCCAATTATTTTTACCCACCCACCCACCCCTAATTTCGATTAATAAAAAACTGAACATGTACATGTACATGCACTTGCATACTTATGTACATATACATGTACTTGAACATGAACATGTATACCCATGTACATGTGTTTCTATTTCAGTGACGGCTTGAAGTTGTCGGTCTTTCCTCTTTTGCACTGGTGACCTTCAGTTTTCTTGTGTTTTGCCAGCTGATATGCTGTTGGGAATGACAGGTTGCAGTTTTGGAAGCCACAAAGATGACCGTGGTTTTGTCGTTTTCTGGATGATCGAGGTGGATGACATGACATACGAGGTTGTGCCTGTAACGTGAGGTAGCTGAGAAAAACATTCGCTAGTATAATGAAAAACCACCACCCTCTCATGCCACAGTGGGTTTATATACACGTACATGACATACATGTACAGTACATACAGGGGACGAAGTTGGAAAAGAAACACGCATCGCGATATCAGAAAGCTTGCGCGTAGTTCAGGCAAGTCAAAAGATCTATCTTTCTTTTTCTTTTTTTTATCTTTTTCCATGGAAAGTGAATTTCGATTTTCAATTATTTAGCTTGACCCACCCACCCACAATTTGGAAAAAAGATCGAAATTTTAAAACATTGAATATTCCGAATGGCCCCTAATATTGAGGAAATCAGTTCTAAACAGAAACATGGATCTCCACAAAAGACTTAAAGGTCAAATCTTGGTATCATTTAAGCATTTGTGAGTTGACTTACAGCGGCTTCATGTTTGATTGCTGTGTGGTCTCCTCTACTTGGTCTGATGGATCTCTTTTCTGTCGCTAGATGATGAAAAACATAGTGATCTGGAAAGTTCTCTATCTGTGAACATGAAAGAAAATCAAATTTTAGAACTTTACAAATGAAACAAAACCTAGAAATTAGCCACTAATCAAGAAGTGAAACTTAAAGAGAAGATACATTTGCAAACATAAAAAAAAACAAGTCAGGTGTGTTTACAAACACAAATGCCCCGCAACCGTGACTGTTCCCATGACATAACACCACTCTTTTAACATCAACTTACATGTACCTTGGTCACATGGAACATTCATTGACAGCATTAGTGTCTTCTGTAGGTTTTATATGAATTAATCCCTAATCCCAATAATCTCAGAATAAAGTATTTCTCAAGTTACCCCGCTGACAAGATTTCTATTGTTTTAGCCACTGTGAACTTGACCTTTGGCCCCAAATGCAAAAGGCTTCTTAAGATTACCAAGAACAATCCACAACCCAAATTGGAAGTTCATATGTTAAGTATTTCTCAAGTTATCGCGCTGACAAGATTTCTATTGTTTTAGCCACTGTGAACTTGACCCTTGACCTTTTGGCCCCAAATGCAATAGGCTTCTTAGGATTGCCAAGAACAATCCACAAACCAAATTTGAAGTTCACATGTAAAGTATTTCTCAAGTTATCGCGCTGACAAGATTTCTATTGTTTTAGCCACTGTGAACTTGACCTTTGGCCTTTTGGCCCCAAATGCAAAGGCTTCTTAGGATTGCCAAGAACAATCCACAAACCAAATTTGAAGTTCACATGTAAAGTATTTCTCAAGTTATCGCGCTGACAAGATTTCTATTGTTTTAGCCACTGTGAACTTGACCTTTGGCCTTTTGGCCCCAAATGCAAAAGGCTTCCTAGGATTGCCAAGAACAATCCACAAACCAAATTTGAAGTTCACATGTAAAGTATTTCTCAAGTTATCGCGCTGACAAGATTTCTATTGTTTTAGCCACTGTGAACTTGACCTTTGGCCTTTTGGCCCCAAATGCAAAAGGCTTCTTAGGATTACCAAGAACAATCCACAAACCAAATTGGAAGTTCATATGTTAAGTATTTCTCAAGTTATCGCGCTGACAAGATTTCTATTGTTTTAGCCACTGTGAACTTGACCTTTGGCCTTTTGGCCCCAAATGCAAAAGGCTTCTTAGGATTACCAAGAACAATCCACAAACCAAATTGGAAGTTCATATGTTAAGTATTTCTCAAGTTATCGCGCTGACAAGATTTCTATTGTTTCAGCCACTGTGAACTTGACCTTTGGCCTTTTGGCCCCAAATGCAAAAGGCTTCTTAGGATTACCAAGAACAATCCACAAACCAAATTGGAAGTTCATATGTTAAGTACTTCTCAAGTTATCGCGCTGACAAGATTTATCCCGACACACACACCCACACACACACCCACACACCCAGACTTACGTTACATACCTTGTGTGGACATTGCTTTGTTTTCGTGTAGTTAAGAAAACTCGGTACAAAAAATAACTTTACTTAAACTGTGAAAACTCTTTTAACCCAATTTTTTTTTCTATGATTCCCTATAGTGTTTCTCTTCATTCTGCTACAGATAAACCTAACCCAAAATGCCTCTAAACCTGTTTTCCAGAAAGGGCAAAACCTTATGTGGACACGGCTTAGTCCACATAAAGTTAACACAACCTGCATTATGTGGACCTCTTTTGTTCACAAGTCCACATAGGGTATGTAACACAAACTCACCCACCCAGACTTGTTTCACATACCTAGTGTGGACTTTCCTTTCTTTTCGTGTAGTTAAGGAACACCAGTGGAAAAACTCATTTTTCTCAAACTGTGAAAACTCTTACAACCCAATTTTTTTTCAATGATTCCCTTTAGTGTTTCTCTTCATTCTGCTACAGATAAACCTAACCCAAAAATGCCTCTAAACCTGTTTTCCAGAAATGGGGAAACACTGTGTGGACGTGGGCAAGTCCACACTTCGTCGCTGCTACCTACATTATGTGGACGTCTTTTGTTCGGAAGTCCACACTGCGTATGTAAGACAAGCTCACCAACACACACACGTTTTTTGCTATGCTTCCGAGGATTGGCTTTGTGTTTTCCTTTGTCCCTGTAATATAACATCTCCCATAGACTAAGCACACAAACCTGCGTTCGAGGACAATAGGCACCTTCCTTCGAGGATCAATGGCCCCTTTGTGCTCCTTTTGTTGTCTGTCCTCAGGCGTAATGCAATGCAGGAACACACCCACCCACTAACACACACACACACCCACCCACGGAAGGACAAGGCGGAAACAGTATGCCCCTTTGGCTTCGCCGCGGGGCATAAAAAATGATCGAATTATCACGAAATTTTTTATTGGACTGTTAGGGAATGACAGTCTAAAGCATTCTGTAAAAGCATGGCTCCTGGTGTGCTGACATTTTTAAGTGGTATTTTTGTGTCAATTTCCAACGGCCGACCAGCGTTGGAGAAAACTGGCTTTAAAAAATTAATTCGAAAATAACCCTTTTATATAATTACAATAAACTGTAACCTTTTTCCTATTTTTATCATGATAAAGACCTCTAAAAATTAAAATAAGATGTAAATTTTAACAAACCGAATCAGAAAAAAATGTCAAATTAATGTCACTAAAGAAATCAAATAGTAAATACTGACAACGGCATACCAACAATGCAAACAATTTGACTTGTTTCTGAACAGTACAAAAGAAATTTATTGAGACATAAGAAAATATCTCCTGATTGAAGTGATATTGCAGTCTGTATGAACTAAAATTGTAGGGTTAAGCATGTTTAGAGGAAGAAGTCTTGGGTCTAGCCTCTTCAAACGCTGTCATTGAAGTTAATTTAAAGATAATACATGTAGTAAGGGTTTAATATTAAATTCCAGTGATTTACTAATAAACAATTGATTTGTTACTAATTTGCGAATTCTGAGGGTAGGACATTCATGAACCATGCCCAAAAAGGCAAAATACTCTAACAGAAAGGAGTTTGAAACTGAAAATTGTAATGGTGGACAAGGTTTGACTAAATATAAAGAAAAGGAAAATGGCAAATTTTACTAAAATAATGGTAGCAATTAAAAAAAAAATTATAATCTAATTATTACTATTTGTACTTCTCAATTGGAATGGATTATCTTGCGCAGGATTTAAAAGTCCCCCAGCAGCAATAAACAAGATTCTCACGGAAACACTCGTCAATCTGCCTATACCTTTGCACGCAGGTAACTTCCCTACAATGACACGTAAACATGACATGGAAAGCGTGAAATACGTGAACAAGATAAGGCCAAAAAAAAAATTCTCGGTCTCTGGTCAGCGCGCGCGTCGATTTTAATCATGCACGTCAACCTTTTTTTTTTTCAAATTAACATGGAAGCTACAACAGCGCCCTCTATTGCCACACCTCCTCAAATTTTTGTAACGAGGAGCACCAAGGAATGGGGAAATTGCACAAAAGCAAAATGATAAAGGGCACGAAGGCCAATTATGGAGGACAACAATGTATAATAAGGACACAAAAAAAAGCAAAATAGTGCCCACCTTGTCTGTACAATTCAAGCTTAAAAAAAACAAGTCAGGTGTGTTTACAAACACAAATGCCCCGCAACGATGACAGTTCCCATGACATAACACCAATCTTTTAACATCAACTTACATGTACCTTGGTCACATGGAACATTCATTGACAGCATTAGTGTCTTCTGTAGGTTTTATATGAATAAATCCCTAATCCCTATAATCTCAGAATAAATACATGATTTCTATTGTTTTAGCCACTGTGAACTTGACCCTTGACCTTTTGGCCCCAAATTCAATAGGCTTCTTAGGATTACCAAGAACAATCCACAAACCAAATTTGAAGTTCACATGTAAAGTATTTCTCAAGTTATCGCGCTGACAAGATTTTTTATTGTTTTAGCCACTGTGAACTTGACCCTTGACCTTTTGGCCCCAAATGCAATAGGCTTTTTAGGATTGCCAAGAACAATCCACAAACCAAATTTGAAGTTCACATGTAAAGTATTTCTCAAGTTATCGCGCTGACAAGATTTCTATTGTTTTAGCCACTGTGAACTTGACCTTAGGCCTTTTGGCCCCAAATGCAAAAGGCTTCTTAGGATTACCAAGAACAATCCACAAACCAAATTGGAAGTTCATATGTTAAGTATTTCTCAAGTTATCGCGCTGACAAGATTTCTATTGTTTTAGCCACTGTGAACTTGACCTTTGGCCTTTTGGCCCCAAATGCAAAAGGCTTCTTAGGATTACCAAGAACAATCCACAAACCAAATTTGAAGTTCATATGTTAAGTATTTCTCAAGTTATCGCGCTGACAAGATTTCTATTGTTTTAGCCACTGTGAACTTGACCTTTGGCCTTTTGGCCCCAAATGCAAAAGGCTTCTTAGGATTACCAAGAACAATCCACAAACCAAATTTGAAGTTCATATGTTAAGTATTTCTCAAGTTATCGCGCTGACAAGATTGTCCGGACACACACACCCACCCACCCATCCACCCACACACACCCACCCACCCACGGAAGGACGAGGCGGAAACAGTATGCCCCTTCGGCTTCGCCGCGGGGCATAAAAAACACGTCGCTACTTCAATTCCGGAACTTTGGTTTAACCAGCATGACCAGAGACCGATTTTTTTTTTTTTTTGGCCTAAACCTATCTTTCATTGCAAAAAATATAAGCTCGGTTCTTACAAAATTGAAAAATTACAATAATTAATGGAGTATTATTATAGCCAAGGGAAAATCGCCCAAAAAATCTGAATTATGAGAGATAAAGCAGAATTCTGGGGTTGGTTTTTTGCGAGCACAAAGTTCATGCGCGTATTTGCATAGTGACATCACCGCATCTTCTCGCGTGGTTTCGGATTACAATTATAATAATTAATGTGCGCATGCTCAGACTAAGTTTCCAAGGGTGTCATATTTCATTAACGTATGTGGTATGCAGAGGTCCGGCGAAGATTTTTGCAAATCTTTCCGTGCAACTAGAGGCTTTTGTTTACAATACACTGAGCGACATTTTGTATGGGCAGCCACATGCTCAATAAATTCAACCGTAGTTGGCAGAAGCTTAATTTACACCCCATAGTTCTAAGTGACAAGTTCAGAATGTAAGAGGGAGATATCTTATTGACTTTTTGGTAGTTGGTGTTGATTATTCAGTGTTTTGATAGTTACACAGCATTTTATTTATAGTTTGTTGATTATTCTTTGTGTTTGCCCTAATGGCCAACCATAGTCAAAGGAAAGTCACAACAACAAAGACACAACAACATCATTCAAGCATGCTAATTTTTAGTACCTTGGACAATGTAAAGCTGGAAATTCACGTGGGCACTGACGCCACAGGTACAACATTTTGACGCCGGTAAAAGTTTTGGAATTTTAAAATAATTTGTTGATAGGCGTGTACCGCATCAGACAAGGCTAGGCCAAGGCTGAGCCAGAGCCATTTTTTCCTGAATTCAAAATGGCAGCCTCAAACAAGGTGTGTGCAACAAGGATGTTTCCGGAATTGAAGTTGAAATTTCTCTTTTCTTCCCAAAGGTATGTGAACCTACGGAAGAGGGATAGTGCCACTCAATGAGTGTGAATATATTTATTTAGTGCATGTGAAAATATTTTTTTTGTACAGCGGCTGCCACTTATTATGTGGCGGCCGCTACTTATTATCTGGCAGCCGCCAGATAATAAAAAAAATATTCTCACACACTATACAAAAAAATATATTCACACTTTTTTATGTGGGGGCCACCACTGATTATAAGTGTAAATATGGTTTTTTGTGCGTGTGAAAATTTGTGATATCGGTACTTTGGACGTACTTTTAAAATCACAACACAAAGAGCTTAAATTTTGAAAATTATTTTGTGGTCTCTCCATCACTCAAGGTAAACTTTTTAATCATTGTCACTTGAATTTGTGGAGTAGTTGAGCTGAAGGCAGCCTGAATGATGTTTACTATGCGGAACTAGGAAAACGACTGTACTATCAGAATGTCATTTTTGATTGTCATTAAGTCAGCTGTTATTAAAGCTCAGGTGGACTCCCTTTCCTCCCTACGTTACTTCGTCCAACCTGGGCTACTGTTTTGGTGAGTCTTTTATTTTTTTTTAACATGTTTAACATTAGGCCTAGGCCTATATAGGCATGATAGGAAAGGGGTCCTATTACTATTGTGAATATCTTACCTCTCCAAAGTTTATGTATCCATAACTTGCTGCCAGGTTATCAGCAACTTCCGGCCCTCCTTCAATGTTAGATATAAACTCGTTGGTGAAGGTGGAATGTACGCCTGTCCCTCCGAAATGCAGCAGAAGCAATACGGAAGTTATTAGATGTGTATTCATCATGGTCCCACTTCCGGCCGGAATCTCACACCAGTCTACACAGATGATGAGACAGTACAGTTATAATCAGTGTGTTCTCGTCACTCCGTCCTACTCAAGATCCCTGAAGGATGTTTCAGGAGGAATTATGACTAACCAAGTACTTAAAGTAGCCTACCAACTCAAGTCAGGCTAAAGTAAACCACAAAAAAAAGTCAGAAACACGGGCAAAACAACAACAAAATCTTGCCACCAAAGCGTGAGACAATGGAAGATTAACAAATCTCACCTTACAAAATCCCAGATTATCACTGACATTCACCGTAGCCAATTATTGTAGGACACACTGACGTGAATGCAGTGCTACTGCTAGTTTACTTCTTTACCTACGCACAGCATTTTTTTACACAATAAAACCAAAAAACCAAAGATCCTACGATAATGACGATCTTTGATACATCGACATGATCGATAAAAAACTTCAGGCTTCACTGGTTTCCTACGCGGACCTCCATCAAATCATGTCAGTGGAGTACCGTAATGGATATGGGTACCAGTTTTTACAACAAAAGTTTGGCACACTGCGCGCTTGTGGCACAGCTAGACTGGTTTCCTGTCCTCAATGCTCCATCAATTGTCCTTCGGGGGTCCACTGTACTAATTCAAGCCCCATTGAAAACAGTGTAAAATCAACAAAGTTCAGGGCCAAGTAACATGCAAGCCAACATCACTGGGGTTTCTGAAACAAAAATTAAATTATTGTCTTGTCTTTCATCTTTTCATTTCTTTTCAATTTTACGTACATTAGCCAATTACATTTTTAAATATTCACACCCAAATAAAATCACCTCCCGAAAAGTGATAGTTCCCAAGCCTGAATGTAGCCATTTGAAGAGTGGCACCCTTCCACTTTCACAGGCAAATAGGACCCATTTTTACATCCGTGATTTTATCAAGCCTGCCCTCAGATGGAAGCCCCAAAACCAGGGAGTTGATCCTTGGGTATATTTAAACAATTCCACCGTTTTTAAAGCCAAACGGTCTCCGTTTTCAAAAGAAATTGTGGGGGGGGGCACTTTTTATGCTAATCAGCTGGCGTAGAAATTCTCGCTTGAATTAGTTCAGTGCACCCTCGGGGGTGCAGACCAGTAAGTAAAGCATAGACCCCAATGATAAATGCCCCCACTTCAGAAATTCAGGAAAAATACTCAAACAACTCCCCAAGGTGTTCGAAACACACATCAAATTAAAGCTTATTTCATCATTTTTCATTTTCTTTTTAATGTTTTGGGGTAATCTCATAACTTTTGGGAGGAAATTCCATCCGAAGAACATCACCCCTTCAAAATCCTCAAAGCCCATTGCCATTTAAAAAACGGTGCATACACTCCCGAAATTGCAAAATAGAGCGATTTTAGGGGCCAATTTCATCCAAATTGCACAGAAATACAAGCTCACGGTCCTGTGCAAGGCTTCCACCCTTATTTTTTTACAAACCCTCAAGTTCATGGCCCACAATTTACTGAAGACTTTGAGGGCATGTAAATCGTGATAAGTTGGCCGGCGTAGGCAATTTCGGACCAGTTGGACCCTTCGTACGTTCGTGCAGCCGGCAAGGCCTAAACGCCCCCCCCCCCAACAAAAACAAATAATTTGGGGACTGGCACTGATATGTAATAGAGATCAGTGGGAACCGGTAGCTAGCTCCCATTTAAAGCCATTGATTGGATCACCTCTGCGCGCGCGCAGCATGGTTGTTTATTTTTGAACATACTCAGCCTTGCATGGACGATAGATTGTTCAACACACGGTTATAAAAAAAAAGGATCCGTCTTACCAAAACAAATACGTAAATTCGCCGGTGTCTCCATGAATGCAACTTTCATGCATCCCAGAAAACACATAATGCTGTGATAACATTTTTGAACAGTCGTAACAATGTTATATATAAAACATTCAAAAATAATATTTTAATGGCTATATCATATACAAGAACATTTTAATTACGTTATTTAAATCCCTCAGATTTGACGTTCTATCAGGTACTGAATCGAGCGATATTATCAAAACGTTATTACCAAATGTTTATAGAGAAACTATCATTATATATACAAAAAAACTCAAAATGCCTCAAATTTATCAGGTATGTCAATATGATATTATTAGAACGTTATTACCAAATGTTTTAAACAAGATTTTTACGGAGGAAATATGATATATACAAACACTTTTAATAACGTGATTTAAATGCCTCAAATTTAACGTTTTATCCAATATGTTGACAGGAGCGGATCCAGGATTTTCCAAGGGGGGATTTTCGTGGTGCGAGTACTAATGCAAGCGCGAAGCCCTTACGGCGTGGGGTCCGGGGCCCGCTGAAGGGCCCGAACAAATTTTGGATTCTAGATGCTCTGTGCTGCAATCTGAGGTGCTTCCTGGCCATTTTATCCTGATTTTTTTTTTAGCAGAAGTTTGTAAAATTATAAGGAGAAATTTTGTTTCATTTGTTTCAAAATGCATATATACTCTTGCTCTAAGGACACAAACATAATCACTTCTATGAGTTTCTTGCTTTCGCTTGTCTGCTGATGACTTTAGATCTGTACTTTGAAGGTACAGTCCATCATTTGCAGCTATCCAAAAAGCAACTGACGTAATTATTGTTGAAAAGCATACTTGGTTTAAAGAAAGTAATGGGACTAAATTCTCCGTGAAATTATTCTTTCTGGCAAGCTGTCGTTTAATTTCGGTTTGTTTGTTTTGTTTGTTATTTTTTATTCTGCGAAGTGTGCGCAAGCGTTGACACGACGCACATTGTGCGCGGCTGCTATTATAACTCCACCAATAATATACATGTAATATACATTAAATGCGTCGCCGCATTTTTTTGTCTCGTCGCTCTGTCTCGTCGATAAACCCGTCGCTTTTTAAAAGTATGAGCCCCAATAAAAAAATGTGCAACTAATCTTAGCAGGAAACGGCGGTAACTTTGTCTCCCCCTATTTTTTTCTTCTCTTTCAGAGTCTCTCTCCCTCTTCATATCGTGGTTTTTATTTTGTTTATTTTTTTTTAACTTATTTAATTAATTTTTTTTTTAAGGAAAAGGGGGGGGGGCGTGCGCCCCCACGCCCCCTGGATCCGCCCCTGGTTGAAGCGATATTTTCAAAACGTTATTACCAAATGTTTAAAACAAGGTTTATGGAGGAAATGTGATATAATGTGAACAATCAAAATTTAATCACGTTATTCAAATCCCTCAGATTTGACGTTTTTATCAGGTATGTAAAAATGATATTATCAAAATGTGTTTACCAAATGTTTTACATAAGATTTACCCAGCTAACACATCGATGTTTAATAACGTGGTATTATGTCTAATATGCTGTCATGATATTTAACAATATGGTCTTAGAAACAATAATACTGCGACTTGCCTCAAAAGTGCGTGGAACATTATATCTAACGTTGTGAAATGGAATGTTTCGAAAACACAATAATAACATCATCAATACCATGTCGCTATAACATTATAAAATAACATCAGGACCTTATTTTCGGATGTTAAAATGTAAAAATTACGCTTTCAGATCATGTCGCCATAACAACGTTTTGTCAGAAATAACATCACTAAGACCATTATCGAAATAACAATATTACACAACATTAAGGCCTTAACTTTAAGATAATGTAACGCGCACATTGTGTCTGGCAAGGCATGAAAACACAAATCATAACATCACCAAGTATGAGATAACATTAAGGCCTTAACATTCGATGCTGTGGGCAGGTCAGGGTTCCGACAGTACTACTGATGTCCGAAGAAATTCACTGGGATGGTAGAGGCACTACACTGGAATGATGGCCGAAGTCAGAGATGTAGGTGAAACATCGGACACCTTCACTGCGACAAATGGTGTGTACAGTAAGGGTGTGTGCTGGCGCCCACACTGTTCTCCATCTTTTTGTAGGCAATGCTGGAAGAGGCTTTCCGTGATCTTGATTTCGATCATGGATTTTTTTTTCAGTCCCCCCCAGGCGCGGTGCAAAAAAATTGCAGTAGCAGATGTCAGAAGGTGACGTCACATGCGAACGGTCCTCCCCCCCATTAGTCGTGAAAAGATGACATTTAAATAACGAAAGGTTTGCGGAAACACCATGTGCGAATAATTTCTCAACTAAGAGAATGGTTTTGAAAAGAACCAGAGGTAAAAACTCGTTTCTACGTCTGGTTCTTTTCAGAATCATTCTCTTAGTTGAGAAATTATTCGCACATGGTGTTTCCGCAAACCTTTCATTATTTAGAATCTCCACCATGCAAATCCTCAAATCTTATTGAAGATGACATTTTGTAATACAGTGTGCACGATGACAGGATGTTGTCAGCGCTCCACATTGATGTAACGCTGTAGCAAGTTGCATCAACATTTTAATTTCATTATTCTGTTCCCATGTTTAAAGTTTAAAATTATGTTGCGGGATCCTACTGGGCTCTTGTCCGCTAAGTCACGCAAAACGCAAGAAAAGGGGACACACAGACGGGATTTTTTAACTCTGAAGGAAGATCTAATTTATTTCGCCAAGCGGACTCTAGTCTGCGGTCAACTAGCCGCACCGCTACCAGAACATTACTGCAACTAACCTAGACTTAATGACAAGTCGTTAGATAGGTGTATTTTGTCCTTGAACTTCAGTCGAACTCCATCGGCAAGGCTGGTATAAAACTACATGTAGTACGTATATGCTTGATTTACTTGAATCGTGCATGTCCTATAATGATTTTTGTAATGTTACACAACACAAAGTGCAAACCCTCGAAGTTATTAAAATGATCCTCCGTGGCGGCCTATAATACACTATGAAATCTGAACCAATCAGAATGCTCGCATAGAATTCGCTAGTGATTCAAAATACTCCCATATAGATATATGTTGTATACAAAATTGAAAAAGTATTCGCCAAGTCGGTATAATTGAATATCAATATTCAGCATCATTTGGTCTTTGAACCAGACTACCGCATTGCATGCATGCAGCGATATATATTTTGCGTGCGTGGAGCCATTATTACCCACTTTAAGCAACCTATACATGTATTTATAGAACCTATTTCCGGAGCGTGCGGTAGCCAGACCCAAAACCAGGTCAGCCCAGCCACCTGTGGCCCTACTTGCCAACAATGGTACAGTGGTCTCTTCTCCTGTGGTGCACACTGCATCGGCGGACACCCGGCCTTTGATGCTCCATGCATCAATGTACTCCCTGTACCTTCGGCCACGTCTTCTTTGATGCGTCCTGCATCGCCGGATCCTGCCGTCTGTTGGCTTACCGTTCTTGTCCCTGTCACCTGCACCAGCGGTCCGAAAGTGAAAGTCAATGCCGTTGCTTGCTCCAGCAGGGCTGCCGTCGCCTGAACATGAAGGTCAGTGTCTTGTGGTCGATTGTCCGTGGTCTGAGTTGGTCCCAGCAGTACGGTGGTCTATGAGTTCGGCGTGCTCCGGCTGATTGGAATGTACCGGTGGAGCCATCGACAACGGTGGATCAGAACACATCGATGGAGATGTCCGGCGTTATCCGCAACGATAGAGCTATCGATGTGCCGCTGAAGTTCTCTGCAGCAGTTGGATCAGGACTGGAAAAGTCAGTGCATCCGCGAACCTCGATCCGATGGACAGCCGTCATGCCTAACTTTCCCTTCCTGGACAGGATACAAGGCTGTGACTAGTCCTAAAGGCCATCGACCACGAGGGGCATTGTCATCAGCCACTTATAGGACCAGGCCATCCACCGTTAGGTTTCGTTGAGGCAGATTCCACTTCTGTCTCGTTTGTAGCATGGGCATATTCTCGAAGCCATCGCTTCCAGAACCGATTCGCCAAGTACTGTGTCTGGCGCCATCGACAACTCTAATACAAACCCTCCGGACAAAGTCGCCAGGAGACACTGAAGGTACCCCTTTCAGAAGCAGCAAATGGTTGGGAGTGAGGGGCTCCTCATCTTTGATCCAGACTCAGATTGGTTAGTGGTCTAGCATTCAGGATTGCCTCCACTTCGGACAGGAAGTTCAACAACACTTCATCCGAAACAACCTGCTCCCCCAGCAGATTCTTCAAGATTTCCGCACCGATCTGATCATGCGCTCCCATGTGCCCCAGAAGTAACTTGCTGTTGGCGGATTAAACTACCAGTCAATGCCTTTCTCGTGAAGTGCCTAACACACCTTGTCCTTGTTCATCTCAGCCAGGTTCTCACGCAACTCGTGCTCTGCACCAACGAAGTTTGCTGGCTATCTTCTCTGGCTTCCCACATCTAGAAATAAATCTACTAAGAGCTTTGATAAATGATTTGATGTCAAGACTGTGTGCTATCTCGATGTGGACTGCTTATAGTATACCACCAGGCAAGTGAACATACACCCGTAACGCTTGACGTGACTGCGCCCCTGCTTGACATACAACTATAAGACTATTTACCCATAGAGCTAGGACCCAGGGTCCTAGCTCTATGATTTACCATAGCGCGTACTAATTATCATATTGAGCCAACACGGTTGCGTCAAGGCTATCCTCCGCCTCGACTTTCTGTACGGCTGTTTTCGGCAGTGTGTGTGGGGTGTACGTACATGCACACAAAGCACACGCAAGGGTCGTTGAGGCTAACGGTATAGTAATAGTGTCGGCGGCGCGCGAAGTGTGCGATAGCGGGAACAAGCTCGTATCGGAACAAGCTGGTAGCTTTGGTCAAGGGTGGTCATATATCGGGTCTGTCAGCTCTTCGAAGAGAACCTGACTTGGTTTCTTCACTTCTGAATCAATTTCTGTCAATTATAACTCATGAACAAAATGAACAATCGCGTTCATACTTTGTGATCTGATGGACAATACCTTGATGAACCTTTTTGATTTTGAAGTCAAAGTCGTTTGACCTTTCCTGCCGGATCTACCGGAAGGTCAAAGTTAGGTGAATTCAAAATGAAGACGATAGCTTCATGCTGTATGGGTTATGCTACCCAAACGAGCGGCGCCGTCAACGTTTTGAAGCGCCTTCTCGTTAAAGTTCTGTGCAGCGTCTGATACCAAGGATGTAGTCGAAGCCCGATAACAGAATCGGGGCCAAGTTGATCACGCACGTCATCAGCAACGGTAGGCGTGGTAAGATACTGGGTCGTCTCGTCTGCCGGGAAGGAGTTTAAACTCGAGCGGCGTATAGGACGATGCAGTTTGGGCTGGTCGAACACAGACTGAATCTGTTGCGAACAGACCCGATCGAAGGGTGGTGGGTCTTTTTATATTCGCTGAAGGCTTCGTGACTGATGAGGACTGTAGCGATATCTCCGACTTCTCCGACTCGAATGATGATTCCAGTGATAAGTAAGTTGTGTCTGTGTCTGTCTGGCAGTCGTGCTGTCTGTCTGTCTCCATCTGTCCGGCTGTCTGTCAGTCTGCATGATAAGGTGGTTGCACCAACAGTGACAGATTAACAGTGCTTTAATTCTCATGTTTTCTGTGTGTTATAGGACCGTGTGAAACCAGTGTCCCGTCAACTAGTCAGGCACCTCCAATATCTGGATGAGTGAAGCGGCATCCCTGGACTGCACGAGAGACGTCATGGAGGGCTTGCAGAGATTCTTCTTGATGAGGACACTTCCGGGCAAACGTGACATTGAGGCGGGCTGTCCTGTGGCACTCGACTCGAATATGGACGAACATCGAAGACTTTGGCCAGAACACAATGAAGCTCTATGGCCGTTAAAGTGAAAGTTAAGGTTTTTTTGGCATTGTGAATGGACACTCAAGAAGTTTTGGTCAGAAGAGATTTGCTCTTGCAGGGAACCACTTTAGAAATGCAAAGTGTGTACCACATATAGCCAGTGATACGCACTAATTTCAGAAGATATTACGAAAGCCATCAGACATGTATCATAGTGCAGCCATCTGGCCTCACTTTCAAATGTTTTTAAATTCAGCATAAAACATTAGTGTATGTTTAATCCCAAATTTTAAACTCAGGCATGCAACTGGGAAATCACAAAAAAAGAGGAAATTCAAATTTTTCCCAGACTTTGTACAGTGTTTTTCTATTTTCAATGGCACACATGGGAAGTTAAAAAAAGAGAGGAAATCAGCTGATCCGAGGAAAAGTTGCATGCCTGTAAACCAGAGGTTGTAGGAACAACCACACGGTGTTGAGCCGTTGTTAATGTTGATTGTTGATTGTTAATGTTGAGGTTGAGGGTTGAAAAATAGTGCGTGTAGTAATTATACAGAGGATAGTTAAAAAGAGTCAGGTGAGGATCTACTGTACACACGCGTGTGCTGCTGTACTGTAAACTTATCAAGTACAATCGTTACAGAAACCCATTAAATAGCTTATATCTCTAAAAGTAAAGGTCGCACACCATTGGCGCAATACAAAATATTGCTCGCCATACACTCTTTACCTCAATGCGCGTGTTTTTAGAAGAAAAAAAAACATTAAAAAAAAAGAAAAGCGCCCAAATTTTTTGCCAGCCCAATTTGTGAGAAAATAGAAAAACACTGTACAAAGTCTGGGAAAACTTTTTGACTTCTGATGACGTCATATACGTCATCAGAAGTCAAAAATGTGCTTGCGTTATGAAGTTGTCATATAAACGTGTACAAAACACTGGTAAACACTTAAAATACATTGGTTCATCAAACAGCCGTTACATGAAGCTCAATAGTTAACATACAACAGTCGTAAAACCAAACACTCAAGAAACGAGCACGGGGAATTCCCCTTTGTACGCAATCATAGCACGCTGTTATTCAGGAAATTCCCCTTGTACGCAATCATCCCCATTTGCTTTACACACAATGTACGTGGCATTAAATGAACGTTTCAAGGCGTATATATAGGCGTTTTCAACTTCAAATGTCAAGGGGGCTGCAGGACATCTCCAAGTTTACTTATTGAAACGAAACCTGGGGAAGTTTAAGACCTATTAAAGTGCAATTTAAAGCACAAATCGAGATAAAAATTGTCAGGGTTGATTTTTCAGGAATTTTCAAAGGAAAAGAGGTCTTTTTATTCTAACTTCCGGTCTGATGACGTAATCATTTTTTTTTCGCGCATAGGTCTTGTCTGCATTAAGGTCATCATATATATTGATTTTAAAGCGATTGCCGCAAATTTCGCCACAGACATCCATTGAAAATGCGTTTTTGACTTTTTTTCAACCTGCCGCTAGAGGGCACTCTAACATTTTATTACGTCACCAGTAATTTTTTTGGAAAGGCCAACCTTCCCAGAGACTAACATCTTTGAAAGCAAGTTCATTTTCTTTTTCCAATTTAAATTATTAGGCACTTCCGGCTTCAAAAGGAAGGAAGGGTCACGTGATTTTACGCGCACAAGGTAAATTGAAGATCATGTATTATCATGTTGATTCCCGCAAAATTCAAGTTCCGGTCTCTCACGGTTGATTTTATATTGAATTTCAAAGATTAGATTTATTCTTTTTGCAAGTGATGTTATGTGACCCGTGATGACGTCCTAATGACGTAATTGCAGAAAAGCACAACTTCAGTGAGTAATGTATTCATGTATTGACAATTGAAGTTCATATATGTTTTGATTTTGACAAACAGTTCTGAAGAAGAATTTGTCTTGGAGAATAAATATTAAGAATAAGAATAATAATAGTAAATTAATAGAATAACAATAGGTGTTGGGCTCATGGCCCAACACCTAATTATTCATCAGAGTAGATTAGTACTTATTTGTAATTAACTTTATGTCATTGCTTTCATTTCTCTTCGCAGGTTCCAAAAATGAAGATTTCACCTTGCTTTCAATTGAATATAACTGACTTGTGAATAAAGCCCATACGCATAAAGGGCATTTAATTTTCACAAACACACCACTTGTGTATGTTGTCCTCAATTTGACAGGCACCACTCACATGATAGAAATGGCCTCTATTTGATAGAATACCAAGTATGTCCACAATGCCCATTGGTGCACATGTACATGTATGTATGAGCGTGTTCATCTTTTCAAACCATGGACAAAACAAAAGAGAACAATATCGTCCTCGATTCCCAGCTTTCGTCCGCGATTGGGGTCGTGTACAAAACCTATGTGAGTTTAGAGGGACAATAGGACATCCACGATCGACAGTGTGAACACGACTGCGTGGGTGCGTGTGTACATGGTATACGGCTGTCGTGCCGTTGCCACAACGCAACCATGAATCAAGGGCGGATCCAGAACACAATTTTGTTTATTCTAAGTGTGCTCTGTGGTGTGATCTGAGGCAATTTCTAACCACTTTAACTAAATTTGTTTGAGGAAAAGGAAAAAACTTGGGTTCGGTTTTAAGAATGACACGTGAAACAATGGAAAACCATGGGTTTTGCTATCCAGTGAGGAATAGATGCAAAATGGCAGCAATTATGATAGAATGTGGGAACTGTTGTCACAGTGTAGCCAGGCCGGTCTTCGAATTTTTTTCTATAGTGAGTTGCTCAAAATGACATGCATAATTCAATTTTCTTTTGAATAGTTGCAAGACACTTAGGTTCTCTTTTTTCCCTTAAAATAAAATTATCTCAACGATAAATTTAGAGAAGAAAAATAGTCGATGAAAGTGAGCAGCGACGATGTGGATTTGAACCAGGGATCTTGGTATCCATAACTCATGACACTATCCACTACGCTACGGTGGTAGCTCGACATCTGTACTTTAAAATGCTTAAAAGGTAACTGGTTGCAGCGGCGTAGCGTAGTCTAGCCACTAATCTCATCCTATTATAAGATTGAATTTTTTTGGCGTCGGGGTGATATAAATCAAAATAGGTTTTGCCCTTCACCGACGTTTAAACACTGTATACTCAGTGTGTTACCTCCCGAGTGAAAGTTGGAAAAAAATCACTTGGGTGGGACTCCAACCCACGACCTCCTGCTTTCTAGTGTAGATGTCTTACCACTCGACCACCGAGCATTTAGCTGCAACGTCACTACAAATGAATAGAATTATAGAATTATAGAATTTTGCTCAAAACTTTCTGAACTGAAGCACTCTATTAAAAAAACTTTTTGTTTACTCTAAAATGGCCTGCAAATGCGAACAAGCAATTTTATTTGTTACAGGACATATTTTTTCCTTGAAAAATCGTTCGGAAAAGAAAATCAAAATTTTGAAAAAGCACGAATATAGCAACTTTAAGGGCAAAATCCAAAATCCAATTTTGAATTTACTCAGTTCTTGCCCAACAACATTTGCCTTTAATCTCAGGCTCCAAATAAAATATGGTATTCATCAGGGGTTCCATTAGCGATCCACATTTCAAGGTAGAGGCCAATATATATAATACATGTACTCTGTTAGTGAGGTGGTGAGGCATGAAGTAGAACACACATGCAGTGTCTATGGTTTGTGTATTATGTTCATGGAACTTTGCACATGCCCTAGCCAACACCAAACGGGGAAGGTTCCCCTTGTTAGGGAAATTAGGATCGTGTTATGGGGACTTTCTGCTGTGCCTATTGCATATTCAGTCCGCATAATAAATATCGCTCAGCTCAACAGGTGATGTCCACATATTATTTTTTTACGGAACAAAATTGTATGATCTTACTGTTGTAGAATTTGGACAGGTAAATCTTTTTTTCATAAAGTGACCAATATAACTCCAAATTGCGTAACGACTTACTTTCAATGACTAAAACAATAGTATACAAATACAGCATAGTTTGAGGGGAAGCACCGGTAGTGGGAATTACTGGTCCCGAGGTTCGCGTCGGGAGGTAGTCAAGCTGACTTACACCGAGGGACAAGTAATTCGAATAATTTTCCAGAAATAAACCATGCTTTATTTGTTTTACTACACCTGCCTTTTTAATAGACTCACTGCCTTGTCGATAACGGCCTTCATAGATTTTGCATCTTATGATTCAGTACAAGATATTCAAGTTCTTCGTCAGGGTCAATGAAATAGTCTGATACCAACACTCTGTAATGTGTCTTTACTGCAGTAGTCACGAAGAGTACAACAGACTGGTTCCATAAACATTACATGCCACAGACTACATGTCTACGAGGCGGGTTCCAGCGGGAATATTTGGTGTTACCAGAAAAAAATACTGCAAGTGAGACTTGCCAAATCCCCCTGGCATGCTGGCTGTTTTAAATGTTTATGGTGCAAATCGAGGATTTTCTTTTATTCCTCTTCCCTTTTCCTTTGTTTGGACTTCAACTTTTTCGTAACAGCTCTCATTGGTTTTATACACCTTTGCCAACCGAGGAGTCCTCGATTCGGTTTCTGGACTCGATCCAACGATGATGTTGCACGTGTTTGTCCTCGATTCACACCATAAACAAATGCACCCATAGGCATGCACACCCATAGGCATGCACACCCATACACAACCAGGATGACCCAATATCTCCCTCCGGCTTACAGCCAGGGGGATAATAATAATTACAGCCAGGGGGATAAAAAATACCGCACCGCAGCAAGCTGGATACTCACCAGAATGACGTCACCTATAGGTACGTATCATTTTTACTTCCCAGACGCGCGGCGGAATCGGTCAATGACGTGCTCCAATTTGATCATGAATACTCATGAGGTGTGGTCATATAATTTAGTGAATTCTTGGTTTGTGTTTTTTGTCCAGTCAGCATGGTTACAGTGCCATGCTCAAAATGTACCTACTGAAGTAGCTTGCCCATTGTTTCCACTAGCCACAGATAAAGTGTCTGTATCACGTAATACTTACTTACATGTTACAAATAAGTTCTAAGGAAAATAATATCCTGAATTAATAAACAAACAAAATCTATCTGTTGCACACAATAGATGACATTTAGTTGATACTCCCTTTATGCATATAAAACCAATGCTGTTTCTTGGGCCTTACACTCTTCTCTCTTGGTGAGTTACTCCCCTTAGATTTGGGACTCTGTGTTGAAGATGACCTGTCCCCATCCCTAGGAGGTGAACAGAGTGGTGCTGAAAGGATGCTGGAAGTTTTAGGGATTTCTACAAAAAGCAACTCGTCCAATCCCACTGGCTGTAATGACTTCTCTTGAAAATCAACTCCCTTATTAGAGCTGGAGGCTACGTGTAAAGGCAAGATAGAATCTTCCCCACCTGGGATCCCTGTACCTTTGCAATCGATACTCTGGCAAATGCTATGCATTTTGTTGCTATTTTGGGCATCTTCAACTTGGCCAGATTTCTCAAGACACTCCTGAAGGGTTTTTCCTTCATTATAAATTACCTTATTGTTTGTCAACTGTAAAGTGTGATCTTTGTGCATTTCTTTGTTCTCACACTCTTTTCTACGCACGCTTTGTTCGGTTTTTGAGGGTATCTCCGTTTCTTTTATACTTTGTCTGTTGGTAAAGTTCTTCTGTTTCTCCTTCTGCAGCTTATCGCCAACAGCTTTTTCAGACAAATCAGTTGTCAAATTGTGCTCATTTGCCACTTGCTTTTCTCCATTCTTATTTTCCATGTTGGTTTTGGAGAGAACGTTCTTGTCAAATATTGGGGACGACTCTGCAATGGAGGATACAACCCCTACCACTTTCTTGAATCGGATATTGGTAATCCTCCCCTTAACATCTTTTTCAGTTTCTGCAACTTCAGCTTCTAATTTTTCACTGGATTCTCCATCAGACTCAGTGGTTCCTTTCTCCAGGTTTTCCGATGAGGAATCCCTCCCTGATGCATTGTGCTCCCAGAGAAGCAGCTTATTCTCCTTGCTTTCCACATGTAACTTTCTGCTGGCTTCATTTTCATTCTTCTCATTCCTTTTGTCCGGGACAGATACCCCTTTTGGGGTCAGCTCAAAGGAAGTCTTTCCTAGGTCTAACTTCTCCAAAGCATCTTCCTCTGAATCTAAGTCTGAATTATCCCTTGAGGAAAAGTTCAGCATCTCCAGTTTCCACTTGTAATCATCTTCTGAATCATTAGTTGCCAACAATGGTAACGAGTTTGGCAGCGGTTGGTCCTCATCCTCAGTTCTAGTCTTACTCACATTGAGAATTATCTTCCGCAGTGTAACTGGAGAGAGGTTATCAACCTCACACTCCACGTGGAAAGGCTCCAATTCCTGTGGTTCATCCGAGGCACACGAGTAGAGTTTCAGGTAAGGGTGACTGATCGCTTCTTCAGCAGATGCTCTGTCATTCGAGTTGAATGTCAACAAGGATTTAAGGAGATCTAATGCTGTAAAAAAAAAAGAAGGGTCTTTTAAAAAAAATGTTCAAATATCAAAGAAAAAATGGGACATATGACAATGAGTTTTGAAGCATGTTACGTAACATGGTTATGAGAGGAGCACACAAATATAAAGTTCAAGCGAATTTATATGTACATGTAATAGCAAACTGAGGAAATTAACAATTCTGGAAAAAGAAGGATAGCTTTAAATTAGAGGTTATAGGAACAACCACACGGTGTTGGGCCATGGATTACCGCAAACTTTGCCACACACATCAACTCAAAATATGCATGTTTAAATCCATGTTTGACTTTTTCAACATGCCACTAGAGGGCGCTCTAACATTTGATGACATCACCTGTAAAATTTTGTACAGTTCTGCCTAGGCAGACACTCACATCTTTGAAAGCAAGCTCGCATCTTCTGCCAATTTCAAATAATAAGGCACTTCCGGTTTCGTCCAGAAGGAAGGGTCACGAGATTTTGCACTTAATACCAAAAATGAACACCCTGCAATATTATATCGACTGCCATAAAAACAAAATCAAATCTGTAGCAGTTGATTTTATATTGATTTTCAAAGAGTAAATCTAGAAATCCTTGATTGCTTATAATATGATACTTGATGACGTCATTGGGACGTTATTACCAGAAAGTTCAAGAGCTATTTTAACTGTGCTATATTATAGCAAAATCTTGATTACAGTATATCTATCACGGTTGATTTTTTTAGCAATTTTTTGAAAGTTTAAAGGTCTTTTTATTGTAACTTCCGATCTGATGGCGTAATCAATTTTTTTTCTTGCACATAGGTCTTGTCTGCATTAAGGTCATCATGTACATTAATTTTGAAGCGAATATTGCAAACTTCGCCACAGACATCAAGTGAAAATGCGTTTTTCACGTTTTTTAACCTGCCGCTAGAGGGCGCACCAACTCTTCATGGCGTCACCTATTTTTTTTTTGAAAGGTTAATCCAAGCAGACACCGCCATCTTTGAAAGCAAGCTCATATCTTTTTCCACTTTCAAATTATTAGGCACTTACGGTTTCGACCAGAAGGAAGGGTCACGTGATTTGACGCGCACAGGATAAAAGGAAGAGTATGTATTATCATGTCGATTCCCGCAAAAATCAAGTTCTGGTCTCTTACGGTTGATTTTATATTGAAATCCAAAGATTAAATTATATTTTGAAGTGACGTCATGTGACCCACAATGATGTCATGACGTAATTACAAAAAAATTAATCTGCAGTGGGTTGGGCATTCGTGTATTGACAATTGAAGTTCATATATGTTTTCATTTTGACAAACAGTTCCGGAGAAGAATCTTTCTTGAATAAAAAAAAAACCCAAGAATATTGAATTCATAGAATAACAATAGGTTTTGGGCTCAAGGCCCAACACCTAATAAGTGAAGCCACTAACCACGGCAAAATCAGAAATGGTTATCAGAGCAATGTCCCAACACTGACCTACATGTACATGTATACTATATTATCCAGAGCGCCAACCTGTCAAACATGCTTAGGCTCATAAGGTTATTGCATACATAAACAAATGGAAATGTAAAAAAAAAATGAACTGCTTTGCTACAGCTAAACATCTGGTTGGGGGGCATAGGGTTTTTGTAAGCACCGTCGATATCAGAATTTTAAATATTGATATATCAGAAATCCAATATCGAGAATATTTGATATATATCAATTATCCCATATGTAAAAGTTAAAGACCACAAAGATATCACATTGATTACAACAAAAAACTGGAGGTTCGCGTTTGTTGAGTTACAAACGCAGAGAGGTCGGGCAGACAACTATGTCATTTAAGACTGCCCAGTACTTTGTAAGTTATGAATATTTCTTTGTCAGTACAAAGGATCACAAAATTTTACCTTTCCAGTACAACCAATTATTTTATTTAAAAAAGGTTATGATAAATTTCAGTATACATTTCCATGTACACGTACATGTAATTTCTGGTTTGTGACGCCATCAGTTAAAAAAAAGGGAAGCAAATACTGATTTAATTCTGAGAGGAAACATGTCCATCATGAATTTAAATGACGTAACTATGAAAATATGGAAAATATAAGTGTATGTATTAATAACAGCTAGCTTTTGGTTTGATGGCTTCACAGCATTAGGGATCCAAACGTCAACATTGTAATGGATACACATGGAAGTTTCAGACCTACATTTACATTGACATTTAAAACAGAAATCTCTCAAGGAAAAAAGGTCTTTTCATTCTAACTTCTGATGAAGTCATCAATTTTTTTTGCCGCACGTGTTCTCTACATAAAGTTCATCATATATATTGATTTTGAAGTGATTACTGCAAACTTTGCTATAATAATTAACTAAAAATTCCTTGAACATTTTTTTAACTCTATCATTTTTTGACGTCACTGGTAATTTTTTTTTTAAGTACAACCTAGCCAGAGACTGACTTGGAAGAAAGTAAGTTCACATCTTTTTCCACTTTCAATTATAAGGAACTTCTGGTTTGGACCGGAAGGAAGGGTCACATGATTAAAACGTAATATCCAAAAAAGAAGACCCTGGATTATTCTATCAATTCCCTTAAAAAGCAAAATCAGATCTCTCACAGTTGATTATATATTGATTTTTAAACATTAAATCCATAAATCTTTGGTTGCTTGTACACTGATGATGTCATCGTGAGGTCATTACCAGAATGCTCGAGAGCTATGTGACCTGCGCTATTTGAATACAAAATCTGGATTTTTCTCTTGCAGTTGATTTTCCAGCAATTTTTAAGGTTTTAATCTCTTTTCATTGTAACTTCATTGTAAAGTACAACCTAGCCACAGACTGACTTGGAAGAAAGCAAGTTCACATCTTTTTCCACTTTCAATTATAAGGAACTTCTGGTTTGGACCGGAAGGAAGGGAAACATGATTAAAACGTAATATCCAAAAAGAAGACCCTGGATTATTCTATCAATTCCCTTAAAAAGCAAAATCAGATCTCTCACAGTTGATTATATATTGATTTTTAAACATTAAATCCATAAATCTTTGGTTGCTTGTACACTGATGATGTCATCGTGAGGTCATTACCAGAATGCTCGAGAGCTATGTGACCTGCGCTATTTGAATAAAAAATCTGGATTTTTCTCTTGCAGTTGATTTTCCAGCAATTTTTAAGGTTTTAATGTCTTTTCATTGTAACTTCATTGTAAAGTACAACCTAGCCACAGACTGACTTTGTAGAAAGCAAGTTCACATCTTTTTCCACTTGCAAATTATAAGGCACTTCCCGTTTGGAACGGAAGGAAGGGTCACATGATTTTGCACATAATATCAACAAAGAAGACCATGGATTATTCTATCCATTCCTTTAAAAAGCAAAATCAGATCTCTCACAGTTGATTATATAGTGATTTTCAAAGATTAAATCCAAAAATATTTGGTTGCTTGTACACTGATGATGTCATTGCGACATCATTACCAGAAGGCTTGAGGGCAATGTGAACTGTGCTATTTGAATAAAAAATCTGGATTATATCTCTTGCAGTTGATTTTCCAGCAATTTTTAAGGTTTAAATGTCTTTTCATTGTAACTTCTGGTCTTGTGATGTCATCAATCTTTCTGCCCCTCAACTTGTTCTTAGCATGAAGCTGATTATATACATCAATTATACATTTATACAATTATACAATTATACATTTTTGCATTGTGGTCTTGGTTTGTACTAAGGTTGAAGTCAATCCAGTGAAAGGAAGTGTTAAATTTAGGAAGTGCAATGAAATTGTAAATATGAATAAAAATCATTAAAAAAATCAGCTGATGATGTTATGGTGATGTCTTTTCGGAATTTGCATACTGGTTCCATTATCTGGCTATCCACCAAATTTCATGACGATCAGACCTTCCCTTATATGTGTTTTCAAAAATCGCATTTTTGATGACGTCATCATGACGTCAAACATTTTCAAACTTTTGTGCATATACCTATTACATAACAAACATAATACAAAAAGAATTTTGAATGTTGCATGTTGCGTTCGTGAGATATGGCTTAAAGCTCCAAAAATATGTATAACACATCCCGGTCTACTTACATACCAAATTTTACCCAATCGAACTTACAGTTCTCTAGATATAGGACTTTACAATATGCACATTTAAAATGACGTCACGTGACCCATGATGACGTCACCATGACGTCACTCTTCAGGACACAACTTTGCTATAAGGGCAATGCCTGTGGTAACTTTGAATGATATATGAAAAAGATTAGTGCCAAAAGTGGTGGGCAGAAAAATCGTGTACAAATTCTATGGGATTTAGGTGACAAAAAGAAAAAGAACTAGAAATTGTGGTTGTGAACAACCACAGAGCTGTTCCCAATATTGATTATCTGTTGGACCCATAGACATACAAGTAGAGATCTATGTCTTTTTGCAACAGAACATAGGGCTTTTCCGCATTATGATTTGTTTTTATCAATAATACGTCCCTGACTATGAACATAAAATCTGTCAAGGTTAGCCGAAAATCGGCTAAAACGGTCACTGTGGACAGGATTTGACCTCAGCAACACGTGCGCTGCTGGCTGACTGACATACGATATGTACAACATACGTGCATGTACATGTACATTGTGGACGTCCTGTGCATGTTTTAAAGCAGAGGCATTGTCAACCTGAAGTTTTAAGCGTGCGTAGGGCATGTCCGAGTTTGTTTATTGCCTCGCAGCTTTCAAATGTTTTAGACCTACCCTTAAATCGACAATTAAAGTAAAAACTAATATAAAAACTGCCATGGTTGATTTTTCAGGAATTTTCAAAGGAAAAAGGGTCTTTTCATAAAAACTTCCGGTTTGATGACGTCATACACCTTAAACTTCGCACACATGTTAAGTGGGTCACGGTCATCATATACACCAATATTTAGGCGATTCCGACAAACTTCGCCACAGACATCTATTCACAATACATTTTTGCAAATTTTCAACCTGTCGCTAGAGGGCGCTCGAAGATTGCATGACGTCATCAGTAAATTATTTGAAGAATACTATCAGCCAAGAGACTAACACCGTTAAAAGCAAGTTCATATCTATTACCACTTTTAAATAATAAGCCACTTCCGGTTTTGACCTTTTTCGACCGGAAGCAAGGGTCACGTGATTTCACGCACACTGAATGAAATAAAGACCTGAACCTACTCTACCACTTGCCGGCAACAGAATGCTGCGGACGCGTACGGTTGATTTCTTATACAATTTTTAAATATTAAAAGTGTCACAATTTAATTGCCTATAAATATACATCGGATGACGTCATCATGACGTCATCATTACACAATGTTGTTTGAATAAGGGTCTTTGCTTGGACAAAGATTGGTGTAAATGAATTACTGGCAAAGAGTCGAAAATACCCCCTGAAAATTGACATTTTTTAAAAAATTTCTGTGTACAAAGTCTATGGGAAAAATTAAATATTCAAAATTCTATAATAAATCACGTGATGACGTCAGCATGACGAAAAGTTTCGGGACACATCCTCAGATGATGGTTAATAACTATGCTGAGTTTAAAGTTGATCGGATTTAAAATAATTGCCAAAGTGGCTTGTAGAATAAAAACGTGTACAAAACCTATGGGGAAAAGTGGAAAAAGAAAAAGAAGAAAAAACTAGAGGTCTATGTCTGTTTGCAACAGAACATAGGGCTTTTCCGCATTATGATTTTTTTAATCAATAATATGCCCTGAATATGCATGAACATACAATCTGTCAAAGTTAGCCTAAAACGGTCACTGTGGACAGGATTTTACCTCGGCAATACGATGTCTGTGCGTGTGCACAAGGTCTTGCTTGGACAAAGAGTGATCTAAATAAATTACTGGCAAAGAGTCGAAAACGCACTTTGAAAATCGACAAATATTTTTAAATTTGTTGATGACATCATTGTGACGTCACTTCGAACTTTGCATACTAGTATGATTAACTACCTACCCACCAAGTTTCATGACAATTGGACCTTTCCTTATATGAGTTTTGGAAAATCGCATTTTCATGACGTCATGATGACGTCACACATTTTTCAAGTTTTGTGCGAATAGCTATTACATAACAGACCAAATGCAAAAAATAATTTTGCATTTTGCATGTTGCGTTCGGGAGATATGGCTAAAAGGTCCAAACAAATAAATATTCATATAAAATCTCAGGATGACGTCATCATGACGTCACCTCATTTTAAATCTATAACACATCCTGGTATAGCCACATACCAAGTTTCAACCCAATCGGACTTACATTTCTGTAGATATAAAACTTCACAATATGTAGGTCAATTTTCAAAAATTAATAAAGAATTAGGTGATGACGTCATCGTGACGTCATAGTCTTGGCATAATTTTTGTATGAGGGTCTTCCTTGGCTGTAACTTTGATGACGATTCCAGATCGCCAAGTTATAAAAATGGTGGCTTGAAAACGTGTACAAAGTCAATGGGTTAAAAATCCAACAGCAGAGAAACTGCACCTTTAAATAAGTGATTTGCCTTTAAACTGAAACATTTTTATAAAATATTACTTGATATTCTGACTCTTGGGAATATTTTCAATCAAATGGCAAACGTAAAAAAATACGATTTCTTTTTCCTTCTCATAGTAATTCTCGGCCGAAGTTCAGAACTACTCAGTAAGATATATCAGTGTTGTAAAGGAAAAGACTTGTGGAGAAAGCTGTGTACAAAGTCTATGAGAAAAATTTATTATCCATGAATCCATAATAAATCACTTGATGATGACGTCATCATGATGTCATAGTCTTGGCATAATTTTTGTATGAGGGTCTTCCTTGGCTGTAACTTTGATGACGATTCCAGATCGCCAAGTTATGAAAATGGTGGCTTGAAAACGTGTAGAAAGTCAATAGGTTAAAAATCCCACAGCAGAAAAAACTGCACCTTTAAATTAGTGATTTTCCTTTAAACTGAAACCTTTTTTTTAAAATATTACTTGCTATTCTAACTCTTGGGAATATTTTCAATCAAATGACAGGCGTAAAAAAATACGATTTCATTTTCCTTCTCATAGTAATTCTCAGCCGAAGTTCAGAACTACTCAGTAAGATATACCAGTGTTGTATAGGGAAAGACTTGTGGAGAAAGCTGGGTACAAAGTCTATGAGAAAAATTAATTATTCATAAATCCATAATAAATCACTTGATAACGTCATCATGACGTCACTCTTCGGGACACATCTTGGCTATAGGGACTATGCTTATGCCAACTTTCAATGATGTCTGACAAAGATTAATCCCAAAAGTGCTATAATACGTCCCTGTCTATGCGCATGCATGAACATAAAATCTGTCAAAGTTAGCCGAAAATCGGCTAAAACGGTCACTGTGGACAGGATTTGACCTCAGCAACACGTCCGCTGCAGGCTGACTGACATACGATGTATGTGCCTATGTACAACGTACGTGCATGTACATGTACATGTACATTGTGGACGTCCTGTCCTGTGCATGTTTTGAAGCAGAGGTATTGTCAACGTGAAGTTTTAAGCGTGCGCAGGGTATGTTCGAGTTCGCTTATCGCCTCGAAACTTTGAAATGTTTTAGACCTACCCTTCAATCGACAATTAAAGTAAAAACAAATATAAAAACTGCCATGGTTGATTTTTCAGGAATTTTCAAATGAAAAAGAGTCTTTTTATTATAACTTCCGGTCTGATGACGTCATTTGCCTAAAACTTCGCACACGTCTTAAGTGGGTCAAGGTCATTATATACACCAAAATTTAGGCGATTCCGACAAACTTCGCCACAGACATCTATTCAAAATACATTTTTGCTAATTTTCAACCTGTCGCTAGAGGGCGCTCGAAGATTGCATGACGTCATCGGTAGATGATTTGAAGAATTCTATCGGCCAAGAGACTAACACCGTTAAAAGCAAGTTCATTTCTATTACCATTTTTAAATAATAAGCCACTTCCGGTTTGGGCCTTTTTCGACCGGAAGCGGGGGTCACGTGATTGCACGCACACTGAATGAAATGAAGACCTTAACCTGCTCTACCACTTGCCGGCAACAGAATGCTGCGGACGCGTACGGTTGATTTCTTATGCATTTTTAAATATTAAAAGTGTCACAATTTAATTGCCTATAAATAAACACAGGATGACGTCATCATGACGTCATCATTCCACAATGTTGTTTGAATTAGGGTCTTTGCTTGGACAAAGATTGGTGTAAATGAATTACTGGCAAAGAGTCAAAAATGCCCTTTGAAAATCGACAATTATTTTTTAATTTCTGTGTACAAAGTCTATGGGAAAAATTAAATATTCAAAAATCTATAATAAATTAGTCGATGACGTCACCATGACGTCAATCTTCGGGACACATCTTTGCTATAGGGGCTATGCTTATGCTAACTTTGAATGATGTATGACAAAGATTAATGCCAAAAGTGGCGTGTAGAATAAACGTGTACAAAGTCTATGGGGTTTTGGGAAAAAAAGAAGAAGAAGAAGAAGAAGAAGAAAGAAAAAAAATCAGAACAAAAAGAAAGGCTTTTCCGCAACAATGCGGAAAAGCCAACTAGAGGTCTATGTCTGTTTGCAACAGAACATAGGGCTTTTCCGCATTATGATTTTTTTTAATCAATAATATGCCCTGAATATGTATGAACATAAAATCTGTCAAAGTTAGCCGAAAATCGGCTAAAACGGTCACTGTGGACAAGATTTGACCTCGGCAATATGATGTATGTGCGTGTGTACATGGTCTTTTCTTGGACAAAGAGTGATCTAAATGAATTACTGGCAAAGAGTTGAAAATGCACTTTGAAAATCGACAATTTTTTGGGAATTTTTGATGAAATCATCGTGACGTCACTTCGGACTTTGCATACTAGTACTATTATCTACCTACCCACCAAGTTTCATGACAATTGGACCTTTCCTTATATGAGTTTTGAAAAATCGCATTTTGATGACGTCATGATGACGTCACACATTTTTTAAGTTTTGTGCGAATAGCTATTACATAACAGACCAAATGCAAAAAAGAATTTTGCATTTTGCATGTTGCATTCGGGAGATATGGCTAAAAGGTCCAAAAAATCAAATATTCATATAAAATCTCCGAATGACGTCATCATGACGTCACCTCATTTTTAATCTATAACACATCCTGGTATAGCCACATACCAAGTTTCAACCCAATCGGACTTACATTTCTGTAGATATAAGACTTCACAATATGCACGTAAATTTTCAAAAATCAATAAAAAATTAGGTGATGACATCATCATGATGTCATAGTCTTGGCATAATTTTTGTATGAGGGTCTTCCTTGGCTGTAACTTTGATGACGATTCCAGATCGCCAAGTTATGAAAATGATGGCTTGAAAACGTGTACAAAGTCAATAGGTTAAAAATCCCACAGCAGAAAAACTGCACCTTTAAATGCGTGATTTTCCTTTCAACTGAAACATTTTTATAAAATATTACTTGCTATTCTAACTCTTGGGAATATTTTCAATCAAATGACAGGCGTAAAAAAATACGATTTCTTTTTCCTTCTCATAGTAATTCTCAGCCGAAGTTCAGAACTACTCAGTAAGATATATCAGTGTTGTATAGGGAAAGACTTGTGGAGAAAGCTGTGTACAAAGTCTATGAGAAAAATTAATTATTCATAAATCCATAATAAATCACTTGATGACGTCACCATGACGTCACTCTTCGGGACACATCTTGGCTATAGGGACTATGCTTATGCCAACTTTCAATGATATCTGACAAAGATAAATGCCAAAACTGCTATAATACGTCCCTGTCTATGCGCATGCATGAACATAAAATCTGTCAAAGTTAGCCGAAAATCGGCTAAAACGGTCACTGTGGACAGGATTCGACCTCAGCAACACGTGCGCTGCATGCTGACTGACATACGATGTATGTGCCTATGAACAACGTACGTGCATGTACATGTACATTGTGGACGTCCTGTCCTGTGCATGTTTTGAAGCAGAGGTATTGTCAACGTGAAGTTTTAAGCGTGCGCAGGGTATGTTCGAGTTCGCTTATCACCTCGAAACTTTAAAATGTTTTAGACCTACCCTTTAATCGACAATTAAAGTAAAAACAAATATAAAAACTGCCATGGTTGAGTTTTCAGGAATTTTCAAATGAAAAAGGGTCTTTTCATTATAACTTCCGGTCTGATAACGTCATTCGCCTAAAACTTCGCACACGTCTTAAGTGGGTCAAGGTCATCATATACACCAATATTTAGGCGATTCCGACAAACTTCGCCACAGACATCTATTCAAAATACATTTTTGCTAATTTTCAACTTGTCGCTAGAGGGTGCTCGAAATTTGCATGACGTCATCGGTAGATGATTTGAAGAACACTATCGGCCAAAAGACTAACACCGTTAAAAGCAAGTTCATATCTATAACCACTTTCAAATAAAAAGCCAATTCCGGTTTTGGCTTTTTTCGACCAGAAGCAAGGGTCACCTGATTGCACGCACACTGAATGAAATGAAGACCTTAACCTACTCTACCACTTGCCGGCAACAGAATGCTGCGGACGCGTACGGTTGATTTCTTATGCATTTTTAAATATTAAAAGTGTCACAATTTAATTGCCTATAAATAAACACCTGATGACGTCATCATGACGTCATCATTACACAATGTTGTTTAAATTAGGGTCTTTGCTTGGACAAAGAGTGATCTTAATGAATTACTGGATAACAGTCAAAAATGCCCTTTGAAAATCGACAATTTTTCTTAATTTTTGTGTACAAAGTCTATGGGAAAAATTAAATATTCAAAAATCTATAATAAATTAGTTGATGACGTCACCATGACGTCACTCTTCGGGGCACATCTCTGCTATAAGGACTATGACTATGCTTAATTTGAATGATGTATGACGAAGATTAATACCAAAAGTGGCACTGAGAAAAAACGTGTACAAAGACTATGGGATTTAGGCGACAAAAAGAATAAGAAGAAGAAGAAGAAGAAGAAGAAGAAGAAGAAAGAAAAGAAATGAGAACAAAAAGAAAGGCTTTTCCGCTTTTTTGCGGAAAAGCCAACTAGAAATGTGTTTGTGGACAAACACAAGCTGTTTCGGATATTCCAATTACTCTGTGCACGTGATGAACAATCAGTGACGTCACTAAAACTGTCATCTATAACAGCACATTATACGTACATGTCAAGTTATAACCAAATCGAACGTATAGGTCTGTAAATATAGGCCTATAAAGAACAAAATGCCCCTTTAAGGGACGTCACATGACATTTGATGATGACATCACATGAATTTTCATCTATAACCCATCTCGGCATTGGTACGATCACGAATTTCTTCTAGGATTATCTGTGGGTGGTTAGTCTAAGTGTGTACCAGGTCTAACGTCGATCGCATAATTTACAAAAGTGCCAAAGTAGAGTGTTTTAAAACGTGTACAAACCCTAAGGGAAAAAAACATCTTTAATGTGATGTAACCATACACCTGATGACGTCACGATCATGAATTTCTTCTAGGACCATTTGTGGGTGGTGGTCTAAGTATGTATGAAGTCTAAAGTCGATCGGATTTACGAAGGTGCCAAAGTGGAGTGTTTTAAAACGTGTACAAAACATATGGGAAAAACTCATCTTTAATGTGACGTAACCCAACACCTGATGACGCCACGATCACAAATTTCTTCTTGGACCATCTGTGGGTGGTGGTCTAAGTGTGTACCAAGTATAAAGTTGATCAAATTTACGCAAGTGCCAAAAAGTTGAGCGTTTTAAAACGTGTACATAACCTATGGGGAAAATGTGCATCTTTAATGTGAAGTAACGTGACACCCGATGACGTCACGATCACGAATTTCTTCAAGGACCATTTGTAGGTGATGGTCTAAGTGTGTACCAAGTTGATATATGTTGTTGATATGGAAATTATGCAAAGTTAGGGCGCCCTCACATGACAGCTAATGACGTTGCGATGACGTCACCTATATTGCCACACGAAACACACCCCAATGTGATGGCATGCAAAGTTTCAACGCAATCGGACCCATACTTGCAAAGTTACAGGGCTGCAACAAATGCAAAGTTAGGGCGCCCTCACGTGACACCTGATGACGTCAACATGACGAAAACCTTATAGGACCATCTGCGGTTGGTGATATGCGTGTCTGCCAAGTCTGAAGTCAATCAGATCTATGAAAGTGCCAAAATGTACTGATTGAAGGAAAACGTGTACAAAACCTATGGAGTAAAAATGCATCTTTAATGTGACGTAACCTGACACTTGATAACGTCACGATCACGAATTTCGTCTAGGACCATCTGTGGGTGGTGGTCTAACTATGAATCAAGTTTAAAGTTGATCGGATTTACGAAGATGCCAAACTGGAGTGTTTTAAAACGTGTACAAAACATATGGGGAAAAATGCATCTTTAATGTGACGTAACCTGACACCTGATGACGTCACGATCACAAATTTCTTCTAGGAACATCTGTGGGTGGTGGTCTAAGTATGTACTAAGTCTGAAATCAATCGGATTTAAAGAAGTGGCAAAGTGGACTGTCAAAAGAAACGTGTGTTAAACCTATGGAGAAAAAGTCTGAAAAAGGAGAAGAAAAAAAAAAAGAAAAAAGAAAAAAAAAAATCTTAACGAAAACAAGAGCTGTTTCGGTGTGTCACCGAAACAGCTAAAAAAAGAAAAAAAAAAATCTTAACGAAAACAAGAGCTGTTTCGGTGTGTCACCGAAACAGCTAAAAAAAGGAAAAAAAAAAACTTTAACGAAAACAAGAGCTGTTCCCAATTGAAATTGGGAACAGCTAACTAGAACTATGTGGTTGTGAGTGAACAACCACAGAGCTGTTCCCAACATGTTTTTAATTGTCTATTGCACAGTACAAAATGATTCAATGATTTGTTCTAAACAAATTTTACTATTAAATTGAAATTATAATATGAATCGGTGATGGTCTTGTTCGGGACACATTTTCCGAAGAGAAGCTGGTTGGGTTCTGAAAACATAAAATTGAAAATATATTTTTGGGAACAGGTCTGTTTGTACGAGATATAGACATATAAGTAGAGATCTATGTCTGTTTGCAACAGAAGATAGGGCTTTCCGCATTATGATTTGTTTTTATCAATGATACGTCCCTGATTATGCATGAACATAAAATCTGTCAAAGCTAGCCGGAAATCGGCTAAAACGGTCACTGTGGACAGGATTTGACCTCAGCAACACGTGGGCTGCGCGCGGGCTGACTGACATACGATATGTACAACGTACGTGCATGTACACGTACATGTACATTGTGGACGTCCTGTGCATGCTTTCAAGCAGAAGTATTGTCAACCTGAAGTTTTAAGCGTGCGCAGGGCATGTCCGAGTTTGCTTATTGCCTCGAAGCTTTGAACTGTTTTAGACCTACCCTTCAATAGACAATTAAAGTAAAAACTAATATAAAAACTGCCATGGTTGATTTTTCAGGAATTTTCTAAGGAAAAAGGGTCTGATGACGGTCTGATGACGTCATACACCTAAAACTTCGCACACGTCTTAAGTGGGTCAAGGTCATCATATACACCAATATTTAGGCGATTACGACAAACTTCGCCACAGACATCTATTCAAAATACATTTTTGCAAATTTTCAACCTGTCGCTAGAGGGCGCTCGAAGATTGCATGACGTCAACGGTAAATGATTTGAAGAATACTATTAGCCAAGAGACTAACACCGTTAAAAGCAAGTTCATATCTATTACCACTTTTAAATAATAAGCCACTTCCGGTTTTGGCCTTTTTCGACCGGAAGCAAGGGTCACGTGATTTCACGCACACTGAATGAAATAAAGACCTCAACCTACTCTACCACTTGCCGGCAACAGAATGCTGCGGACGCGTACGGTTGATTTCTTATGCATTTTTGAATATTAAAAGTGTCACAATTTAATTGCCTATAAATAAGCACCGGATGACGTCACCATGACGTCATCATTACACAATGTTGTTTGAATAAGGGTCTTTGCTTGGACAAAGATTGGTGTAAATGAATTACTGGCAAAGAGTAGAAAATGCCCTCTGAAAATTGACATTTTTAAAAAAAATTCTGTGTACAAAGTTTATGGGAAAAATTAAATATTCAAAATTCTATAATAAATCACGTGATGACGTCAGCATGACGAAAAGTTTCGGCACACATCCTCATATGATGGTTAATAACTATGCTGAGTTTAAAGTTGATCGGATTTAAAATAATTGCCAAAGTGGCTTGTAGAATAAAAACGTGTACAAAACCTATGGGGAAAAGCGGAAAAAGAAAACTAGAGATCTATGTCTGTTTGCAACAGAACATAGGGCTTTTCCGCATTATGATTTTTTGTTATCAATAATACGTCTCTGACAATGCATGAACATAAAGTCTGTCAAAGTTAGCCGAAAATCGGCTGAAACGGTCACTGTGGTCAGGATTTGACCTCAGCAACACGTGCCCTGCGGGCTTACTGACATCGATGTATGTGCGTATGTACAACGTACGTGCATGTACATGTACATTGTGGACGTCCTGTGCGTGTCCTGTGCGATTCCGACAAACTTCGCCACAGACATCTATTCAAAACACATTTTTGAAAATTTTCAACCTATCGCTAGAGGGCGCTCGAAGATTGCATGACGTCATCGGTAGATGATTTGAAGAATATTATCAGCCAAGAGACTAACACCGTTAAAAGCAAGTTCATATCTATTAGCATTTTCAAATGATAAGCCACTTCCGGTTTTGGCCTTTTTCGACCGGAAGCAAGGGTCACGTGATTTCACGCACACTGAATGAAATAAAGACCTCAACCTATTCTACCACTTGCCGGCAACAAAATGCTGCGGACGCGTACGGTTGATTTCTTATGCATTTTTGAATATTAAAAGTGTCACAATTTAATTGCCTATAAATACACACCTGATGACGTCATCATGACGTCATCATTACACAATGTTGTTTAAATTAGGGTCTTTGCATAGACAAAGATTGGTGTAAATGAATTACTGGCAAAGAGTCAAAAATGCCCTTTGCAAATCGACAATTTTTTTTAAATTTCTGTGTACAAAGTCTATGGGAAAAATTAAATATTCAAAAATCTATAATAAATTAGTCGATGACGTCACCATGACGTCAATCTTCGGGACACATCTTTGCTATAGGAACTATGCTTATGCTAACTTTGAATGATTTATAACAAAGATTAATGCCAAAAGTGGCGTTGAGAAAAAACGTGCACAAAGTCTATGGGATTTAGGCGACAAAAAGAAGAAGCAACTAGAGGTCTATGTCTGTTTGCAACAGAACATAGGGCTTTTCCGCATTATGATTTTTTTTAATCAATAATATGCCCTGAATATGCATGAACATAAAATCTGTCAAAGTTAGCCGAAAATCGGCTAAAACGGTCACTGTGGACAGGATTTGACCTCGGCAATACGATGTATGTGCGTGTGCACAAGGTCTTTGCTTGGACAAAGAGTGATCTAAATAAATTACTAATGAAAATCGACAAATATTTTTAAATTTGTTGATGACGTCATCGTGACGTCAGTTCGAACTTTGCATACTAGTATGATTAACTACCTACCCGCCAAGTTTCATGACAATTGGACCTTTCCTTATATGAGTTTTGCAAAATCGCATTTTGATGACGTCATGATGACGTCACACATTTTTTTCAAGTTTTGTGCAAATAGCTATTACATAACAGACCAAATGCAAAAAGAATTTTGCATTTTGCATGTTGCGTTCGGGAGATATGGCTAAAAGGTCCAAACAAATAAATATTCATATAAAATCTCAGGATGACGTCATCATGACGTCACCTCATTTTTAATCTATAACACATCCTGGTATAGCCACATACCAAGTTTCAACCCAATCGGACTTACATTTCTGTAGATATAAGACTTCACAATATGTAGGTAAATTTTCAAAAATCAATAAAGAATTAGGTGATGACGTCATCGTGACGTCATAGTCTTGGCATAATTTTTGTATGAGGGTCTTTCTTGGCTGTAACTTTGATGACGATTCCAGATCGCCAAAATACGAAAATGGTGGCTTGAAAACGTGTACAAAGTCAATAGGTTAAAAATCCCACAGCAGAAAAACTGCACCTTTAAATGCGTGATTTTCCTTTAAACTGAAACATTTTATAAAATATTACTTGCTATTCTAACTCTTGGGAATATTTTCAATCAAATGAAAGGCGTAAAAAAATACGATTTCTTTTTCCTTCTCATAGTAATTCTCATAGTAAGTTCAGAACTACTCAGTAAGATGTATCAGTGTTGTATAGGGAAAGACTTGTGGAGAAAGCTGTGTACAAAGTCTATGAGAAAAATTAATTATTCATAAATCCATAATAAATCACTTGATGACGTCACCATGACGTCACTCTTCGGGACACGTCTTGGCTATAAGGACTATGCTTATGCCAACTTTCAATGATATCTAAAAAAGATTAATGCCAAGAGTGCTATAATATGTTCCTGTCTATGCGAATGCATGAACATAAAATCTGTCAAAGTTAGCCGAAAATCGGCTAAAACGGTCACTGTGGACAAGATTTGACCTCAGCAACACGTGCGCTGCAGGCTGACTGACATACGATGTACGTGCCTATGTACAACGTACGTGCATGTACATGTACATGTACATGTACATTGTGGACGTCCTGTCCTGTGCATGTTTTGAAGCAGAGGTATTGTCAACGTGAAGTTTTAAGCATGCGCAGGGTATGTTCGAGTTTGCTTATCGCCTCAAAACTTTGAAATGTTTTAGACCTACCCTTCAATCGACAATTAAAGTAAAAACAAATATAAAAACTGCCATGGTTGATTTTTCAGGAATTTTCAAATGAAAAAGGGTCTTTTTATTGTAACTTCCGGTCTGATGACGTCATTTGCCTAAAACTTCGCACACGTCTTAAGTGGGTCAAGGTCATCATATACACCAATATTTAGGCGATTACGACAAACTTCGCCACAGACATCTATTCAAAATACATTTTTGCAAATTTTCAACCTGTCGCTAGAGGGCGCTCGCAGATTGCATGACGTCATCGGTAGATGATTTGAAGAATACTATTGGCCAAGAGACTAACACCGTTAAAAGCAAGTTTATATCTATTACCACTTTCAAATGATAAGCCACTTCCGGTTTTGGCCTTTTTCGACCGGAAGCAAGGGTCACGTGAATTCACGCACACTGAATGAAATAAAGACCTCAACCTATTCTACCACTTGCCGGCAACAAAATGCTACGGACGCGTACGGTTGATTTCTTATGCATTTTTGAATATTAAAAGTGTCACAATTTAATTGCCTATAAATACACACCTGATGACGTCATCATGACGTCATCATTACACAATGTTGTTTAAATTAGGGTCTTTGCTTAGACAAAGATTGGTGTAAATGAATTACTGGCAAAGAGTCAAAAATGCCCTTTGCAAATCGACAATTTTTTTTAAATTTCTGTGTACAAAGTCTATGGGAAAAATTAAATATTCAAAAATCTATAATAAATTAGTCGATGACGTCACTATGACGTCAATTTTCGGGACACATCTTTGCTATAGGGACTATGCTTATGCTAACTTTGAATGATGTATGACAAAGATTAATGCCAAAAGTGGCGTTGAGAAAAAACGTGCACAAAGTCTATGGGATTTAGGCGACAAAAAGAAGAAGCCAAAAAAAAAAAAAAAAAAATGAGAACAAAAACAAAGGCTTTTCCGCAACTTTGCGGAAAAGCCAAAAAAAAAAAAAAAAAAAAAAAAAAAGAGAACAAAAACAAAGGCTTTTCCGCAACTTTGCGGAAAAGCCAAAAAAAAAAAAAAAGAAAAAAAAAAACTTTAACGAAAACAATAGCTGTTCCCAATTGAAATTGGGAACAGCTAACTAGAGATCTATGTCTGTTTGCAACAGAACATAGGGCTTTTCCGCATTATGATTTTTTTATCAATAATACGTCCCTGACTATGCATGAACATAAAATCTGTCAAAGTTAGCCGAAAAATCGGCTTAAAGCTATAGTCCATCATTTGCAGCCATCCGAAAAGTAACTGGCGTAATTATTGTTGAAAAACAAACTTAGTTGAAAGATAGTAAGGAAACTAAACTCCCTGTGAAATTATTCTTTCTGGGAAGCTGTCATTTTGAAGTAATCAACGAAAGAAGGCATTTCCAACGGTGATTCTTAAGAAGCACCGTAGGAAAATTTAAATTAGTAGTTCGTTTTGTTATTTAGCGCAGCGCGCGCAAGTATTGGAACGACACACATGTGCGCGCGGTTGTTATAATTCGTCGGATCAGTGCGCGACGTCGCGTATAGCTGCAATTCAAAACATGATTCAGTAACTTTTGATTTGAAATTGAGTTCTTAGAATGCTGTTTTTTCTCGGAATGTACAGCTGAAGCTTAGCTGAAACTTTATCAGGTTAGTTGCTTAGTATCCTTTATTAGATTTTGAACTCTTTTGTTGCTTCAAACGAACAAAATGCACAAATTACAATGATGGACTATAGCTTTAAACGGTCACTGTGGACAGGATTTGACCTCAGCAACACGTGCGCTGCGGGCTGACTGACATACGATGTACATGTATGTGCGTATGTACAATGTACGTGCATGTGCTATACACATTGTGGAAGTCCTGTGCATGTTTTACAGCTCTGTACCGCAACTTGCGTAAGCGTATTTTTTGCCGACGTTGCGTCAACTGTGTGAACAATTTGACAAGCTGGGAACTTGGCACTGTTGAGGCAAATATTTACGCTATCATTTAATTGGCATTTCAAGATTATATCTGTACGGATTGATTTGTTAGCAATTTTTAAAAAGAAAAGGTCTTTTCAACGGAACTTCCGGTCTGATGACGTCATACGCCTAAAACTTCGCACATGTCTTAAGTGGGTCAAGGTCATCATAAACACCAATATTTAGGCGATTCCTACAAACTTCGCCACAGACATCTATTCAAAATACATTTTTTGTAAATTTTCAACCTGTCGCTAGAGGGCGCTCGAAGATTGCATGACATCATTAGTAGATGATTTGAAGAATACTATCACCCAAGAGACGAACATTGTTCAAAGCAAGTTCATATCTATTACCACTTTTAAATAATAAACCACTTCCGGTTTTGGCCTTTTTCGACCGGAAGCAAGGGTCACGCGATTGCACGCACACTGAATGAAATAAAGACCTTAGCCTACTCTACCACTTGCTGGCAACAGAATGTTGCGGACGCGTACGGTTGATTTCTTATGCATTTTTAAATATTAAAAGTGTCACAATTTAATTGCCCATTAATAAACACCGGATGACGTCATCATGACGTCATCATTACAAAATGTTGTTTGAATTAAGGTCTTTGCTTGAACAAAGAGTGATCTAAATGAGTTACTGGCAAAGAGTCGAAAATGCCCTTTGAAAATCGACAATTTTTTAAAATTTTTGTGTACAAAGTCTATGGGAAAAATTAAATATTCAAAAATCTATAATAAATTAGTCGATTACGTCACCATGACGGCAGTTTTCGGGACACAACTTTGCTATAGGGGCTATGCCTATGCTGACTTTGAATGATGTACGACAAAGATTAATGCCGAAAGTGGCATTGAGAAAAAACGTGTATAAAGTCTATGGGATTTGCCAGGGGAAAAAAAAGAAGAAGAAGAAGAAGAAGAAGAAAGAAATATCAGAACAAAAAGAAAGGCTTTTCCGCAACTTTGCGGAAAAGCCAACTAGATATTTTGTCCATCTTACGGACGGAGCAAATGGCTTTTTCGCATTTTACAAATGTTTATGTTTTGTTGGTCCTTTTGTAGTCACTTTTCAGAGTGCTTCATGCTAAAGCTTGTTCAAAATGCTTAGAATAATTCCTATAATATAATTGTATCACATGTGCAAAAATACATCTCATCTTTTAAAACTTGATGAGTCAGGTACTTCTGGTTTGACCGGAAGTTGCGGTTTCAGTGGTCAAACAAAATGTCATAAACTAAAAATGTGTTTGTGGACAAACACAGCTGCTTCGGCTCTGGTTTCACAGTGTTGTATAGAAAATGTGTACAAAACCTATGGGGAAACATTAAATTTTCAAAAATCAATTAAAAAAATTAGGTGATGATGTCATCATGACGTCATCGTCTTGGCATAATTTTTGTATAAGGGTCTTCCTTGGCTGTAACATTGATGACGATTCCAGATTGCCAAGTTATAAAAATGGTGGCTTAAAAACGTGTACAAAGTCAATAGGCTAGAAATCCCACTGCAGAAAAACTGCACCTTTAAATACGTGATTTGCCTTTAAACTTAAACATTTTTATGAAATATTACTTGATATTCTGACTCTTGGGAATATTTTAAATCAAATGACAGAGCATAAAAATACGATTTCTCTTTCCTTCTCATAATAATTCTCGGCTGAAGTTCAGAACTACTCAGTAAGATATATCAGTGTTGTATAGGAAAAGACTTGTGGAAAAATGGGAAAAATCAATTATTCAAGGTTTTTTTTTTCCGACGCCGCGTCAACTGTGTGAACAATTTGACAAGCTGGGAACTTGGCACTGTTGAGGCAAATATTTACGCTATCATTTAATGGGCAATTCAAGATTTTATCTGTACGGATTGATTTGTTAGCAATTTTTGAAAAAGAAAAGGTCTTTTCAATGGAACTTCCGGTCTGATGATGTCATACACCTAAAACCTTGCACACGTCTTAAGTGGGTCAAGGTCATCATATACACCAATATTTAGGCAATTCCGACAAACTTCGCCACAGACATCTATTCAAAATACATTTTTGAAAATGTTCATCCTGTCGCTAGAGGGCGCTCGAAGATTGCATGACGTCATCGGTAGATGATTTGAAGAATACTATCAGCCAAGAGACTAACACCGTTGGAAGTAAGTTCATATCTATTACCACTTTTATCAATAACACGTCCCAGATGATGCATGTACAATGTTTCAAAGTATACGGTACAAGAATTTTCTAATATATATGTTATACATGTATGTGTTTTGGAAATTCACGTTTTTGATGACGTCCCGATGATGTCATCGGGACGTCACAAATTTTAAAAATTTTGTGTATACCTATTTACCTAACAAACCAAATACAAAACAAATTTTGAATTGTGCATGTTGCGTTCATGAGATACGTCTTCCAAAAATTCATATAAAATCCCACTATTAAGTCATCATGACTTGACCTCAATTTTTACCCATAACACATCCTGGTCTACCTACATACCAAGTTTCAACCCAATCGGACTTACTGTTCTGTAGATATAAGACCTCAAAATACATGTATGCACGTCTGTGATGATGTCACGTGTCCCATGATGAAGTCATCGTAACAATACCTGTCAGTGCCATTTTTTTTTTAATGTGGTATTGATATGCACCAAGTTTGACATTAATCCAATGAAACAAACTGTTAAATTTTGTTAGTATAATAAAATTTTAAATATTTAAAAAATCATTAAAAATCAACCGATGATGTCATGGTGACGTCATTTCAGATTTCGCATACTTGTGACACCATCTACCTATCCACCAAGTTTCATGACAATTGGGCCTTCCCTTATATGTGTTTTCAAAATTGGCATTTTTGATGATGTCATCGTGACGTCAAACTTTTTTTCTAAATTTTGGGGATACACATATTACCTAACAAACATAATACAAAAAGAATTTTCAATTTTGCAAGTTGCATTCGTGAGATATGGCTTAAAGCTCCAAAAATTCAAAAAATTATATTTAATCGCACGATGACGTCATTGTGACGTCACCTCAATTTTTACCTATAACACATCCTGGTCTACAAATATGCCAAGTTTCAACCCCATCGGACTTACAGTTCTGTAGATATAGGCCTTCAAAATATGCACTTTTTTGATGATGTCACATGACCCATGATGACGTAATCATGACGTCACTCTTCGAGACACAACTTCACTATAGTATCTTTACCTGAGATAAGTTTCATTGGAATTGGACTTTGTTTTAGGTCAAAAGTGTATCACACCAAAAATGTGTGCAAAGTCAATGGGACTGGGGTGGACCCAAAAAGATCAAAAAGAAGAAAAAAACAAAATCAGAACAAAAACAAAGGCTTTTCCGCTCAAAAAGCCAACAAAAACAAAGGCTTTTTTCACAAATTTGCGAAAAAGCCGGAAAAAATCTGAACAAAAAGAAAGACTTTACCATAAAATTTGTTGAAAAGCCAACAAAGAAAAAAAATTACCATTTCAAAACGGTGATTGGGGATCAGCCCTAAATGGTGATCGGGGATCAGCCCCATTAACCTATCGCGATAGAATGGCGTTGACGCAGACAAATGGACGCAGAATGCACAAAATCTGAGACAAACAAAATGTAACGTACAAATTTCCATTGGGTTGTCTAATGGGCATGGCTTACTCGAAAAGGCGATAGGTCAATTCACTGCAACTCCAGAAAACCATGTACAATGTCTTTGAATTTAGCATGTCAATGATGTTATGTTCACCAAATATAACTTTGGGGTTTAAAAACATTAAGCGCATGGCATCACATGATGAAATGGACTGTTTCTTGGAATCTTGCCACGTTACAAGTTGATCTGATTTTATATAGCAAATTGTGCAAGTACAAAATATGTGAACACTATGAAAAAAATATCAACTGATCATCGTGATGTCCATTTGTATATGTATGACTTCATGCACTTGCTCAGGTTCCAATCAGGGACAAGATGAAATCCCACTGAACTATTTCCAATTTGGTTTTCTGCAGAGTCTTGAAGGAATGTCTCAAGCAAAAAAATTAAAAACACAGCTTTCATATTGTCACAAATGTTGTGAAAAGTCCATCATTAGAATCACAGGCAACTTCATTTAAAAATTGGTACTGACTTTGGAATGGAATTTACATGAACGTTTAAGGATTAAAATGTTCAGTATCAAAGCTTTAATGAAAGCTTTGACAGATTTAGGAGTTCTCTTTACCATCTGGTTCAACACCTGGAAGTGCATCACACAGAGAAATACGAGGTGTCCCCTTGTAGTTCTTGAGCATTTTTCTTGGGATGGAGTCCTCCACTTCCACAAGATCTACATCACTGACTGGAATTATTTCCAGGATCAGGAGCATCTGGTCCAGATCATGCTCCCCAGCAAAGAGTGGCTTACCAGTCAACATCTCAGCAAAGACGCACCCTGCAGACCACACGTCTATGGCCTCTGTGTAGTCACATGGGCAGAAGATGAGCTCTGGAGATCGGTACCAGCGAGTTGAGACATTTTGGGTGAGATGGCCCTGGAAAGTAGAGATACAGTGTATATGCATGTTCTTTATGCATGTTCAAGTATTGCCGACTCTTTCATTAAATACATACATGTATGCACATGGTACAATCATGAGCAATGTCTCCTACATGTATATTTCATCACAAAATACTTGGTCATTTTCAAAAAAGTAATGAACATTTTCAAAATTTTAACAAATTTTTTTCAGCATTTTCTATGAAGTTTACAACATATTTCCAGTGGTTTTTATTTGAAGAAAAGAAATTGTTCACTTTTGTGCCAGCTACTGTTACGAGTGCCATTTTTTTTTTTTTTTTTGGATTTCGCGCATGAATCACCCTGGAAGGTGCCATATATTGTCCGTTAGTGTGCATAATCATCGGTTTTGAACAGCGGCCCCATCGACAGATGATACCAGCCCCACCCCACTCCAAAAAATATGTGTCTACATTTCAGCACGGATATGCAAATGCCCTTTTTGGGAAATCGTTAAAATTCAATCCATCTAATTTTATTATGTTCTACAAACACGCACATGAATTCAAAATGTCTGCACCGAGGACAGCTTCAAAGCGTCTCCACGTGCAGAATGAGAAGTTAGCACTCTAGTAATTTAATATAGCTCTATGGTTTAGACATATAGACATTAGGCCTATACAGGAGACTTGGTTACGTGGATAACAGGTGATACTCAGACTACCTGTCAGGGAAGTTTTAACACATTTTCCATTTTGCCATATTTGTAGTGAAGTATACAGACATACACAAAACCAACCATCATAGCACTGCACCAAGACGCTGCGACACATGCTCTTCAATCTTTGTGCAGACCATAAAAATATTGTCTTTATTTTTATTTTCACAGAAATACAATTGTCTTTACTTTATTTCGATATCAGTGCAAATGCAATGAACACAACCAGAGATTCGTGTTTGTTGAGTACAAACGCTGGGTGATCGGGGCAACATCGGGTCACAAGATATCTGACTTCAGACGAATACAAGAGCAGGTTGAAAGCTGGAAAACTGATATTGGAGAGGTGGAAAGGACCTGCAATGGCTGAAGCAAGACGAAGAGCTGGCCCCAGATTACTGCTGCAAGAACACAACCCCAAATAATATTCTCTGGCTCTCATTCTCAGCAATTATTCAGTACTTCTATTAGCCTATGTACATGTACATTGATTTTGTTGGATTTATCATGTATTGTTTAGGTATTTACCTGATTTGGTTTGGATTACTGTATTCCGGGTTATGATGATTAATCTATATCAAAGATTTTTGAAAGTGTTGATATCTTTGCTTTGTTCATTTGACTTATTATTTATTCTAGTTGAAATTTGATTCACATCCGACTCAAAGAGTACAAGACGCACACAAGTCAAGCCTTGTGTTCCTTATTTTGTATAAATTATCTATTTTTTACTTGTATATAATTACTTTGTGGTGTTACGGGAGTATATTCCTCGATTTTATTGATGGATTGATTTTGACGACTGTTTATAAAACCAGTGCCCGGTTTGATAAGTAGATTGAATAGGGTAAGTAACATCACAGAATAATGTATGATTGTATCTGTATGATGGTAATCAGTTGAGGACGACATTTTTTCAAAAAGGAGAAGAGTGTCACGAGTATAAATAATATAGCCCCCCTCTATTTATTTTTTCACTATCATATTCATAAGTTAATTTACATCGTAATGTAGTCACTCTTGCGTGGCTTTTATCATTTAAATTATGCGAGGTGCACTTACCTACAGTTTCGCGCCGAGGTTTAAATCACTGTTTGGCGAAGACCGTTCAAAACATGCAATTTCTGTCTATTTTTAGAATAAACATCAGGAAGGATATAGCCAGAAGCCACCCAGTGTATTCCTCTACACCTTTACTTTAAACCCGGTCACACATAGAAGAGATACCGGTATGTATTAAAGATATATCAGAAATAAAACGAAAACCATTGGCTGACGGGTTTGTTGTTAACTAAATATTGTGACATTTCCTGATGGGCAGGAAACTATATCTTGTGTTCTCTGTTCAGTCTCTGTATTACACTACACTAACAATGTATGAGAGTTGACTTTTTTCCTAGATGTAAATAATAAGACATAACTGCTGCGAGCTCGCTTGTAAATACACGCAAACTGTCAAAAATACAATTACCCACATAACTGCACCCGTCAAAATGTTACATGGGTAATCGCTTGCTAGATCAAAACAATTGAAGCCTTGTACCCCACCTGGTTATGACTGTTTTATACACGTAGATTTGTTGTCTTGTGTGTAGCACATATCATCACAGCGAATGTTTCCATGGTAAAGCTTCTCAGCCAAAGAAATCTCAGTCCTAACTTTCCGTCAAATCGTTATATCTGTAATTTCACCCTCCTGTAAAATATGTAGATAGATAGACCCCTGGTTGACTTCTTATGGTGTTTTCCACTCACTGAGATGAGTTTCTGACTCGGGTGATCTTCAACAACCTTTCCATTTTCCTGAGGGATGTTTCATGACTGGTATCCTGTCACCAGAGTTATGTGGGTAATCACTGCATGATGGTAATCAGGGCAAAGATTTATAAAATGTTTTTAGCAGATCAAGACAAGCCAAATTTGTTGCTAGTGACAGGAGATAATGACCAGTAACATCATTTCAGTGTTTGAAGCTAAGTGAAATTAAATAGAACAAAACAACATTATGACACAAGAGACGGACACAATGACTGGTGCATCATTACCCATGTAACATGATACATGTATGGACATAAACATGGACGCAGAAAACGGTTACCCTGTGTAATTTTGTTTGCACTACACAACTGAATGTTTCATGGGGGGGCAGATAGATGGGGCGAGAGCAGAGTGCCTACGGTAGTCTGTGTACCTCTTCCATTCGTAAAAAAGGGCAATGCAAAATAGTCATAGAAATAGCCCTTTTAAAGTTATAATTTTAACACTTTCTGGTTTCTCCTGGTGTTGTTCAAGCTCTTGTTCTACTCCAAATGTGTGTATTTATAGTCCAGTATCGAAAGACAAATTCTGGAAAATAATCTGTATTCACTTCGATCTCTCATGCACTGAATCCTTTACAATGACGCCCCCATACATGTAGTTCTCTATTTTTCATCGGCATTTTGTGAGTCAAATTTTCATGATGCGCATGAGCCGTGCCGTATTTCGAAGAAATTTTGAGCAACATGTGTGCGTATTTAGAACATTTTGTACACTGCGCAAACACGTACATGTGGTCTCACAACCACCACTGAAATTTTTCTTGCTCTCTTCGCCATCCCCAGATTCATCATCCTGATTTTTAAAGCAGTGCAATTCTGTACAACTAAAATCTGAATCCTTAAAAAATGCAGGAAATCATTGCAGTTGAACTCCACGTGCAACAACCTTGAAGATCTGTTTGACGTAGTTTATGATTACAATACAGATTTCCAGCCGTACACTACTACAATCCAAGCCTATGTGCATCTACCATACAATCGGTGCACTGACGACTTGTAGAACTTATTTATTAAAATTGCACTCGCAACACCAATGTCGCGGTGCCCAATTCATCAAATCTGTTGAAATTTAGTTTATATAATTAGACTTTCCAGGGAAAAGATAAAACTAGATTTATGTTTGTGGACAAACACAGGGCAACTTTTTTTGTGACGTAAAATGTAAAGTTAAGTTCCATCTAGGAAGGATGTGTAGTTCTGTTTATAATAAATGGTAATATAAAATGTGGTTACATTCTTATGGGCTTTGAATTATGCTGTCACATGTCAAGTAATGACTTCATCATGAAATCACATAAATTTTCATCTATAACACATCCCGGTTTAGCTACATACCAACCTTCAACCCAATCGGGCCTGTAGTTCAAATTACAATGTACTTCCAGTTTCAACTGGAAGGAAGGGTCACGTGATTTTGCACGTTATCAAAACTGAAGATCCTGGATTATTCTATCAACTCCTGTAAACAACAGTTGACTTTATATTGAATCTTAAAGGTGAAATCTAGAAATCGTAGGTTGCTTGTAATCTGATACTTGATGACGTCATCGTGACGACGATTATATCTGTCACGGTTGATTTTTCAGCAGTTTTTAAAGGTTTAAAGGGCTTCCGGTCTGGTGACGTCATCAATCTTTCCCACCTTAACTTGTTCTAAAGATTAGGCTGATTATATACATCAGTTATAGGCCTAAAGTGATTTCAGCAAACTTCGCCACATGCATCAACTGATTATTTGTTTTTAAACCTTTTCAACATGCCGCTAGATGGCGCTCTAACATTTTATGACGTCACCGGTAATTTCTTTTGTAAATTACAACCAAGCCAGAGACTTACATCATTGAAAGCAAGTTCACAGGGTTTTTTTAACTTTCAAATTATAAGGCCGGAAAACAAATAGTTCTGCTTCCGATTACATGCCTTTCAAAAATAGGGTCGGTCTGTCGGAATTTTTTTTTTTTGCCAATTTTTTTTATGCAGATTGAATGGGGTATTCAATTATATGCGAAGTTTTAGCCTGAACTATTTCCATTGCACTACAAAAGCTATACACAAAATGGCCGCAAAAAGTGAATACAACCTACCTTTATTATTGTCAATATATTTACGTTTGATAATTCTTTAAAAATAATGGAAAATTCAGGCCTTTCGAATAATATGCACAACGCTAGTCAAGAAGGGAAGCTGACCAAAACACCGAAGTGTGTGATGCACCGTGCATGTGTTGCCCGTGGCCGACAGACCTCGTTTTACAGTTGAAAATTTCGGGAAACACTACTCGTATTTGGAGTGATATACTCCAAATACGAGTAGTGTGATCTCAAAATGAACTCTTGAACATGGAAAATACATACACTGACAAGCTAGATCAATTCTGTGAAATAACTTGCAAAAAAGGTTCTTTCTCCATCTCCATTTCTTGGCATTTTTACGATGTCGAATCCGACCAGTTGACACTGACAGTGCACGTGCCTAATGCATAGCCATGCTAGCGCTAGCGATCGCATAGCCATGACAGACTGGTTACCACACTTTCATCATGTGTTCTAAATTGGCCCCTGCGCGGCGCGGTGGGAACCAGTCGTCACTGCACTGAGCAAGGTTATAGTCACTGTGACATCGAATTGCGAGGTATGATGACAGATCGCGAAGCGAATTTGGTTTCTTTTGAAAAAAATAGCTAATGTTAAGTAAGAAAACAAATATACAAGCATTTTTTTGACGCAAATGGGTTGTTGAGAGGTATTTTGTGAAGACAGAAAAGACAACAAGCTTTTATTTTTATTTATTCAATCAATTCAGGGTCGCAGCCTAAAAATAGGGTCGGTCGGGTAACCGGATGCAGAAGTATTATTTTTTTTTGGCCTAAGGCACTTCCAGTTTGCGTCTATCAATGTCCCGTCAAAACCTATGGTGCCATGGCACCATACATGTACGTCACCCGTTGAATTGGCACGGAATGACCCACAGGTGTTGTCTATATTAAGGTCAACACTAATTTTGAAATGATTACCGCAAACTTAGCCACACACATCATCTGATTATCAGAGTTGTAATGACTCGAGTCCGACTCGAGTCACAATTTTTGGTGACCAGACTTGACTCGAGTCCCTATGGGTAAATGACTCAACTTGAGTCACTGCGAGCAAATGACTGAGCTCGACTTGACTTGAGTCCCTTACCAGAAGACTCAACTCGACCTGAGCGAAAGCTAACAAGACTCGAGTCCCAAAAATGAAAGCAAAACTTTGTGAAAAATATTTGCAATGACTTACAGTGCAAAATATGTTCATGACACTTTGCAAATTCATGCAATACACTTGTCATGAAAAGACCTTTGACCTTGAATTACAAAAATAAATATGCTTCAAATTTCTTAATTGTTTTTCAGATGTTAGTTTATGATGTAAGCAACAATCTTGGAATATTTTGTGATGTTGGCTCTTAAAGTTTTCAAGTTATGATTTTTTAAGATGGCATGTCCAGGAAAAAAACCTAATTTGTATTTGGGCAATTCTCCATGGGAGAGCAAAAAATGTCAAAAATAAATATTTACATATTAAACCTTTTTTGTACTTTTTCCAGGCCTCAATTAAATGGGGAATTCAGTTCAAAAAACGAAATTGAAAAAAATTACATATTTCTGGTAAAAACAGTGATTTTTGCAATTTATGATTAAAAACGTTCAGATTTAGTAAAAAAATAAAATTTAGTGTATGTATTACTTTCTGAATTATAGGGAAAAGATTTGATTTATTTTATGATGTTACAAGTTACTAACATTACTCAGGGTCATTAAAAAAAATTCTAAAAATATAAATATATATATATATAGTGTAGGCCTTCATTTAAAAATGTCAAAATTAGCACGTAATTCCGTTACCGAAAAAATGGCAAAAGTTACTTATTTCACAAATTTTCTTGTTTTTTTTCTTCAAATCATGTATGTTTAGAAAAGACCCTACTACAAACATAAATGAAAAATAAAAACTTTAAAATAGTAATTTCTTGGCATTTTTCCAAGTGGTAACGGAATTACGAAACGGTAACGGAATTACGGTAACGGAATTACGGTAACGGAATTACGGTAACGGAATTACGGTAACGGAATTACGCATGCACAAAGTATGCACATTTCCTCCAGATTATGTACATGACATATTATTAAATAGGAGATTTGCTTGTAACCTTGGACAATAACTTTAAATACTAAATTACTTGTTAAATCATTTCCCTCTTTAATTTGCTATTATATAATTAAAAATAATCAGGTGTTCCATTGATATTTTTTACTTTTACGTTTTCTTTTTTACTATTTAAAAAATGCTAATAGTTGTTTGGATGCTTAAAGGGAATATACAACATTTTCAAACATCAGAAAATAAAACTACCAAGTTTTTACAAAATACCTTACTAGGATGTTGGTAAATGACAGTCTAAAGCATCCTGTAAAATTATGGCACCTGGTGTGAAGTAATTTTCAAGAAAATGATATTTTTGTATACATTTCCAACGGTGGTCGGCCGACCACCGTTGGAAAAACCCAACTATTTTTCAACTACTGCTCCAACTTTACACTCTTTCCAGTCCAAATTTTGTTTGCTATTTGTTACATGTTCATGAACGGGTGCAGGCCAGCTAGTCTGGTTCCCTTATCCTCCAATTTTCCGGCATCTATAAATTGATCCATTTTACCTTTAGTGGAGTCAGGGAACCAGACTACTTGAACAGTTTTTTTTTTCTTGGTTTTTCCAGCATTTTTTAACGCAAAACTTCAAACATGTCAGTGTAACAATATTTGATCTATTATACTAACCCCTCAAATAGTTCATTTCTTAAAATTACAGCAAAAGCCAATGATGTACATTCCCTTTAAATATGTGTTGCCAAAGCCGTTGTCTGGTACCAACAGAAAATATATTCCACAACAAGTATATATGAAAGTTGAGTACCAGACTGTACTTGTACTTCTACTTGGCATAACTTAACATCTTCCCTTGCTCAGAGATGCCAACCAGTGCAGTTTTATTGTATTTTCCACGATAAACTAGTGAAATACGATAATACAATTGTTCATAGTAAAATTAGATTTTCGTTAAAAAAAAATATACATATACATATTGCTTTCATTTGACCTTGACCTTTGACCTTAAAAATGAAGCCCAGACATGTTTAGGCCTACATTTACATTTTGATCTGCTAATTTTCACTTAGCTTTCCCCTTGTGGCATTTTATAAACTTCTAAAATTTGTATTGTGATGAGTTTATGTTGAATTCAATGTAAAAGTATTGCATTTACCTATTACATGTAAACCTATGGCGTAATTCCGTTACCGCCCAGGCGTAATTCCGTTACCGTGATTAAAATGCAAATTATGAAAAGAGTGATTATTTTTTCAACTTTGTTCTGCATTGTAGTTAACAACACCCCTGAACTCTATAAATAACAGGTAGTGTCCAATTTTAAAATTTCAAAACTTCAGAGAGTTTTATTAATTTATGCAAGAACTCAAATATGCTTGTCCTCCGTCCGTAATTCCGTTACCGATATTAAGCTCCGCCCCTTAAAGGGTAATCTTGTGGGATTTTTTTTTTTTAGCGGTCAATCAATTCTATTGGGTCTTGGCTCCCTTTCCATGTTTAGATTAGTTGCCTAGCATAGGAGGGGGAAGGCTGTTAGACACCTCAGGGTAAGGACATCTACTGGATGACACATGCTTCCCCCATCCCCTCCCTGCTACCCCCGTAGTTATGCCATTATCTAGAGCTACACTGTAGCAAGATGCTGCATAAACAATCAACACAACACATAAAGGCTGTAAAGGGCAAGTGTGTACAGGTAAACCTGCACATATGCAGTCTGTACATTTGTTTGAAATTATGCAAGTTAGTTTTTTTCCTGGACATGCTATCTTTAAAAAATCATAACTTGAAAACTTTAAGAGTGCCCATCTCAAAAATTTCCAAAATTATGGAATTTGAAGCATAATTATTTTCGTAATTCAAGGTCAACGGTCATTTTGTTACCTATTTTGTCTGCTCTTCATGCTACAATTTGGTTTTATTTCATGAAACGGAGGCCTTTCGAAGAGCTTATGCATATACAATATATATATGATGTACAACTTCGCTTTGTAGGTGCTATATAGTTTTGGAGATGCAAGTATTTAAAGTTCAGAGTTCATGCTAATAAGTCAAAAGTTCGTTGACCCGTATCTCAAAAACTAACAAGCCAAGTTACAAAAAATTTCAGTTCAGGGGGTTTCTCATACAGGCCAATCATCACACCAAATATCATTTCAATCTGTGAGGGTCGGGTCCAAAATCATGTTGAATTGACATGGAATGACCCACTTTTAAATTATAAGGCACTTCCTGTTTCGACCGGAAGGGTCATGTGATTATTAAAGCACATACATGTACAAGATAAAATGAAGATCCTGGATTATTCTATCAATTCTTTGCAAAAATCAAGTTCAGATCTCTCACGGTTGGTTTTATAAAGATTTTCAAAGATTTAATCTAGAAATCTTTCATTGCTTGAAATTTGACACCAATGACGTCATCACAATGTCAGAGTAACATGCACCACTAGGGATGAGGGTCGATATATATTGAAAGTTACAAGTTCATACCATAAACTGTTTAGGAGTATTGTCCAGGAAAAAAAAGAAAAAAAGAAGAAGATTACCATAACAAATTTGAACTACAGTGTATTTTCCCTTGAAAAGATTCAGTAAACATGTACAGGAAATTGTACAATTTCCAAAAAGTGCAAAATACCTTGTGTGAGTAGTCTGGATCAAGGATTCGGGCCATGCCGAAATCGCCAATCTTAAGCACCAGATCTTCAAAATTAATCAAAAGATTGTCCGGCTTCAGGTCCCGATGCAGAACATTGGCGCTATGTAGGTATTTCATGCCTCGAAGCAGTTGATACATGAAGAGCCGAGCATGCTCACTGGTGAGAGTGCCTCCAGCAATGATATTCCTTAAGTCAGTGTCCAGCAATTCCTGCACTATGTACAAAGCAGGTGCTTCAGTACATGTACATGTAGTACCTTCACAGTGGTTGGTTCTCTCACCATCAGAATACAGTACATCGTGTATTTTGACTATGTTCTCATGCTGCAGCTTACGAAGGATTCGCACCTCTCTCAGTGCAACCTGAAGACATCAAGACAAATAGACACTGCATGTTAAAGTTACATTCTCCAAAGTTTTGCAAACTTCTTTACGTGGTATAAATGGGTTTATCAATGAGTTCCCCCAATCATACCAATCTTCAAATAAGGTTCAGGCCCCGAAATTAAGCACTTGATACACCTGTGAGAGAATTACCAGGGGCATAGCACGGTCGTTTTTATTGGAGGGGGGTAAACATTTTTGATAAGGGCACTTGCACATTTTTGAAGTGTAAACAGGTATTTTTCTCCCGACACTTGGCCTCCGTAGAATCAAAAGGGGGGGGGGGGGCTGGTAGCATCAGTCGATGGGGGCGGACAATTATGCACACAAAGGGCCAATATATGGTGCTTTTCAGGGCGACACATGTGCGATATTCTGAAGAAAAAAAAGGCACCCACAACGGCAGGAGCCACAAAAAAGTGCACACATTCTTTTTTGAAAAGACACTTGTTCAGAAAAAAAGGGCACTTCGTAAAAAAAGGGCACTCTTTACAAATTATTGGGAGAGGTAAGCCCGTTGAAAAAAAAGGCATTTGAATGGAAAAAGGCAGTCTTTACAAATAATGGGGGGGGGGGGGTAAATACCCCCTTACCTACGCCTATGGTTACATACATCTACCAGTATCTTACACACGATTACTGTATTAATACAATTCTGGAATTATTTGAAGTTGAAGAATTGTTCTGATTCAAGATGTGTAGACAAGATTAAATGCGATTCTTTATGAATCACCATCCAATCAAAACATGGGAACTGGTACCTTGCAATTTTTCTGGTTGGCCAGTCCTATCTTCTTGATGGCTACACTTTTATCACACTCCACATCAATAGCAGAGTACACTTGACCCCCACCCCCAAAACCAAGGGGCTGTAGGTCACAGAAGCGTGGTCCAACATAAAAGCTTTGGCTGCGGTACTGTTTAGCCATGGTGGAAATGTAGGGTGCACCTCAGCGAAACTACTTCTGAAAAAAAAAATGGTTATGATTATTGTAGTAAGACAGAGTTCACAAAGAAAAGATACATGACCCCAACTACATGTATTAAACCTATCAATAGGTTCTTTGTTCACGTAACTTTTTCTTGTGGACAAAAACAAGAAGGGGATTTAAAGGCACGAATTAGAATATATTTCCATATGCACACTAAATGGAGGTAAAAATACATTGAGGTGCATGTACATGCACCTCAATGTATTTCTTTTACCTCCATTTTCGTGTTTAACTGAACAGAGCTTCACCCCAAGTTTGGGATTTAAATATTTCTACCCTGTCCATACCCACCTTGCATGTCATGTGCAGATAGCCTTTTGGACTATTCCATTTGTTTACACGTGGGTGTTTTTATTCTGACAAGAAGGGGATTTGGAACTCCTAGTTTATCAATAGATATTCCTAATTTTGATGCATAAAATGTATTTACATCAATAAATTTCTGTGTTATGGTGTTCCACTCCGTTGAAACCATAGAGCTATATTAAGTTACTAGAGCGCTAACTCTTTATTCTTGCGCGCGGAGACGCTTTCAAGCCATCCTGGGCGCAGACATTTTGACTTTATCATGTTCATGTGCGTGTTTGTAGAACACAATCAAAATAGATGGATTGAATTTTAAAAGTGTACTCTAAATGCAACACGGAAGTAGTCGATACGCAACAACTTAAGCGTGTCATGACGGTTCAAACAACATCACGGCAAAAAGCATCTGCTGATGGAGGACATCATAGCTCTACTGAGCGAAGCGCTGGAACTACGGTACCCTCCGTACTAGCGCTCAACCGAATAGGCATACTTTGGCTACACATTTATATTAGGCCAAAAAAATTACTTCTACTTCTGATTACACGCCTTTAAAAAATAGGGTCGGTCGGTCAAAATTTATTTTATTTTTTTGCAATTTTTTTATGTTGATTGAATGGGGTATATGCGAAGTTTTAGCCCTGAACTATTTCATTGCACTACGAAAGCTATACAAAAAAATTGCCACAAAAAGTGAAGAAAACCTACCTTAATTATTGTTAATATTTTATCGCTCGATAATTCTTTAAAAATAATGGAAAATTCAGGTCATGCGCGCCATATGCACAACACTAGTCAAGACGGGAAACTGGCCAAAACTCAGTAATGCGTGAATGCATGTGTGGCCAGCGGGCGACAGACCTTGTTTTTACGGTGGACAATTGTGGGGAAACACACTGCATCGTATCACTCCAAATACGAGTAGTGCCATCTCAAAATGAACTCTTGAACATGGAAAATACATACACAGACAAGAGAGATCAAGTTCTGTGAATTAACTTGCAAAAATGTTCTTTCTTCATCGGTGTTTTCTTGGCATTTTTAGAATGTCGAAACCGACTGACCAGTTGACAGTGCACCGCGTGGCCTGCCATGCTATGCGCTAGCGCATAGCTATGCACAGACTGGTTACCAAATTTTCATCATGTCTTCCAAACTGGTCCCTGCGCGGCGCACCGCTGTTGCTTAAGCGACATAAAGCTGTGGGGATACATGGCTCCAGATTTCGGACCCGAGGGGAAATCTCGGTCCCAATACGCGGCAAAATTAAAATGTAAAACAGTATTGGACCCCGAGATTTTTCCCATAGGGTCCGAAATCTAGAACCGTGTATCACCGAAAGTGTCCTTAAACAATATATGAGACTCAATTACGCGGGTACCATACTAGACCGCAATATCGCGTTGTGGAAAACTCTGTTCAAGATTGAAAAAAAATTAATATTCAAACACAGTTTTTTTTATCACTTGCTGGGTTTGCTCTTACGAAAACGCATGATTCAGAGAGATCACAACCTGATTATTTATACAAACCATTTTTTAAGTTTGGCCATACTCATCTTCACAGTCAATTTTGTCATGAAAATTATCCTTTCTTCAATGACCACCGAAACGGAGCGTCTGTATTTGAGTTTAGATTTTAAGCTGATACGCATTTCTTTGGTTTTGGGGGTTTATTACATCACAGATATTCTTATGAACAAACTCATGAAAATTGAAAAGCCCCCAATGTCAATTATTAGGCCTATCGATAATTTTAGGTTTTAGATCGTCCCTCTGTCACAGGTCACCCCTCATGAATTATGCATTTTAATTGACCTCGATGTAAAACTGGCACATGCGCACAACTTCATGTCGCTTTACACACTGGCCGAAACAGCGGTGGGCGCGGCAGGAACCAGTCATCGCTGTATTGAGCTAGCATTTCTCACGTGTTTATCGTCACCGCGACATCGAATTGCGAAGTATTTTTAATAAGATGGAATTTGTACATAAGATTCAAACCAGCCAATCGATCCCGTTAGCTCGGTGATCGAGTGGTATAAGCCTGTTCGGTATGACGATATTTCACGATATTTCGATTTAATTTTCATATCGGAAATCGTATCGATCTCTTTAAAAAACAAGTCAGGTGTGTTTACAAACACAAATGCCCCGCAACCGTGACTGTTTCCATGACATAACACCACTCTAACATCAACTTACATGTACCTTGGTCAAATGGAACGTTCATTGACAGCATTAGTGTCTTCTGTAGGTTTTATATGAATTAATCCTTAATCCCTATGATCTCAGAATAAATACAAGATTTCTATTGTTTTAGCCACTGTGACCTTGACCCTTGACCTTTTGGCCCCAAATGCAAAAGGCTTCTTAGGATTGCCAAGGACAATCCACAAACCAAATTTGAAGTTCATATGTAAAGTATATCTCAAGTTATCACGCTGACAAAATTTCTATTGTTTCAGCCACTGTGACCTTGACCCTTTCGGCCCCAAATGCAATAGGCTTCTTAGGATTACCAAGAACAAGACACAAACCAAATTTGAAGTTCATATGTAAAGTATTTCTCAAGTTATTGCGCTGACAAAATTTCTTTTGTTTTAGTCACTGTGACCTTGACCCTTGACCTTTCGGCCCCAAATGCAAAAGGCTTCTTAGAATTGCCAAGGACAATCCACAAACCAAATTTGAAGTTCATATGTAAAGTATTTCTCAAGTTATCGCGCTGACAAAATGTCTATTGTTTCAGCCACTGTGACCTTGACCCTTGACCTTTCGGCCCCAAATGCAAAAGGCTTCTTAGGATTACCAAGGACAATCCACAAGCCAAATTTGAAGTTCATATGTTAAGTATTTCTCAAGTTATCGCGCTGACAAGATTTGTCCGGACACACACACACACACACCCACCCACCCACCCACGGAAGGACAAGGCGGAAACAGTATGCCCCTTCGGCTTCGCCGCGGGGCATAAAAATTGACACATCGTGGAATTCGATACGCCGAAAAATATCACAATATTCTTTTGTAGTACCGCTTTTGTAAAGTCACCACTTAAGTTAAAATAGAGCGGCTAAAGCGCGCCCATGAAAAACCGCAAACCACAAATTCACTGTTTATACCGCATTGTACCGCAAGGTCTTACCTATTAAGGGGCGGAACCAACTGACTAACGTCACGTGTATTGGATTTTGCGTCTTCCACGTGGCAGATCAAACAACACAATCCAGACCATCTTTTGAACAAGATTGTTCTTAATTTCGCTCCACATGCCAAGTGAAAACGTAATCACGTGTGTATGTAAGCTAGCCAAAGGGAAACAATTCTCTGACATTTCACAAAGAAAATACGGTGCCTGTTTTGTTTTGATGGAAATGTTTCATGTAGAACACTACTTATTCTTAAATCGATTTTGCAGACATCTTTTTCCGTAAAAAAGGTCGTAAGTTCAGCAAGGCAGAACAGAGGCATAGACAAAATTTTGTAAAATAATCACCGTGGATACCGCACAGGTACTAGTCTCTGAAAGAAATAGTTGAACGAGAAGTTCATTTTTGTTGTACAGACAAAACACTGTGCACAAATAATTGAAGATTATGACGTTGAGAAGTGAACATCGGAAATATTGCTTTCGTTTCGGCGCGCACGCAGCCAGGGAGCTTTCCCAAACGAGATCCGCAAACAAAAATATCATAGACATATAATAAAACCTAGACACGGCATTATCTGCTTTTACGTTGTGAATGGACCGATCCAGCAAGCCCCGCCCACTGCGCACTGGGCAAATTAACACGTGCTCCTCTCCAATGCCACGCTGCATGTCGGACGCATGTCGGACTTTAGTGCAAGCATGTTGGATATAAATCACGGCTGTGATTGGTCAGAACACCATGGGGCGGTGCTTACTGGATCAGTCCATTCATTGCCATTCAAGCAAGAATATGTTGTTCTCCCTCAGTTCGGGTGCAAGTGTAGCCTATATAGTGTATAAATGAGTATGACGTAGTGCTGTACTCACACATTTCAACAAAAGCCCGACAATTAAACGCCCGAGAACACAAAGTACTTGTCGTTACGCGTTCTCTCCAATTATGTGCGCCCCTATAGCTCCAGGGCTACGGTGTGCCTGTCCTCGGGGTTGCTCTATGGTTAATACAGTTCACACCTGAAAACGGGAAATACACACTACAGGAAAAGCCCCACACCAGTCTGAGTACCTGAAAACTCCCATCCCCCCCCCCCCCAAAAGAAAACCCATAAAATAAAAAGCTTTTCGGTCCTTTTTTCAAAAATAATTTTCTGATTCGCCCGACCTTAGAAAACAAGGGGGCGGAGGTATGTAATTAAAAAAAAAACACTGGAGACGTATCATTTTGTTCAGTGTAGTTTATTCAATTCGTTTGAAAAGTATTACATGTACTCAAGAACGAATCATGCCCTTTTTAAATCATAGGGATCAATCTGTGGCATATGTCGGAAAGAAATATACAAAATCTCAGATGCTTATTTGAGATGCAAATTATAACGCAACTATTGAACATTTTGATAGTGCCTCTCTCATTATATATAGACCACGAGAAGGTGTTCCATAGAATAGAATCGTGATACATATTCAGTGTCATGTACCACATGTCATTTAATTTTACAGTAGCCCTTCCAATTCAGTAATTGTTCAAGTTAACAATTTATCACAAAGCCTTTTAAAGTGCCAATGTATATTCAGCAGTTCTACAGCATTTTAGCATGTTTTAAGTACTCGTCTACATTCAGAGGCATCATCTGAATGATACTTGAAAAGTTGTCAACATGCTAATGACCCTACCATTTTGTTTCAGAGATTCGGGTTCTAAAATCATTTTAAAAATATCTAATGGTGTCGATGTCTAGATAAGTGTAAAATTGTCAGGGTACTTTTTTTCAAGTTGGTTAATGATCACTTAACATTTTGGTAATGACAACACTGAAACTAATTGGGGCAATCGTGTCTGTAAAATGACCGCTATTCTCAACATGCAATAAAAGAAGGCTATGAACTTAACATCTACAGGTAAGTCAACTTAGGTCAACCGTTTTTGCGCAAGCCTTAAGTAGTAATATTCTGATCCACTGCCGTGACCAGGTTGGTAGGGGGCCAGGGGCATTATTTGCAAAATCATTAAGATATTAAAAGCGATATCGGGAAGGCTGATATAGAAGGGAAATTGGGACAATGAAAATTATCTTTTACAATGCGGACAAACAAAACCACGGCTACTCACAGGGAAGAGATGGGAAAACCATAAACATTTTTAAAAATCTAATCAACCCAGCTATAGTATGACTGCTAAATAACACAAAATCGTTCAATTCGGTATCTTTGGTTTTGAAAAGCATGGCGTCTCTGATATTTACTAGACTGTTTCCCGACCACCCTAATTATAGTCAATAGGCCAAAGGGGTCAGGGAACCAGACAATAGCTTTAATCATCTACTGAGAGTGCGTCAACTTTGGCAAAGCGCTCCGCTGCTGTTTTCTGTCATTCCAAAATCTTTGAAGCCTCTGCATTGTGTGCGCTCTTCATTTGCAGCCGCGTATTGCATCTGGGTACATCACAGAGTGTCAAAGATTTTGGAATGACAGGCAACAGCCGTGGTGCGCTTTGCCAAAGTTGACGCACGCACAGTAGATGATTAAAGCTCTTGTCTGGTTCCCTGACCCCATAAGCCTTTTGACTATGATTAAGGTGGCCTGGGAAATAGCCCCATAAATGTAGCCAATTTACTGGACTACCTGCGTAAATAAAGTCCACACTTCCATCATGTACAAAAACATGTCGAACTTTGTCAAATTTTGATTTTCACATTTAGGCTTAGTTTGTACATGTAGTTTATTTTGGAGTAATTGCAGAATACCCTGCCACTCGGAAATGTGTAAGGACACAATACTGGCTAATTTTAGGGTGGAACTCAATGTTGTCACTCCTGATAACTAAATAGTTGGGTAAAGTCTGTTTTGGTGGTTTAACATGTTAGGTACAAGTATGAAGGGATAAGTAAAATTTTTAAAAATCCACAATTTTCATTTTTTAGTGGTAAAATTCTTGATTTTGGTGAAAATTTACCTCGAAATACCACTTAAAAACTGGACATAACAAGTAAGCCTTTTTGAATGAATTAAAAACACACTTACAATTTATTTCCTCAGATGAATATTGTATTGTAGTTGTTAGTAATGGAATGAATTTTACAAATACAGGTAACCTGTATTCAAAATATTTCTGGTTTGTGCACTGGGACGCCAGATAAACTATTTAACGAAGTTACGTTTGGTGTCCACCTATTTAGCATATTTACTAAGGTCTTTATAAACCCTCCTTTGTATATCCAACCGTAATTTCTGATGATAGAGTCTTCAGAAGCATAATATCAGTTCCTTTATACACAATGACATAAACTTTTAAACTTGACCTTTCCTTAATTCAGATTTAAGGGTGGGTCACCACTTTGGTGTCCATTTTTATTCAACATAATGAATGCCTGATTCATTATGTGTTAGGAGGGAAGGCCAAATACTCTAACAGTGATGTTGTACTCTACATGTGTACCAATATATCTAATCACAATTAGGACATTTGATCTACATAAAAAAAATCAGTCATTCTACACTATGTAACTAATGATAAATGGTGTCCACTAAATGGTGTAACTAACGTAATTATAAAGCTACAGGGGTAGAAAAGTAAATAATACCTAAATGGTTTTGAAGAGCACATTACTTTCTAAGGAGTATCTAGCAGTTTAAAATATTTACTGTGATATCCAGAGCAATAGGAGTACAAATGCCATGCATGTGATTTAACGTTATTTACAGCTGGACACCAAAGTTGCATTAGTTACCGGTACAATGTGCACTTTGTATAATACAATAGTTAATATCTCCAAGCAACAACTTTCAAGTGGAATATTGCTGTTTATTAGTTTAAATGGGTCCCTTTGGTAGTATGGAGAACAACAATTTAATATCAGTTTTGGGCTCAATAATAATATAAAGTTATGTAAATTGTGAAGGCCTATGTGGTGTCCACATGTAACTTACGTAACATTTTGATACAGAGATTGTCAAAAGAGGTCCATATAAGATCGTGAAAGGAACATAATGTTTAATGGATGAATTTCCCTCTGAGGTCCTTACTGTGAGAGGTCATAACATTTTCAATTGATCTGCTATTAAAATGGTTTAACAGCTAAATCTCTCATTTTATTTAACGTTAGTTACGGTGTCCACTTGTTAAATTTGCGACAAAATATTATACACAAAAAAATCTTCTAAATTTTTGATTTTCAGCAATGAATAGCTTTATTGCAAAAAAGAAACTATAATAATCTCCATTTCTGACAATTATGGTCTGGTAACAAGCAAGAAGTGGACACCGTGTAACTAACATTAACTTTCTCTTTATCACCAACATAAAGCTGCTAATAAAGGAAAGATGCTATAAAACTTATCTTCTCATTATTATTTTCTATTGACGGAAGGCCGGTCGAGCATTACAAAAGGGAAACAAAATTAATACAACCAATTTTATTTTTGGTCCCCATGGCCCTAATTTGTTCTCCAGTATTGTGTCCTTACACAAATACACCCCTACATTCTCTGGCTACAAGGTTGGAATCACTGGAAAATAAACAATTCAAGTCCATGCCAGCTACGCTGATACTGAGTGAGGGTCCATTATTGGAGAACAAAGCAACACAAAAGGAATGGGAGTTGCTGAAAAAATTCTAAGTCCAAACCAACTAGGCCTACCCTGTTGGCGGCTACGCGGATACGGAGTGGGAGTGCAGTGGAGCATGACGCATAGTAACCACCAACCACCCTGTTGGCGGCTACGCGGATACGGAGTGGGAGTCCCCTTGAATTTGCTTGAGAACGAAGCAACACAAAAGGAATAAGAGTTGCTGAAAAAATTCGAAGTCCAAACCAACTAGGCCTACCCTGTTGGCGGCTAAGCGGATACGGAGTGGGAGTGCAGTGGAGCATGTCGCATAGTACATACAAGTAGCGCTGAGAAGGTTTATTGAGGGCAATCAACCGTTACTCCGTAGCCGGCTATGAGGTGGATAGATTGAGTGGCGGGGTATTCTGCAATTGTGCCTTTATTTTTGCTTAAGAAGCATCCGGCCTACAGTACTCGCCCTCTTTATAGGCTAATCAGAAGGTGCTGCCTTTCTCAGATGTCTAATTTTCGTGAAATTTCATGTTGAAATTTTGATACGCAAACGTGTGCAAAGGAATCTGGAAATTTCACATAAAATAAACAGCTGAAAAAGAGAGCACTTTCTGATTAGCCTATATAGAGGGGCACACCTTGCAATATAACTTAGGTTAAAGGCGAGTACAGTGTCAGGTAGCCCGACTGCATCTGGCCGTACAGTACTATCGCAAGCTCTGTAGTACGGCCAGACCGCCAATGCTCCCCTACACGCTGAACTCTGATGTAGCGATTTTGCTACCGATTTTGATCGAGATTATCTTTTCATCAAGGACAGAAATTTCCAAAGTTAAGGTTCCTAGTCGTAGAGGAACTCATACCTTTTCGATAAAAACGTTCTTTTATCCCAAAATCTTCATCCATCTGGCCAAAAGATGACATTCAGTCATCATCGCCCACGAAAATCGTCCCAAAAACTTTCCTCCATGCGATTTCAAAATGGCGGCCGCATTGTAATATATGCATTATGCAGGCGCGCTTGGGCAAGATTATGAATATGCATTATTCAGTTCATGACCTCGTGTTTGTATGGCCAGCCACGCTGCGCGCCCAACAAACGTCATGAAATGCAAATAATAAATACCTTGGAGAGTTGATGGTTTCTGATTGGTTGAGACTCGATCACGTGGGGGTGCATTAACGGTGATATAAAGACTGGCTTCAAAGAACAAGCGAAAAAATGGCCCCTGAACCAGCATTGATCCAGCCCAATGGAAGGCAATGATTGGCCAAATTTACAACAGTCATATGGCAGCTTGTAACAATACAGCACTGCACATGCGCTTCAACCACCTTCGCGTGAGACTGACGCGCGCGTACACAACACGGTTGCTATGGGTGCGCCACACATAATTCCGTATGGATGTTGAGTACTCACCTAGAAATCTAAATTTGCCCGTCCGATTGTTCAGGCTGTGTAATTTCGACGAAATTTGCCATCAATAAAGACCCATACGAACATGTAGAAATTAGGGTTAGCCCTGGAGGACTCCCTTTCCTCCCTACGTTACGGAGGGAGTCCTGGGTACACAGGTGCTCACAACCGAACGGAAACATTTCTGACCAATAATTTCAATATTTTTACCTTGTTGGAGAAGCTAATTTTTACGTCGTAGTATTCTATGTGTCCTTATCTGTTGGGCGGCTGGGTTCAGGAATTCCTTGCGATGCTGACTGACGTCAATCAGGAAAATAAACTCGAAAGCAACGTTAAACTTGTACGTGTTTTTAGTCTCTTTTCATCAGTTTCTCACCGCCGAGTCTATTCTAGTCGTACATCATGTACGTCTGTGCAGCGTGTAGTCTGGTTCCCTAGACCGGACAATTATTCTCGACGCTCATATCACATCTGGTCCGGGGGACAGACTATGCTGCATGAATATGCAGTGCGCACGCGCGATTTGCTTAGTAACCACCCTCATACGCACGCGCACTTACTTGAAGGCGCGGTCGCTAATCCAATGACCGAGTGTGTTTTCGCGCCAGTTACCAGAAACACGTTTCGGCTTTGGTCATTGGTTGAGCGTTTTCGTGACATCGGTTGGCTGGAGTGACGTCACGGTTCCAACCAAAACTAAACAAATGAGGGCGCTAGCGTGCGTGCGCGCTTTCAGATCGTACGCACGTACATTTGTACATATCATGTACATGTACATTGTACATGACGTACGACTCTGGGAATAAACTGATGAAAAGAGACTACAAACACGTACAAGTTTAACGTTGCTTTGGAGTTTATTTTCCTGATAAACGTCAGTCAGCATCGCATATGGAATTCCTGAACCCAGCGACCCAACAGATAAGGATACATAGAGTATGTAGGCGTGAAATAAGCTTCTATACCGAGGTAAAACATAACAAAACTCTGGTAAAAATGTTGGGTGGTTTCATGTAGAAAATTCTTGTCCTGGACGTTAGTCGTATTGCAATGAAGACTTCGTCCAACCTGGGCTAAAATAAAATTAGGGTAATCCTTACTTTTAGGACACCTCTATTTTTTACAAGTTCTGTTCAAAACTGACTTTTGCAGATGACTGTCCAGTACCAAAGTGACTTTTGCAGGCTAAAGCAGTCTTTTTTCTTCATATAAACTCATGTTAGTTGTAGTTTTGAAAGCACTTTCTAAGAAAATGTGACTTTCCTACCTTTTTTCGCAGTCAGACGTGCATGTTGTAGTTCTCACACGCGTGAAAGCCCTACATAATGAAAGCCCGATGCTGATTGGCTGCTAAAAAAAAATAATTAGTCTGGTTCCCAGACCAAAAGATTCTGACAACTCCTGAATCTTTTGGTCATGGAACCAGCCTAAAAATAAGTAAGTTAGTCTGGTTCTTAGACCAAAAGATTCTGACTATTCCTGAATCTTTTGGTCTGGGAATCAGATAGCCCGACTGCGTCTGGCCGTACAGTACTATCGCAAGCTCTGTAGTACGACCAGACGCTGAATGCTTCCAAAAAGACTGAATTTTTTTGGCCGCTGATGTAGCGATTTTGCTACATCTTTTGATCGAGATTATCTTTTCATCCAGGACAAAAATTTCCACAGTTAAGGTTCTTAGTCGTAGAGCAATTCTAACCTTTTCGAAAAAACGTTCTTTGGTCTCAATATTTTCATCCATCTGGCCAAAAGACGACTTTCAGTCATCATCTTCCACAAATATCGTCCCGAAAATGCTCCCCCATGCGATTTCAAAATGGCGGCCGCGCTGCAACTCATGAATATGCATAAACAGTCTGTGACGTATGACCGCGTGTTTTTGGACGTGCGTGCGGCGGCGCCGTACGTACATATGTACATGTACATAAAAAAAACAGCCCAGTACGTGCATGCACACCGCCGCGCGGACGTACGTGTGCATGCGCGCACGTACTGGGCTGTTGTCTACAAGTAATGTACATGTTATTAGCTGTTTCGGTTACACACCGAAACAGCTCTTGTTTTCGTTAAGATTTTTTTTTTTCTTTTTTTTTTTTTTTTTTTTTTTTTTTCTCCTTTTTCAGACTTTTTCTCCATAGGTTTAACACACGTTTCTTCCACCAGTCCACTTTGCCACTTTTTCAAATCCGATTGATTTCAGACTTGATACATACATAGACCACCACCCACAGATGGTCCTAGAAGAAATTCGTGACCGTGACGTCATCAGGTGTCGGGTTACGTAACATTAAAGATGCATTTTTCCCCATATGTTTTGTACACGTTTTAAAACACTCCACTTTGGCCTCTTCGTAAATCCGATCGACCTCAGACTTGATACATACTTTGACCACCACCGACAGATGGTCCTAGAAGAAATTTGTGATCGTGACGTCATCAGGTGTTGGGTTACGTCACATTAAAGATGCATTTTTCCGCATAGAGTTTGTACACGTTTTAAAACACTCAACTTTGGCACTTTTGTAAATCCGATCGACCTCAGACTTGATACATACTTAGACCACCACCCACAGATGGTCCTAGAGGAAATTTGTGATCGTGACGTCATCAGGTGTTGGGTTACGTCACATTAAAGATGCATTTTTCCCCATAGGGTTTGTACACGTTTTAAAACATTCTACTTTGTCACTTTTGTAAATCCGATCCACGTTAGACTTGGTACACACTTAGACTACCACCCACAGATGGTCCTAGAAGAAATTCGCGATCGTGACATCATCAGGTGTAAGGTTACTTCACATTAAAGATGCATTTTTCCCCGTAGGTTTTGTACACGTTTTTCTTCAAATCATACTTTGGCACTATATGTCTGATTGACTTTTCACTTGGCAGATGACATTCGAAGTGACTTTATCAAGTGTTCATCATGTGCACAGAGTATTTTAAATATCCGAAACAGCTTGTGTTTGTCCACAAACACATTTTTTTTTTTTTCTCCTTTTTCAGACTTTTTCTCCATAGGTTTAACACACGTTTCTTCCACCAGTCCACTTTGCCATTTTTTCAAATCCGATTGATTTCAGACTTGATACATACTCAGACCACCACCCACAGATGGTCCTAGAAGAAATTCGTAACCATGACGTCATCAGGTGTCGGGTTACGTCACATTAAAGATGCATTTTTCCCCATATGTTTTGTACACGTTTTAAAACACTCCAGTTTGGCCTCTTTGTAAATCCGATCGACCTCAGACTTGAAACATACTTAGACCACCACCCACAGATGGTCCTAGAAGAAATTTGTGATCGTGACGTCATCTGGTGTTGGGTTACGTCACATTAAAGATGCATTTTTTCCCATAGGGTTTGTACACGTTATAAAACACTCTACTTTGGCACTTTTGTAAATCCGATCGACGTCAGACTTGGTACACACTTAAACTACCACCCACAGATGGTCCTAGAAGAAATTCGTGATCGTGACGTCATCAGGTGTTGGGTTACGTCACATTAAAGATGCATTTTTCCCCATAGGGTTTGTACACTTTTTAAAACATTCTACTTTGGCACTTTCGTAAATCCGATCGACGTTAGACTTAATACACACTTAGACTACCACCTACAGATGGTCCTAGAAGAATTTTGTGATCGTGACATCATCAGGTGTAAGGTTACTTCACATTAAAGATGCATTTTTCCCCATAGGGTTTGTACACGTTTTTCTTCAAATCATACTTTGGCACTATATGTCTGATTGACTTTTCACTTGGCAGATGACATTCGAAGTGACTTCATCAAGTGTTTATCACGTGCACAGAGTATTTCAAATATCCGAAACAGCTTGTGTTTGTCCACAAACACATTTCTAGTTATTAGCTGTTTCGGTGACACACCGAAACAGCTCTTGTTTTCGTTAAGATTTTTTTTTTCTTTTTTCTTCTTTTTTAGCTGTTTCGGTGTACACACCGAAACAGCTCTTGTTTTCGTTAAGATTTTTTTTTTTAGCTGTTTCGGTGACACACCGAAACAGCTCTTGTTTTCGTTAAGATTTTTTTTTTCTTTTTTTTTTTTTTTTTTTTTTTTTTTCTCCTTTTTCAGACTTTTTCTCCATAGGTTTAACACACGTTTCTTCCACCAGTCCACTTTGCCACTTTTTCAAATCCGATTGATTCGAGACTTGATACATACTTAGACCACCACCCACAGATGGTCCTAGAAGAAATTTGTGACGGTGACGTCATCAGGTGTCGGGTTACGTCACATTAAAGATGCATTTTTCCCCATATGTTTTGTACACGTTTTAAAACACTCCAGTTTGGCATCTTCGTAAATCCGATCGACTTTAAACTTGATTCATACTTAGAACACCACCCACAGATGGTTCTAGACGAAATTCGTGATCGTGACGTCATCAAGTGTCAGGTTACGTCACATTAAAGATGCATTTTTCCCCATAGGGTTTGTACATGTGTTAAAACGCTTCATTTCGGCACTATTGTAAATCCGATCGACGTTACACTTGGTACACACTTAGACCATTACCCACAAATGGTCCTTGAAGAAATTCGTGATCATGACGTTATCAGGTGTCACGTTACTTCACATTAAAGATGCACATTTTCCCCATATGTTTTGTTCACGTTTTAAAACACTCCACCTTGGCACCTTCATAAATGCGATCGACCTCAGACTTAATACATACTTAGACCACCACCCAAAGATGGTCCTAGAAGAAATGTGTGATCGTGACGTCATCAGGTGTTGGGTTACGTCACATTAAAGATGCATTTTTCCCCATAGGGTTTGTACACGTTTTAAAACATTCTACTTTGGCACTTTTGTAAATCCGATCCACGTTAGACTTGTTACACACTTAGACTACCACCCACAGATGGTCCTAGAAGAAATTCGTGATTGTGACATCATCAGGTGTAAGGTTACTTCACATTAAAGATGCATTTTTCCCCGTAGGTTTTGTACACTTTTTTCTTCAAATCATACTTTGGCACTATATGTCTGATTGACTTTTCACTTGGCAGATGACATTCGAAGTGACTTCATCAAGTGTTCATCATGTGCACAGAGTATTTTAAATATCCGAAACAGCTTGTGTTTGTCCACAAACACATTTCTAGTCTTTTTTTTTCTTTTTTTTTTTCAGACTTTTTCTCCATAGGTTTAACACACGTTTCTTCAGCCAGTCCACTTTGGCACTTTTTAAAATCCGATCGATTTCAGACTTGGTACATACTTAGACCACCACCCACAGATGGTCCTAGAAGAAATTTGTGATCGTGACGTCATCAGGTGTCAGGTTACGTCACATTAAAGATGCATTTTTCCCCATATGTTTTGTACACGTTTTAAAACACTCCAGTTTGGCATCTTTGTAAATCCGATCGACTTTAAACTTAATTCATACTTAGACCACCACCCACAGATGGTCCTAGACAAAATTCGTGATCGTGACGTCATCAAGTGTCAGGTTACGTCACATTAAAGGTGCATTTTTCCCCATAGGGTTTGTACATGTTTTAAAACGCTCCATTTCGGCACTTTTGCAAATCCGATCGACGTTAGACTTGGTACACACTTAGATCACCACCCACAGATGGTCCTAGAAGAAATTTGTGATCGTGACGTCATCAGGTGTTGGGTTACGTCACATTAAAGATGCATTTTTACCCATAGGGTTTGTACACGTTTTAAAACATTCTACTTTGGCACTTTTGCAAATCCGATCGACGTTAGACTTGAAACACACTTAGACCATCACCCACCGATGGTACTAGAAGAAATTCGTGATCGTGACATCATAAGGTTTCAGGTTACGTTACATTAAAGATGTATTTTCCCCATAGGGTTTGTACACGTTTTAAAACACTCTACTTTGGCACTTTCGTAAATGCGATTCATGTTAGACTTGGAACACTTCTATACATGTATGTCTGATTGACTTTACACTTGTCAGAAACTAGTAAGACCAGCAGCATAAGGTGGTCCCCAGTGAGTTCATAACGATGACGTCATCATGTGTCACGTGACGTGACATTAAATGAGCATTTCTTCGAATCACTATAACTTCGAAAGTACAAGTCCGATTTGATTAAAACTTGGTATGCACATTCACAGGGATGGTTTATAGATGAAAATTGAATTGACGTCATCATCAAATGTCATGTGACGTCCATTAAAGGGGCATTTTATTCTTTTATAGGCCTATATCTACAGAACTATAATGTTCGATTTGGTTTTACTTGGCATATACGTATTATAATGTGCTTTTATAGATGACATACATGTAAACAGTGACGTCACTGATTGTTCGTCACGTGCACAGAGTATTTCAAATATCCGAAACAGCTTGTGTTTGTTCACAAACACATTTCTAGTTTTTTTTTTCTTCTCCTTTTTCAGACTTTTTCTCCATAGGTTTAACACACGTTTCTTCTACCAATCCACTTTGCCACTTTTTAAAATCCGATTGATTTCAGACTTGGTACATATTTAGACCACCACCCACAGATGGTCCTAGAAGAAATTTGTGATCGTGACGTCATCAGGTGTCGGGTGACGTCACATTAAAGATGCATTTTTGCCCATATGTTTTGTACACGTTTTAAAACACTCAAGTTTGGCATCTTCGTAGATCCGATCGACTTTAAACTTAATTCATACTTAGACCACCACCCACAGATGGTCCTAGACGAAATTCGTGATCGTGACGTCATCAAGAGTCAGGTTACGTCACATTAAAGATGCATTTTTCCCCATAGGGTTTGTACATGGATTAAAACGCTCCATTTCGGCACTTTCGTAAATCCGATCGACGTTACACTTGGTACACACTTAGACAATCACCCACAGATGGTCCTTGAAGAAATTCGTGATCGTGACGTCATCAGGTGTCACGTTACTTTACATTAAAGATGTACATTTTCCCCATAGGTTTTGTACACGTTTTTCTGATTGGGTTAAAACTTGGTATGCATATTCACATGGATGTGTTATAGATGGAAATTGAAGTGGCATCATCATCAAATGTCATGTGAAGTCCCTTAAAGGGGCATTTTATTCTTTTATAGGTCTATATATCTACAGAACTAAAATGTTCGATTTGGTTGTAACTTGACATGTACATATTATAATGCGCTGTTATAGATGACATTTATAGTGACGTCACTGATTGTTCATCCCGTGCTCAGAGTATTTCAAATATCCGAAACAGCTTGTGTTTGTCCACAAACACATTTCTAGTTATTATTATTATTTATTCGGCCAAAACATTCAAAATACAAACATGTACATGTACATACAATGTAAGAAATGACATACATCAAGGACAGTCAAGATGAAAGATAAATTGTGTAACAAATACCAATCAAAAAGAATAGATGTGTATAGGTACAGTAGGTAAGAATGAGATGGGGAAGAAATGGGGGTGGGGATGAGGAATGTATAGAAGGGGAGCGGATTGGGGAAGAGTGGAAGTGGGAGGGAGTTCAACAAGCAGAGTAAAGACAATCCAATCTAAGATGGCCAGGATGAACAAAAGTGAAACCACTGTGACTCAAAAGCCTGTTCATCCAATCCTAGGTTGGTAACATGAAATAACTTTAAAATATAACTATTAAATACAAGTAATATGAAAAGTTAAAAATAAATATGGAAATTAAAAATGCTATAATAATGGAGGGTAATATATATGAATAAAAAAATGGGGCAATAAATATCTGCTAAATATGTAAATGAATTTAAATGAAAATAAAAAAGTAGCATAAATAAAATAATTCAGTAAGAAACACAATAAGTGATAAACAAGTAAGCAATGAAACATACAAACGAGTTGAAAAAAGCATCTTAACAAAGACAAGAACAGTCAGATAAAACCATACAGAAAAAAACATAACAGATACCGTACACATGCAAACAGACAAGCAAAGTTACAATTATATGAACAGTCTAATACATGTACAAACGTAACACACACACACACACACACCCACACAAAACATATTAACAAAAAACAAACAAACGACAAACAGCCCAACACCCCAACAAACAAACAAACAAACCAAAAGTTAATAAGAGAACTCTATACGAAAAAAAAATTAAATGATTCATGAAGGAAAGAAAACTGACTGGTATAATTTGAAATGAATATTAGTTGAGCAAAGAAATCTGACCGAACCAGGACCCGAACCCGAGACCCCTGGACTACCGTTCCAGCGCTGGAACAGCAATACAGAGGTCCCGGGCCCGAATCCCGACTCGGCCAAACCTCCCCGCTCATCCAATATCCAAAACACAATTTAGATCAAAAGCAACAAATAGACAAAACATTACAGGCATTTAACCATCAATAAGATGAGCACATAATTCACGATTAAAACACTGAAATGAATCAAGTATCAATGAGTCCTTAACGTGGATTGGGAGATTACTCCATATACGAGGAAAAGCATGAACAGGGGAATTCCTTAAACTTAGGGTTCTGGCGTAATGGTGATTAAATGAAACTGTGTCCAGGTGACGGGTATTGACTACTGTATGGGATGTAATACTGAGACAATCAATGAGGCCAAACAAACATTTAATGGTAAATTGAACAGTGAGTTTGTGTCGTCTAGTTTCAAGGCTTAACCAGTTCAGTGTATGCAGTCTGTCCTCATAGGTCATGGCTCCTCTCTGTTGCTTTAGGATCATCCTGGTGGCTCGTCTTTGCACTCGCTCGAGTTTGGCGGCCAACGTGGCTGTGTATGGGCACCAGGCAGGCAACCCATACTCAAGCACAGGCAGGACTAGGGTTCGGTAAAGTGACAAGAGAGCCTTGGACGATGATCCACCTGCGATATGCCATATGAAGCCCAAAGTTTTGTTAGCTTTAGACACAACAGCATCGACGTGGTCATTCCATGTTAGCTTATTGTTCACGGTTACTCCAAGATACTTGAAGGTAGGGGCAACTGTGAGGGGTATTCCTTGGAGAGTGTAGTGTGGGAGGACTATTGTTTTCTTTGTACGCGTCATGTGCATTATCTTGGACTTTCCCTGGTTGAGTTTCATTCCATTTGTTATGCTCCAATGGGCAAGAGCATCAAGGTCCGATTGGAAGTTGAGTTCATCTCGGGGCGAAAGAATTGGCCGGTAAATGAGGGTGTCATCTGCAAAAAGCAGACACTTGGAAGAAAGGTTATTAGATATATCGGTGATAAACAGGTTGAATAGCAGAGGGCCGAGCACACTTCCTTGGGGGACGCCGGATGTGACTGGTGACCATGATGAAAAAGAGCCACGATACATAACACGTTGCTGACGCCCAGTCAAAAAAGATTTCAACCACATCCATTGTTGACCTCGTATGTTGAAATTGCGAGCGAGTTTCTCTAGTACCGTGTGATGAGGCATCATGTCAAATGCCTTAGAAAAGTCTAGGCAAGCAATGTCAATTCTAGGTGGGCGTGGCTTGTCCAGGATTGTAGCCCAGTCGTGGATGGCATTAGTTAGCTGTGTCACACACGATTTTCGGGCTGAGAAACCATGTTGTTTATCATTGCCAAGGCAAAAGGAGGACACATGATCATGAATACCATCTGCCACAGCCTTCTCAATCACCTTACACACAACGGAAGTTAGGGCAATTGGACGGTAGTTCGTAATATCAGTTCGGTTGGCGGACTTGAACACAGGTGTGATGTTTGAGAGTTTCCAGTCCATGGGGAGAGCACCCTGTGCAAGTGAGGAATTCATCAAGCGCAACAATGGGGGAGCAATTGATGATGTAGTAGCTCGTAGGATTGTGGGTGAGATTCCATCAGGGCCTGGTGCTTTATGAGGGTGAGAGTTAGCAGCGATTTGGTCAGAAATCCTAGATTGATTCTTATTGGAGGGAGTTTGGGGATAGGGAGGGAACACGGTGGTGGAGTCGCTGGACAATTGACTGCAGGCGAATGAACTGAAGTGAAAAACTCATTGAAGGCTTCAGCAATATCAGCAGGCTTGTGGATCACCTTGTCGGCTTGACGGAAGGCTGGAGGACACTTGGATTTTCTTTGGTCTCTCACAAAGCACCAGAAACTTCGCTTGTTGTCCGCAGTTGCAAATAGACCATCAACATAGTTAGTGTAGGTTAATTTAGTCGAATTCTTCACCTGATTCCGGGCGTTCTTGTAATCGAGCCATGCGGAACTGGATTTGGAGTATTTCGCTTTATTGAATAGCTTATGCTTTAGGTGAATAAGTTTTTTAAGATCTTGTGATATCCAAGGTGAGATTTTACTACGACGACACTGCTTACGGGGTATGCTGTCATGGATTGCTGCTTCGAAGATGTCCATGAAGCCTTCCCATGATGCATCGGGATTGTCATCATCCATAAAAGCTTACCATGGAGCCAGATGTAGGAGAGTCTCCAGGTGCGCCATGTCACCTTTTCTGTACTGCAGAAACGAGCGGATAACTGCAGGTTGTGGAGGAGCTTTGATGGCACTAAATAGGAAGGACACTGCGTGATGATCACTACAGACTGGGTTTGCAGCGGACTCCACCGCAGAAAACTTCTCGGGTCGATTGGTGAAGATGAGATCAATAGTACATGTACGTACGGCGCCGCACGCACGCACGTCCAAAAACAAGGAATCAGACTAAAAATATATAAGATGTTCATTCTTTATCAGCCAATCAGCATCGAGCTTTCATCGCATCGAGCTTTCACATTTGCCATCTTGGTTTTTGAGGCTGTTTTCTGGTTATCATCGTCGTCTTTTACCCCTGAATTTCCCTCATAAATCAAAGCCCTGCCCTCTTTCCACAAACTTAAACCTGCTGATATTCAAGAAGGTGTCATTGCCAATTGTTCAGATGTGCCAAGAAGTATCAGAATGTCAATTTTGAGTGTCATTTAGTCAACTGTCATGACTGTTTTGGTGAGTCTTTCCCTTCCTATTATAGGAACGGGGTCCTAAAAGTAAGGATTACCGAAATTAGATTTTAACCTGACAAGTGACTCTGACAAATGACCCCGGATGAGTACCCGGGTCATTTGCGTGCAAAATTATCGGAGCCCTCTGAGCTACCCGCCTGCTTCCTGTCGCTTGGACAGATTGACGGCTGTTTCATGTCGCAACCCCGAAAAAAAACCCCGAAGACGATTGGCTGCTCGGCTCATCTCGTGTTCATGTGCACCCGCGTGCAGTGCGGTGAGAGAGAAAAGGACTTGAAACTTGTCGAAAACGATGTTTCTTTTAGCTGCGACAGTAAACAGCCGTTGAATCATACGAAACAGGACGGTACAATAAAACGCAATGCGCATGCGTCAGTTGGGAGAAAATGGCAGCTAGCCCAGTAGCAGGACTTCATGAACCGGGGCCAGAATTTTCCTCAAATTTCGTCAAATGCAAGTTTTGACGTACAATACAAACATATTTCAAGACAGTTTCATATTGTGAGTACTTATTACATGGGCAAAATAACGTCCAAGCCACGTTCACGGGTGAGAGAGCAGGTAGTGGTGGGCTCGTCCCCGGGGTGTCGAGCAGTACGCGCCCACCACTACCTGCTCTCTCTCACCCAGGTATTGGATCATTTGCATGTGCATGATTTTTGAACACGTATGCAAATTAGGAGTAGTCTGGTGCCTGCATGTGCGTTACATTTGCGTTTGTTTTTGTATGCGGTGTCTGGGGTAAAAACAGAATCGATACGTCGCAGCGCGAGCATGGCGTGAGTTACGAAAACATGATTTTATTTTAATTAAACTGTTACGGTCTTAACGAGACAACACGCAGTATCACATTTCATATTAACATTAACAAACTGAAAAGGAAATGAATATTTTCGAGAAGTCGTGACGAATGATCGCGAAAACACGTACTGCACGTTGTGAATAACAAACACCAAGTACACAATATAAATCCATTTAGCCAATTGCGGTATCGAATCAGGATGCAGGAAGGAATTCCCTATCCAGGGTTTACTATTGGAAACAACGTTGGAAATAAAGTAAGCACTGGGGACGAGGTTGGAGCTTCACAGAATCTTGTGAAGGAAGTGGCCTATGACCTATGTATAAAGCATCTGTTCAAGACCGCAGTCATACAATGTGCGCAAATGCTATCCGAAAATTTCCCATAGAAATTCACACGTTCCATATCGGATGTGATTTCTGCTTCATTGCGGACCATGTGGACAAAATGTTGAGCGTCACATAATGCAATCCGACCGTTCGTGATTCGAAACGGAGCCTGAGCAAGTGACGGGAATTGTAAATTTACAACACAGATAAGTTTTACAGAATTTCCAACATTATTACGCTTTTCAACGAATAAAAAACATCTCTATAAACTGGAATAAAAGAGTAATGAACCAGTCTATAACGGCCGTTTCAAACCTTGCAGAGTCATGACCGTGATGACGCGCAGGTCACAGGTCACGCAAAATCAAACCAATCAGAGCGTAAATTCATCAGAGTATCCCATTCCCAGCGTCCTGTTTGCAGGGCGGGGGGTACGAGCGAAGAGTGATATATTAGGCCAAGTTCGGGCAAGGACCATTAGTCGACTAGTGGTTGATTTGTGACGTGCCTTACGCCTGCAGCCAGATGCTTTATACCTAGGTCATAGGCCATTTCCTTCACAAGATTCTGTGAAGCTCATCAGAGTATCCCAGCGTCCTGTTTGCAGGGCGGGGGGTACGAGCGAAGTTATCGGTGTAGCAAACAAGAACAACGTCTAGCCCCAAGACTATTCTGCGGGCTGAGTCAATGCATTTTTTTGTACAGTACGCGCAGATTCTGCCCCACTGCGCGTGCGCCTTGAGATTCGCCCCTTCGTGAAAACGTTTTAGTGCACGCGCCTGAAATTCGCCTTTTCGTGATATACGCGCTATTGTATCACAATGTATGACAATGTATTTAAATTACTGCAAATTTATAAATTCCATAGAGTGCAGAAATTCGCCCCTTTGTGAAAACGCAAAAAGGGCACTTTTGGCAAATTCGCCCATTCGTTAATTAAGATTTCAATTAATTTTGTTAAGTATAGCCTGACCAGGTTGTAGATATTGATATATCTATTCATCTTCACACACAAAAAATTGTTTAGAAAAACGGACGATTTTCATGAAATTCGCCCCTTCGTGGAAACGGTGACGATTTTCAACGGGATCACTGTGCACTTCGAAATAAAATCGGAAAATCACGCCGAAATAAATGTTTCTTCTAATTTTGTACCAGGTGAATAAACTCGTGATTTATGAACGGGAGTGTTTAGAACGTCATGACATTTCACTTTCTGTGAAATTTAGTTAAATTAGGCCCACTTTTGCCCTAGCTTGGCGCTATCAGGCGAAAAATCACAGTGCGCCACGTTACTCGTTAGGGGCCGCGCCACGTTGGGGTACCCCATGGCGTCATGGGCCAAGTTTGGCCTGTTGCCATGTATTCAGATGAAGATGAAGAAGATGGTACATCAACAATACTTACAGTGGCTGTCGTCTAGCTGTTGCATGAATCGCGTCTCTACCCTCTGTTGTACACTTTCAGTTCCTCGTCGCTGTTACCGCCAGAAAAAGAGGGAGTGCTAACTTTCACAGAAAATTTGTTAAAAAAACGAGTTTGACAGAAAATTGGACAGAATGGATTTTTTTGGCAGATTTCTGGCAGATTTCTGCAAAAAGGGTTATTTGACAGAAAAACAGCAAATTTGAACCAAAAAGTGTACATTTAAAAAAAACAACTTCAAACCTTTCAAACAAACCCTTGCATAATGGGGCAGGTTGGCTGGTCTAGGTGCCGAGGTTTACTGGGAAACGGACTTCGTCGTGGCCGGATCCGTGTTAAATTGCCCGAAATTTGCCAATATTATAACATCTTTATGTGACTATAGATTGTTTATAATGTAATTTGAACCTTAATTAAGGCAATACTACCAATCTGCATGTGAGTATAGTGTATTTCGAATAATTCTGGGGGAATTTGGCAGATTTTTGATAAATCTGACAGATTTTTGATGTGTATTTAGCAGAATTCGGCTCTGACGTTACGGTCACCCTGCTGATATCTTGTGTTTACTTCTGTTGCACGTGGAGTAATAGTTCGCTGCAGTATGATCCAGTGGCGGTTGTAATTGTTCGACTCAGACGGTATTAACCACACACGTTAGTGGAGCTGTTTGCATGAAAGTTGAAAGGTGCTTTTCCTCGACTTTTACAAGTAAGATCTCGTAAAAGAGAACTTGTTTGTTGACGAGTCTGACACTGCCAATTCAAATTTCGTTTGTGTCAAAAATAACAGGAGATGGTGTCCGGAAATTGGGCACGAAGTTTGTGGAAGGCCTACGGGATGCTACCGTGTTAACTAGAACTGCGGCCAGGCCCAGACTTCGGTCACCGATTTCTGTTCGGGCTATTTTCTTGAGTATTTTCCTCACATAGGCCAGTTACACTGTGTTTTATAATTCTTTTCATTTTGTGGTTTATCGATAGTGGGCTTCAAATAAACACGCTTCCTTCTTCTGCACTTTTTTTTTTAGATCGAAGTGTTGAAGCGCTGTAGGAGTACAGTCATGACAGTTCGGGCCTCACGGTCAACCACATGCCGTCACTGCTGCGTCAACCATAGCCTTGACCAAGGCGTTGGGCTTATCGATTCGCCGAAAAAAAAATCGCCGTTAAGAAAATCCCTAATCAACTTGGCAAGGCATAATTGCGTGCACATATCGATGCCCGTACGCTGCTAGTGAGAAAGTAACTTGTACCATACAGCAAGGCTATGCTTGTACATGTACGTACGCACGTACATGTACAGTACATCACACACGTACTCGTACAACAGCCATGCACACACAGTACTGTACATGTACATGTACATGTACATGTACATGCATGAGCTAGTCCGCGTAACCCAACGCGGCGCGTATATCCCCCACACGTACGTACGTACACCCACACGCAGAACATAGTAGGCCTACATTTACTGCCTTATTACACCATGCGTACAGTCCGTACTCACGTGTTTGTGCTTGCTGGTTGTAGTTAGTACCAAACCGTTCGTACGGACAAGGGTCGGTGGTATACGGTACACGCACGGACAAGGGTCGGTGGTACACGCACGTAGCCGCGTTGATTGTGGGTGTAGGGCCCGATTATCTCCCTTCGACAAAAAGCCGAGAGACCGCATTGAACAAGGCCACGTCAACCACGGAGGAAGGAACACTTTCTCCACGAGTCAACAATGATCTGACGCAACGGCAGAAGGCAGAAATCCGTTCGTTTCGGCATTGTCGCCATTTTTATTTTGTGCCGTGACTTTGCCGTCATTGTCTTCATATTAAACCCAATTATTTTTCTTACCAAAATAAATCTGCCCTCTCTATCTACAAAATATTTTCTGCCAACTTCCAACATATTATGTCTTCGGTTATAGCCCAATGTAAGTAGCTGAGCAGTTGAGGTGTTATTGAAATTATTATCCCAAACTACACACAATCGACCTGGGCCTGTTTTATGACTTTTTGTTTCAGTTTTGTAGTTTTTTGGCGGCCTTATAGCAAACTACAGTCTTTCAACTAAAGTTTTCCACATATGACGATTCCTAGCAAAATATTTAAAAATTGCATGTGACAGGAAATCTATACATGGAGCTTCAGGGTCAGTTATTGCTCTAGTTCCAGTTCAGGTGGGTTTTGTTGGGGGCAGCTCTATTTTCTCACAAACCTCCTAAGAGTCTTTTCGTGTCTGGGACTGTTGTTTTGGGGGGGGATTTAATTTTGTACTGCAATTACTCTGCCAACATCAATTTTCCCAGGGATCTTGACACTTCCCAACAAAACTTTCATTTTGACTGTTACAGGGAAATCTACCAAATTTGTTTTAGCCGCATGTGCGGGTTTAGAGTTCTTATTCTGTATCTCTTGCACTTGCATTTCCATAGGATTACCGTATTCTCAACCAATTTACCCCTTACTCTTCCCCAAACCCCAACATAGGACCTACCCGATCATGATCGAGTAAATTATCTTGTCGGGGAATAAACTGCTTTGTAATGTAACGTGTGTCAAAAAAAGTTTAGGCTTTAGTTGCAGCAAATGTGTTTTTTACCTACCAGGAACGTGGCGGCGCCCTTCCTCATTAGCAGCTACTTCCCGTTTTACTTTTTTTTGTAGCTGGGCTGGAAGGAAGGAACAACAGACAGATTTGGAGGAAAACAAAAACACGAAAACCAATCTTCCCCTTTTGTAACAAACAAAACAAAAACGAATGATAAAACAACCCCAACAAACCAAGTGCTTAAATCAATGTGATTTAAATCAGCGATTGTTTAAATCAATGTGATTTTAATTTTAAAAAAATCCCCCGCCCAACACTTATATCTGATTACAATGAATGTCTCCGTTTTCACTTCTGAGATGTCATGAACTTGGAAGGGGCATAACTTTGCCGATGAAGTATTCAATTACAAAACTATTTGTGACTAGCCACCCAAAAAGCCTGTTATTCACAAATATTAGTCGACCCTCCCCAATTACACAAATCCCAGGTGCGCAAATTGATTGTTTTTTTTTTTTTGATATAGGCCTAAGGGGTAGGCCTAACAATTTTGGGAAAATCTTAAAATTGCCATGTTTGGAACAAGGGTAAACCGTGCATTAAAAAACCAAAAAGAAGAAATGGCCCTGGCCATAACCGATGCACAGAGACATCATTAGAGGATCAATGTGGTGAAACTGAAAGCCACCGTTACTAACACGTTACGGTAAGGGTCCCCCCCCCAATATTTTGTGAAGACTGCCCTGTTCCATTGAAAAGCCCATTTTGCACCTGCTCCCCCCCCCCCCGCCCTAGTGCCATTCTTTTGTTAAAAAGTGTTTTTTTTCTGAAAAAGTACCCTTTTTTAAAAACAAAATAGTGCCCTTTTTGTGCCAGCAGCCTTTACGAGTGCCTTTTTTACTTAATTAAATGTCGCCCCGAAAAGTGCAAATTAGCGCCCTCATCGAGAGATGGTACCAGCCCCCCCCCCCCCCCCCCTTGATTTTACGGAGGCCAAGGTGTCTGGATAAAAAAAAAACGTGTCAATATTTCAGCACGGATGTGCAAGTATCTTTTCAAAAAAAATCTCCCCCAATAAAAAGACCTTGCTACGCCCCTGAATTATATTATTCAATTTTCACACGCTTTTAACAAAATAACTCAGTTTTAAAGTTTGAGCAATGAACACCTCTTTAACCACCGGGTCCAGAATATTCGTCATTACAGATTGTTCTTGTCTAACCTCCCAATTGGAAGCATTCAGTAATTTGTCTATGATCAATTCGACGAAATCGATTTCTGAATAACAAGGTTTGGCATAGGCGAGACAAAATTCAATACTCCGGGACGAAAACGTGTGCTCACTGTTTGAATTTGCTTGAACTGAATTTGCTGACGGACGAAATTAAACATTGGAAGTGCACTTAATCGATGTTGCTGAACGAATGTAGGTTTCCGGGCTATTTTTTTATTTTTTTTAATTCAAATTCAACAACTTAATATTCAATTTTGTCCACACAAAAAATTCACACGTTTTTATACCATGGAGGTTTATATGCTTTTACGGAGACCAATTTGGTCATTTATTCCATTCAATTTTAAAGCGAATTCAAGCAATGAGCACGTTTTCGTCCCGGAATTAATTGATTTATATGAGGCGAATTCGATGAATTCGGCTACATCTTAATTTTTAGACGAATTGATCTGAAAAGACGAATATTCTCGACCCAGGGGCTAAGGCGGGTAGACTGGAATGCACCATGGCTGTTTCGGCCACGCATAGGCCCAATAATGAATGATTGTCTACGTTGGGCGAGATCTCCACTTGCAGATGTTTAAAGCGGTCGTGTCTTGTTTTGTTTCTGTTAAGAAGCAAAATGTGTGTTGTTCGCTTAGCACAATACACGGTATGTCAACTGCGTGAATACACACGTGGTACAGGTGATACTATGAATAATAGGCTAAGCTGGTGCATAGGGCCTACTTTCTTTCCCAGCTCGTATACAATTCGATGCGGGATATTCCTGCCGATACCTACCCCAAGTTTAGTTTACCGCCATTCGATTTCCGTGTTTGCATGCAGTGTTTTTATCTTCATTTGGATGTAAATATCACTTTTCTCTTTCATTATAACCTGTTCAATGTTGGATCTTATTGGTGAGTTTTTGGCGTAATGTTTTTCTTGATTTGTATTTGTTGTTTGACAAACAGCCTGTATGAGGCGAACGTTACTCGAAAACGCGGCAAACGCCATCTTGGATTTGAATATGAAATCGATCATCAACACATGTGTTTATCCCTTGGACCTCTTGGAAGGATTTCACGGTCATCGGAGCCCTCATAGTGCCTGGTGTATGAAGGATAGAACATCTTACATCACCGACGCGCATTGCGCATAATTGTCTAAAATAAAAAACCCTGTCCCAAAAATCAAACCTTATGTTAGTATTAAAATTAAGTGTGATGCTGATGGGAGTCAGAAAATCACCTGGTGAAGAATGTAGGCCTTAAGTAAGATTTGAGGCTTTGCATGGTGAAGATACTAAATAATGACTGTTCCACTTCAGTGGGCACCAAGCTTGCTCTAGGATCCTGTCTACTTGGCATCCTCACAGGATGCAACTTCACACTCCATTGATTTCACCTTTTGCTACTTAAGTATTCACTTTCTTAGAGTTTAGGCACTCTCCTGAAGACGGTCAGAGCATACTGACCGTAACGTCGAGTTTATACCTCTGGTTCTTTTCAGAACCATTCTCTTAGTTGAGAAATTATTCGCACATGGTGTTTCCGCAAACCTTTCATTATTTAATGTAGGCCTTGGTGTACTGCGGTATCCCGACGCCACTTCTTTGGTTGTGTACAACGTCTGTGGAGAGTTGCGTGCAGTTTCAGAGAACATTTTCCAACAAAATCGGATTTTTTTTTCAGTCTGAGATTCATGTCTTTTCAAAACATTTTTCTGCAACGACTGACCTTATTGTATAGCCCCATAAATGTGGCCAATTTACTGGACAACCTCCGTAAATAAAGGCCACACTTCCACAATGTACAAAAACATGTCGAACTTTGTCCAATTTTGATGTTCACATTTAGGCTTAGTTTGTAGGGGTTTTTTTGCTTTAGAAGCATACTCGCCCTCTTTATAGGCTAATCAGAAAGTGCTGCCTTTTTCAAATGTTTATTTTCGTGAAATTTTCAGATTCCTTTGCACACGTTTGCGTGTCAAAATTTCAACATGCAATTTCACGAAAATTAGACATCTGATAAAGGCAGCACTTTCTGGTTAGCATATAAAGAGGGTGAGTATGCTTCTAAAGCAAAAATAAACTACAAACTATGTCTAAATGCGAAAATCTAAATTTGACAAAGTTCGACATGTTTTTGTACATGGTGGAAGTGTGGCCTTTATTTACGGAAGTAGTCCAGTAAATTGGCCACATTTATTGGCTTGAGATTATATATTTTATGATTGAAAAAAGGATGCAACATTCTTTCCTTTGGGAATGAATATCCTGATGCCACTTCTTTGGTTGAAACGAAATCTGTGGACAGTTGATTGCATTTTCAGAGTAACTTCTTATATAATTGGCAATGTTTCTCAGTCTCAGATTCATGTCTTTTCAACATTTTTGCAATGACTGACCTTCATATTGAGATAATATATGATGAAAGAAAAAGTGGCGTGAGAATGCAACATTCTTTCCCTATTTGCGTCCAATGTCCCATTCAAAAGTGAATACAAATTAGAAGCACCATTCCAAAAGAGCAGCGGCAATATTCTTTAACCCAAAACTCCCGAGGGATTTTTGATGCCAAAAGTGCCTCCATGTAAACATTACAAATAGCCTACCAGCCTCAATCCTCCAAAGTCATTTGTTAATTCTTGAATGTGGTCCTTGGAGGGGTGACCACTATACTTCAATCCTGCAAGTTCTTCTAATTCGGTCGAAATGTATGTTGTCTTGCATCAATCCTGCAAAATCCTCAATTAAGCAAAGAGGAGTTTTGTGGATTTAGGAATGTAGGGTTAAAAATATGAACTGATGACAAGAAAAGGACTTTTACCCGTAGCGGACCGTGGCTTTTGCCTTGCCATGTTTTCGTGTTGGGGGGGGGGGGGATCAATGACGCGTCATATCCATACTGAACTTAAGAAAAAACCTAAAACCACCATTTTTGTGCTGTCTAAATAATTGTACCAGTTTCAAATGTGTGTGTTCACAGATGTTTGGTTGGATGCTTTTCCCTTGTTTCAGGGTGTTTTTTTTTTTTTGGGGGGGGTTTCTGGTTACTTTTTCAAAGAAAGAAGAGATACGATGTAAAAACATTCTTGAGAGCAAGTGGTCCTGAAATTTCATTTTAAAAAGAAAACATGCATAAAATTTGTTCTTGTTTCTATTTCGTTTAATTTCAATTTTGTTAATTTTTTTTTTACGAAAATGGGAAGATACCAGATAATTTCATTTAGGGCCTATCCCCAATATTGTAGCGGGGAGGGAATGGAACTGCAAAGTTACTCTGTTTGATTTTTTTAACATTTACGCGCATAATTATTTTTGCATCCTCCTCCAAACTCGGGTCGGTATACTTTTGATCGCTGATTATTACCATAATTCAACGTTTACCGCGTTTTCTCGAAAAATAAAAACCAGAAGATACGTACATTTTCCATTGCATGTAATTTGGGCTATTTGCAGCATGGATTAGGTTCAAGCTGGTCCGACAAAAGAAAAGAATGCTGCAACCTGACGCTGTTTTTTTCATATATCGTCTCAATGAAGGTCAGTCATTGCAAAAATGATGATAAGACATGAATCTGGGACTGAAAAACATTTCCAATTTCGTTATGAAATACTTAGAAAATTGTTTTGACTCTCCACAGACTTTGTACACAACTGCCAGGTAGCGTCAGGTTGCAACATTCTTTACCCGACAAAGTTGGGTCATATTTAAATTTTTAGGGATGGCTGGTCCGGTCCTTCGTACCCAGGAAAGAATGTTAATTGCGTCCTGACGCCGCTTATCCTTACGCCACTTTTTTCATCATATATCATCTCAATAAAGGTCAGTTATTGCAACAAAAGACACGAATTTGGGACAGAGAAACAGTTCGAATTTAATACACTCAACATATTCCACATAGATTTTGTACATAACCATAGGAGTAACGTCAGGATACTACATGTACATTAGATTGTTTCCAGTGATTATGTTAACGGTGTCAACTGAAGTAAGCGTCGACGCAGCAATAAATAACGAATAATTTTGACATGGAATTGCTGTTTCATGCCAAAGAGAACTTTTTAAAATTCTGGTCTTCTGGTTTGAAACCTCTTGTTACATAAATGTATCATGATGCAAGCCGGTAATTGGACCAAAAATGGCCTACGCCAGCCAAATCACGATTTGCATGCCCTCAAATTCTCTCGTTTAAAAAACAATTGTAGGCCATGAACTTGAGAATTTGTAAATAAGAATGGCGGAAGCCGTGCACACGACTGAGAGCTTGTATTTCTATGAAATTTTGACGACATTGGACCTTGAAAGTGCTCTATTTTGCAATGGAGCGTAGGCATCGTTTTTCAAAATGGCGATGGGCTGCACAACTTTTTTTTAAGGGTGATCCGGGAAGTGATCAAAGCGTTCTCCTGTCAATGTGATGGGCTCTGGTGGGCAGCTTCCGTGTGTCCTGTGCAGGTCCATGATGACCAAGTTGAAGGTCTCTGGTGAAGAAGAAGACGCCGGACACTGAGCTTTCGTCGATTTCAAAGTTAAGTACTTGTAAATGTTACCCCCTCTTGAACTCAGGTCTGAAAAATTGGATCACTGTCTTCTTTTCAGATCTGGGGGCAGGACAACCGTGTTGTTTTGTTTGATGTAATGTGGGCCCTTGTCTCTGTGTTGAAGTCAAAGAATTGATTTCCAAGCCCGCGATCTAGCCACTTGCAACACTTGCGCAAAATGTCTGAAATTAGGCAACTGAAAGTTCTTATATTTTGGGAGCTTTATTGTATGACAACAAGTCCAAATTGAGTGCGCACCGCATGAAAAGAGCAACGAAATAGCATCGCGTCTGGCTGGAAACGAACTCTTTCTTTGTATGTGTATGTGTTATTTATGTGGAATTTTGAAAGATGTACATTTGTGACTGGTGATTAACATTGTTCTCTTTTTTTCCAGTATCTTTTTTGTCTTTTTGTCCGTGTGTCCTGTGCAGGTCCATGATGACCAAGTTGAAGGTCTCTGGTGAAGAAGAAGACGCCGGACACTGAGCTTTCGTCGATTTCAAAGTTAAGTACTTGTAAATGTTACCCCCTCTTGAACTCAGGTCTGAAAAGTTGGATCACTGTCCACTTTTCAGATCTGGGGGCAGGACAACCGTGTTGTTTTGTTTGATGTAATGTGGGCCCTTGTCTCTGTGTTGAAGCAAAGAATTGATTTCCGAAGCCCGCGATCTAGCCACTTGCAACACTTGCGCAAAATGTCTGAAATTAGGCAACTGAAAGTTCTTATATTTTGGGAGCTTTATTGTATGACAACAAGTCCAAATTGAGTGCGCGCCGCATGAAAAGAGCAACGAAATAGCATCGCGTCTGGCTGGAAACGAACTCTTTCTTTGTATGTGTATGTGTAATTTATGTGGAATTTTGAAAGATGTACATTTGTGACTGGTGATTAACATTGTTCTCTTTTTTTTCCAGTATCTTTTTTGTCTTTTTGTCCGTGTGTCCTGTGCAGGTCCATGATGACCAAGTTGAAGGTCTCTGGTGAAGAAAAAGACGCCGGACACTGAGCTTTCGTCGATTTCAAAGTTAAGTACTTGTAAATGTTACCCCCTCTTGAACTCAGGTCTGAAAAATTGGATCACTGTCTTCTTTTCAGATCTGTGGGCGGGACAACCGTGTTGTTTTGTTTGATGTAATGTGGGCCCTTGTCTCTGTGTTGAAGTCAAAGAATTGATTTCCGAAGCCCGCGATCTAGCCACTTGCAACACTTGCGCAAAATGTCTGAAATTAGGCAACTGAAAGTTCTTATATTTTGGGAGCTTTATTGTATGACAACAAGTCCAAATTGAGTGCGCGCCGCATGAAAAGAGCAACGAAATAGCATCGCGTCTGGCTGGAAACGAACTCTTTCTTTGTATGTGTATGTGTAATTTATGTGGAATTTTGAAAGATGTACATTTGTGACTGGTGATTAACATTGTTCTTTTTTTTTCCAGTATCTTTTTTGTCTTTTTGTCCGTGTGTCCTGTGCAGGTCCATGATGACCAAGTCGAAGGTCTCTGGTGAAGAAGAAGACGCCGGACACTGAGCTTTCGTCGATTTCAAAGTTAAGTACTTGTAAATGTTACCCCCTCTTGAACTCAGGTCTGAAAAGTTGGATCACTGTCCTCTTTTCAGATCTGGGGGCAGGACAACCGTGTTGTTTTGTTTGATGTAATGTGGGCCCTTGTCTCTGTGTTGAAGTCAAAGAATTGATTTCCGAAGCCCGCGATCTAGCCACTTGCAACACTTGCGCAAAATGTCTGAAATTAGGCAACTGAAAGTTCTTATATTTTGGGAGCTTTATTGTATGACAACAAGTCCAAATTGAGTGCGCACCGCATGAAAAGAGCAACGAAATAGCATCGCGTCTGGCTGGAAACGAACTCTTTCTTTGTATGTGTATGTGTTATTTTTGTGGAATTTTGAAAGATGTACATTTGTGACTGGTGATTAACATTGTTCTCTTTTTTTCCAGTATCTTTTTTGTCTTTTTGTCCGTGTGTCCTGTGCAGGTCCATGATGACCAAGTCGAAGGTCTCTGGTAAAGAAGAAGACGCCGGACACTGAGCTTTCGTCGATTTCAAAGTTAAGTACTTGTAAATGTTACCCCCTCTTGAACTCAGGTCTGAAAAATTGGATCACTGTCTTCTTTTCAGATCTGGGGGCAGGACAACCGTGTTGTTTTGTTTGATGTAATGTGGGCCCTTGTCTCTGTGTTGAAGTCAAAGAATTGATTTCCGAAGCCCGCGATCTAGCCACTTGCAACACTTGCGCAAAATGTCTGAAATTAGGCAACTGAAAGTTCTTATATTTTGGGAGCTTTATTGTATGACAACAAGTCCAAATTGAGTGCGCGCCGCATGAAAAGAGCAACGAAATAGCATCGCGTCTGGCTGGAAACGAACTCTTTCTTTGTATGTGTATGTGTAATTTATGTGGAATTTTGAAAGATGTACATTTGTGACTGGTGATTAACATTGTTCTCTTTTTTTTCCAGTATCTTTTTTGTCTTTTTGTCCGTGTGTCCTGTGCAGGTCCATGATGACCAAGTTGAAGGTCTCTGGTGAAGAAAAAGACGCCGGACACTGAGCTTTCGTCGATTTCAAAGTTAAGTACTTGTAAATGTTACCCCCTCTTGAACTCAGGTCTGAAAAATTGGATCACTGTCTTCTTTTCAGATCTGGGGGCAGGACAACCGTGTTGTTTTGTTTGATGTAATGTGGGCCCTTGTCTCTGTGTTGAAGTCAAAGAATTGATTTCCGAAGCCCGCGATCTAGCCACTTGCAACACTTGCGCAAAATGTCTGAAATTAGGCAACTGAAAGTTCTTATATTTTGGGAGCTTTATTGTATGACAACAAGTCCAAATTGAGTGCGAGCCGCATGAAAAGAGCAACGAAATAGCATCGCGTCTGGCTGGAAACGAACTCTTTCTTTGTATGTGTATGTGTAATTTATGTGGAATTTTGAAAGATGTACATTTGTGACTGGTGATTAACATTGTTCTTTTTTTTTCCAGTATCTTTTTTGTCTTTTTGTCCGTGTGTCCTGTGCAGGTCCATGATGACCAAGTCGAAGGTCTCTGGTGAAGAAGAAGACGCCGGACACTGAGCTTTCGTCGATTTCAAAGTTAAGTACTTGTAAATGTTACCCCCTCTTGAACTCAGGTCTGAAAAGTTGGATCACTGTCTTCTTTTCAGATCTGGGGGCAGGACAACCGTGTTGTTTTGTTTGATGTAATGTGGGCCCTTGTCTCTGTGTTGAAGTCAAAGAATTGATTTCCAAGCCCGCGATCTAGCCACTTGCAACACTTGCGCAAAATGTCTGAAATTAGGCAACTGAAAGTTCTTATATTTTGGGAGCTTTATTGTATGACAACAAGTCCAAATTGAGTGCGCGCCGCATGAAAAGAGCAACGAAATAGCATCGCGTCTGGCTGGAAACGAACTCTTTCTTTGTATGTGTATGTGTTATTTATGTGGAATTTTGAAAGATGTACATTTGTGACTGGTGATTAACATTGTTCTCTTTTTTTTCCAGTATCTTTTTTGTCTTTTGTCCGTGTGTCCTGTGCAGGTCCATGATGACCAAGTTGAAGGTCTCTGGTGAAGAAAAGACGCCGGACACTGAGCTTTCGTCGATTTCAAAGTTAAGTACTTGTAAATGTTACCCCCTCTTGAACTCAGGTCTGAAAAATTGGATCACTGTCTTCTTTTCAGATCTGTGGGCAGGACAACCGTGTTGTTTTGTTTGATGTAATGTGGGCCCTTGTCTCTGTGTTGAAGTCAAAGAATTGATTTCCGAAGCCCGCGATCTAGCCACTTGCAACACTTGCGCAAAATGTCTGAAATTAGGCAACTGAAAGTTCTTATATTTTGGGAGCTTTATTGTATGACAACAAGTCCAAATTGAGTGCGCGCCGCATGAAAAGAGCAACGAAATAGCATCGCGTCTGGCTGGAAACGAACTCTTTCTTTGTATGTGTATGTGTTATTTATGTGGAATTTTGAAAGATGTACATTTGTGACTGGTGATTAACATTGTTCTTTTTTTTTCCAGTATCTTTTTTGTCTTTTTGTCCGTGTGTCCTGTGCAGGTCCATGATGACCAAGTTGAAGGTCTCTGGTGAAGAAGAAGACGCCGGACACTGAGCTTTCGTCGATTTCAAAGTTAAGTACTTGTAAATGTTACCCCCTCTTGAACTCAGGTCTGAAAAGTTGGATCACTGTCCTCTTTTCAGATCTGGGGGCAGGACAACCGTGTTGTTTTGTTTGATGTAATGTGGGCCCTTGTCTCTGTGTTGAAGTCAAAGAATTGATTTCCGAAGCCCGCGATCTAGCCACTTGCAACACTTGCGCAAAATGTCTGAAATTAGGCAACTGAAAGTTCTTATATTTTGGGAGCTTTATTGTATGACAACAAGTCCAAATTGAGTGCGCGCCGCATGAAAAGAGCAACGAAATAGCATCGCGTCTGGCTGGAAACGAACTCTTTCTTTGTATGTGTATGTGTAATTTATGTGGAATTTTGAAAGATGTACATTTGTGACTGGTGATTAACATTGTTCTCTTTTTTTTCCAGTATCTTTTTTGTCTTTTTGTCCGTGTGTCCTGTGCAGGTCCATGATGACCAAGTTGAAGGTCTCTGGTGAAGAAAAAGACGCCGGACACTGAGCTTTCGTCGATTTCAAAGTTAAGTACTTGTAAATGTTACCCCCTCTTGAACTCAGGTCTGAAAAATTGGATCACTGTCTTCTTTTCAGATCTGGGGGCAGGACAACCGTGTTGTTTTGTTTGATGTAATGTGGGCCCTTGTCTCTGTGTTGAAGTCAAAGAATTGATTTCCGAAGCCCGCGATCTAGCCACTTGCAACACTTGCGCAAAATGTCTGAAATTAGGCAACTGAAAGTTCTTATATTTTGGGAGCTTTATTGTATGACAACAAGTCCAAATTGAGTGCGCGCCGCATGAAAAGAGCAACGAAATAGCATCGCGTCTGGCTGGAAACGAACTCTTTCTTTGTATGTGTATGTGTAATTTATGTGGAATTTTGAAAGATGTACATTTGTGACTGGTGATTAACATTGTTCTCTTTTTTTTCCAGTATCTTTTTTGTCTTTTTGTCCGTGTGTCCTGTGCAGGTCCATGATGACCAAGTTGAAGGTCTCTGGTGAAGAAAAAGACGCCGGACACTGAGCTTTCGTCGATTTCAAAGTTAAGTACTTGTAAATGTTACCCCCTCTTGAACTCAGGTCTGAAAAATTGGATCACTGTCTTCTTTTCAGATCTGTGGGCAGGACAACCGTGTTGTTTTGTTTGATGTAATGTGGGCCCTTGTCTCTGTGTTGAAGTCAAAGAATTGATTTCCGAAGCCCGCGATCTAGCCACTTGCAACACTTGCGCAAAATGTCTGAAATTAGGCAACTGAAAGTTCTTATATTTTGGGAGCTTTATTGTATGACAACAAGTCCAAATTGAGTGCGCGCCGCATGAAAAGAGCAACGAAATAGCATCGCGTCTGGCTGGAAACGAACTCTTTCTTTGTATGTGTATGTGTAATTTATGTGGAATTTTGAAAGATGTACATTTGTGACTGGTGATTAACATTGTTCTTTTTTTTTCCAGTATCTTTTTTGTCTTTTTGTCCGTGTGTCCTGTGCAGGTCCATGATGACCAAGTTGAAGGTCTCTGGTGAAGAAGAAGACGCCGGACACTGAGCTTTCGTCGATTTCAAAGTTAAGTACTTGTAAATGTTACCCCCTCTTGAACTCAGGTCTGAAAAGTTGGATCACTGTCCTCTTTTCAGATCTGGGGGCAGGACAACCGTGTTGTTTTGTTTGATGTAATGTGGGCCCTTGTCTCTGTGTTGAAGTCAAAGAATTGATTTCCGAAGCCCGCGATCTAGCCACTTGCAACACTTGCGCAAAATGTCTGAAATTAGGCAACTGAAAGTTCTTATATTTTGGGAGCTTTATTGTATGACAACAAGTCCAAATTGAGTGCGCACCGCATGAAAAGAGCAACGAAATAGCATCGCGTCTGGCTGGAAACGAACTCTTTCTTTGTATGTGTATGTGTTATTTTTGTGGAATTTTGAAAGATGTACATTTGTGACTGGTGATTAACATTGTTCTTTTTTTTCCAGTATCTTTTTTGTCTTTTTGTCCGTGTGTCCTGTGCAGGTCCATGATGACCAAGTCGAAGGTCTCTGGTGAAGAAGAAGACGCCGGACACTGAGCTTTCGTCGATTTCAAAGTTAAGTACTTGTAAATGTTACCCCCTCTTGAACTCAGGTCTGAAAATTGGATCACTGTCTTCTTTTCAGATCTGGGGGCAGGACAACCGTGTTGTTTTGTTTGATGTAATGTGGGCCCTTGTCTCTGTGTTGAAGTCAAAGAATTGATTTCCAAGCCCGCGATCTAGCCACTTGCAACACTTGCGCAAAATGTCTGAAATTAGGCAACTGAAAGTTCTTATATTTTGGGAGCTTTATTGTATGACAACAAGTCCAAATTGAGTGCGCACCGCATGAAAAGAGCAACGAAATAGCATCGCGTCTGGCTGGAAACGAACTCTTTCTTTGTATGTGTATGTGTTATTTATGTGGAATTTTGAAAGATGTACATTTGTGACTGGTGATTAACATTGTTCTTTTTTTTTCCAGTGTCTTTTTGTCCGTGTGTCCTGTGCAGGTCCATGATGACCAAGTTGAAGGTCTCTGGTGAAGAAGAAGACGCCGGACACTGAGCTTTCGTCGATTTCAAAGTTAAGTACTTGTAAATGTTACCCCCTCTTGAACTCAGGTCTGAAAAATTGGATCACTGTCTTCTTTTCAGATCTGGGGGCAGGACAACCGTGTTGTTTTGTTTGATGTAATGTGGGCCCTTGTCTCTGTGTTGAAGTCAAAGAATTGATTTCCAAGCCCGCGATCTAGCCACTTGCAACACTTGCGCAAAATGTCTGAAATTAGGCAACTGAAAGTTCTTATATTTTGGGAGCTTTATTGTATGACAACAAGTCCAAATTGAGTGCGCACCGCATGAAAAGAGCAACGAAATAGCATCGCGTCTGGCTGGAAACGAACTCTTTCTTTGTATGTGTATGTGTTATTTTTGTGGAATTTTGAAAGATGTACATTTGTGACTGGTGATTAACATTGTTCTCTTTTTTTCCAGTATCTTTTTTGTCTTTTTGTCCGTGTGTCCTGTGCAGGTCCATGATGACCAAGTTGAAGGTCTCTGGTGAAGAAGAAGACGCCGGACACTGAGCTTTCGTCGATTTCAAAGTTAAGTACTTGTAAATGTTACCCCCTCTTGAACTCAGGTCTGAAAAATTGGATCACTGTCTTCTTTTCAGATCTGGGGGCAGGACAACCGTGTTGTTTTGTTTGATGTAATGTGGGCCCTTGTCTCTGTGTTGAAGTCAAAGAATTGATTTCCAAGCCCGCGATCTAGCCACTTGCAACACTTGCGCAAAATGTCTGAAATTAGGCAACTGAAAGTTCTTATATTTTGGGAGCTTTATTGTATGACAACAAGTCCAAATTGAGTGCGCACCGCATGAAAAGAGCAACGAAATAGCATCGCGTCTGGCTGGAAACGAACTCTTTCTTTGTATGTGTATGTGTTATTTATGTGGAATTTTGAAAGATGTACATTTGTGACTGGTGATTAACATTGTTCTCTTTTTTTCCAGTATCTTTTTTGTCTTTTTGTCCGTGTGTCCTGTGCAGGTCCATGATGACCAAGTTGAAGGTCTCTGGTGAAGAAGAAGACGCCGGACACTGAGCTTTCGTCGATTTCAAAGTTAAGTACTTGTAAATGTTACCCCCTCTTGAACTCAGGTCTGAAAAGTTGGATCACTGTCCTCTTTTCAGATCTGGGGGCAGGACAACCGTGTTGTTTTGTTTGATGTAATGTGGGCCCTTGTCTCTGTGTTGAAGTCAAAGAATTGATTTCCGAAGCCCGCGATCTAGCCACTTGCAACACTTGCGCAAAATGTCTGAAATTAGGCAACTGAAAGTTCTTATATTTTGGGAGCTTTATTGTATGACAACAAGTCCAAATTGAGTGCGCGCCGCATGAAAAGAGCAACGAAATAGCATCGCGTCTGGCTGGAAACGAACTCTTTCTTTGTATGTGTATGTGTTATTTATGTGGAATTTTGAAAGATGTACATTTGTGACTGGTGATTAACATTGTTCTCTTTTTTTTCCAGTATCTTTTTTGTCTTTTTGTCCGTGTGTCCTGTGCAGGTCCATGATGACCAAGTTGAAGGTCTCTGGTGAAGAAGAAGACGCCGGACACTGAGCTTTCGTCGATTTCAAAGTTAAGTACTTGTAAATGTTACCCCCTCTTGAACTCAGGTCTGAAAAGTTGGATCACTGTCCTCTTTTCAGATCTGGGGGCAGGACAACCGTGTTGTTTTGTTTGATGTAATGTGGGCCCTTGTCTCTGTGTTGAAGTCAAAGAATTGATTTCCGAAGCCCGCGATCTAGCCACTTGCAACACTTGCGCAAAATGTCTGAAATTAGGCAACTGAAAGTTCTTATATTTTGGGAGCTTTATTGTATGACAACAAGTCCAAATTGAGTGCGCACCGCATGAAAAGAGCAACGAAATAGCATCGCGTCTGGCTGGAAACGAACTCTTTCTTTGTATGTGTATGTGTTATTTTGTGGAATTTTGAAAGATGTACATTTGTGACTGGTGATTAACATTGTTCTCTTTTTTTCCAGTATCTTTTTTGTCTTTTTGTCCGTGTGTCCTGTGCAGGTCCATGATGACCAAGTCGAAGGTCTCTGGTGAAGAAGAAGACGCCGGACACTGAGCTTTCGTCGATTTCAAAGTTAAGTACTTGTAAATGTTACCCCCTCTTGAACTCAGGTCTGAAAAATTGGATCACTGTCCTCTTTTCAGATCTGGGGGCAGGACAACCGTGTTGTTTTGTTTGATGTAATGTGGGCCCTTGTCTCTGTGTTGAAGTCAAAGAATTGATTTCCAAGCCCGCGATCTAGCCACTTGCAACACTTGCGCAAAATGTCTGAAATTAGGCAACTGAAAGTTCTTATATTTTGGGAGCTTTATTGTATGACAACAAGTCCAAATTGAGTGCGCACCGCATGAAAAGAGCAACGAAATAGCATCGCGTCTGGCTGGAAACGAACTCTTTCTTTGTATGTGTATGTGTTATTTATGTGGAATTTTGAAAGATGTACATTTGTGACTGGTGATTAACATTGTTCTTTTTTTTTTCCAGTGTCTTTTTGTCCGTGTGTCCTGTGCAGGTCCATGATGACCAAGTTGAAGGTCTCTGGTGAAGAAGAAGACGCCGGACACTGAGCTTTCGTCGATTTCAAAGTTAAGTACTTGTAAATGTTACCCCCTCTTGAACTCAGGTCTGAAAAATTGGATCACTGTCTTCTTTTCAGATCTGGGGGCAGGACAACCGTGTTGTTTTGTTTGATGTAATGTGGGCCCTTGTCTCTGTGTTGAAGTCAAAGAATTGATTTCCAAGCCCGCGATCTAGCCACTTGCAACACTTGCGCAAAATGTCTGAAATTAGGCAACTGAAAGTTCTTATATTTTGGGAGCTTTATTGTATGACAACAAGTCCAAATTGAGTGCGCACCGCATGAAAAGAGCAACGAAATAGCATCGCGTCTGGCTGGAAACGAACTCTTTCTTTGTATGTGTATGTGTTATTTATGTGGAATTTTGAAAGATGTACATTTGTGACTGGTGATTAACATTGTTCTCTTTTTTTCCAGTATCTTTTTTGTCTTTTTGTCCGTGTGTCCTGTGCAGGTCCATGATGACCAAGTTGAAGGTCTCTGGTGAAGAAGAAGACGCCGGACACTGAGCTTTCGTCGATTTCAAAGTTAAGTACTTGTAAATGTTACCCCCTCTTGAACTCAGGTCTGAAAAGTTGGATCACTGTCCTCTTTTCAGATCTGGGGGCAGGACAACCGTGTTGTTTTGTTTGATGTAATGTGGGCCCTTGTCTCTGTGTTGAAGTCAAAGAATTGATTTCCGAAGCCCGCGATCTAGCCACTTGCAACACTTGCGCAAAATGTCTGAAATTAGGCAACTGAAAGTTCTTATATTTTGGGAGCTTTATTGTATGACAACAAGTCCAAATTGAGTGCGCACCGCATGAAAAGAGCAACGAAATAGCATCGCGTCTGGCTGGAAACGAACTCTTTCTTTGTATGTGTATGTGTATTTATGTGGAATTTTGAAAGATGTACATTTGTGACTGGTGATTAACATTGTTCTCTTTTTTTTCCAGTATCTTTTTTGTCTTTTGTCCGTGTGTCCTGTGCAGGTCCATGATGACCAAGTTGAAGGTCTCTGGTGAAGAAGAAGACGCCGGACACTGAGCTTTCGTCGATTTCAAAGTTAAGTACTTGTAAATGTTACCCCCTCTTGAACTCAGGTCTGAAAAATTGGATCACTGTCTTCTTTTCAGATCTGGGGGCAGGACAACCGTGTTGTTTTGTTTGATGTAATGTGGGCCCTTGTCTCTGTGTTGAAGTCAAAGAATTGATTTCCGAAGCCCGCGATCTAGCCACTTGCAACACTTGCGCAAAATGTCTGAAATTAGGCAACTGAAAGTTCTTATATTTTGGGAGCTTTATTGTATGACAACAAGTCCAAATTGAGTGCGCGCCGCATGAAAAGAGCAACGAAATAGCATCGCGTCTGGCTGGAAACGAACTCTTTCTTTGTATGTGTATGTGTTATTTATGTGGAATTTTGAAAGATGTACATTTGTGACTGGTGATTAACATTGTTCTTTTTTTTTCCAGTATCTTTTTTGTCTTTTTGTCCGTGTGTCCTGTGCAGGTCCATGATGACCAAGTTGAAGGTCTCTGGTGAAGAAGAAGACGCCGGACACTGAGCTTTCGTCGATTTCAAAGTTAAGTACTTGTAAATGTTACCCCCTCTTGAACTCAGGTCTGAAAAATTGGATCACTGTCTTCTTTTCAGATCTGGGGGCAGGACAACCGTGTTGTTTTGTTTGATGTAATGTGGGCCCTTGTCTCTGTGTTGAAGTCAAAGAATTGATTTCCAAGCCCGCGATCTAGCCACTTGCAACACTTGCGCAAAATGTCTGAAATTAGGCAACTGAAAGTTCTTATATTTTGGGAGCTTTATTGTATGACAACAAGTCCAAATTGAGTGCGCACCGCATGAAAAGAGCAACGAAATAGCATCGCGTCTGGCTGGAAACGAACTCTTTCTTTGTATGTGTATGTGTTATTTTTGTGGAATTTTGAAAGATGTACATTTGTGACTGGTGATTAACATTGTTCTCTTTTTTCCCAGTATCTTTTTTGTCTTTTTGTCCGTGTGTCCTGTGCAGGTCCATGATGACCAAGTCGAAGGTCTCTGGTGAAGAAGAAGACGCCGGACACTGAGCTTTCGTCGATTTCAAAGTTAAGTACTTGTAAATGTTACCCCCTCTTGAACTCAGGTCTGAAAAATTGGATCACTGTCTTCTTTTCAGATCTGGGGGCAGGACAACCGTGTTGTTTTGTTTGATGTAATGTGGGCCCTTGTCTCTGTGTTGAAGTCAAAGAATTGATTTCCAAGCCCGCGATCTAGCCACTTGCAACACTTGCGCAAAATGTCTGAAATTAGGCAACTGAAAGTTCTTATATTTTGGGAGCTTTATTGTATGACAACAAGTCCAAATTGAGTGCGCACCGCATGAAAAGAGCAACGAAATAGCATCGCGTCTGGCTGGAAACGAACTCTTTCTTTGTATGTGTATGTGTTATTTATGTGGAATTTTGAAAGATGTAAATTTGTGACTGGTGATTAACATTGTTCTTTTTTTTTTCCAGTGTCTTTTTGTCCGTGTGTCCTGTGCAGGTCCATGATGACCAAGTTGAAGGTCTCTGGTGAAGAAGAAGACGCCGGACACTGAGCTTTCGTCGATTTCAAAGTTAAGTACTTGTAAATGTTACCCCCTCTTGAACTCAGGTCTGAAAAATTGGATCACTGTCTTCTTTTCAGATCTGGGGGCAGGACAACCGTGTTGTTTTGTTTGATGTAATGTGGGCCCTTGTCTCTGTGTTGAAGTCAAAGAATTGATTTCCAAGCCCGCGATCTAGCCACTTGCAACACTTGCGCAAAATGTCTGAAATTAGGCAACTGAAAGTTCTTATATTTTGGGAGCTTTATTGTATGACAACAAGTCCAAATTGAGTGCGCACCGCATGAAAAGAGCAACGAAATAGCATCGCGTCTGGCTGGAAACGAACTCTTTCTTTGTATGTGTATGTGTTATTTATGTGGAATTTTGAAAGATGTACATTTGTGACTGGTGATTAACATTGTTCTCTTTTTTTCCAGTATCTTTTTTGTCTTTTTGTCCGTGTGTCCTGTGCAGGTCCATGATGACCAAGTTGAAGGTCTCTGGTGAAGAAGAAGACGCCGGACACTGAGCTTTCGTCGATTTCAAAGTTAAGTACTTGTAAATGTTACCCCCTCTTGAACTCAGGTCTGAAAAGTTGGATCACTGTCCTCTTTTCAGATCTGGGGGCAGGACAACCGTGTTGTTTTGTTTGATGTAATGTGGGCCCTTGTCTCTGTGTTGAAGTCAAAGAATTGATTTCCGAAGCCCGCGATCTAGCCACTTGCAACACTTGCGCAAAATGTCTGAAATTAGGCAACTGAAAGTTCTTATATTTTGGGAGCTTTATTGTATGACAACAAGTCCAAATTGAGTGCGCACCGCATGAAAAGAGCAACGAAATAGCATCGCGTCTGGCTGGAAACGAACTCTTTCTTTGTATGTGTATGTGTATTTATGTGGAATTTTGAAAGATGTACATTTGTGACTGGTGATTAACATTGTTCTCTTTTTTTTCCAGTATCTTTTTTGTCTTTTTGTCCGTGTGTCCTGTGCAGGTCCATGATGACCAAGTTGAAGGTCTCTGGTGAAGAAAAGACGCCGGACACTGAGCTTTCGTCGATTTCAAAGTTAAGTACTTGTAAATGTTACCCCCTCTTGAACTCAGGTCTGAAAAATTGGATCACTGTCTTCTTTTCAGATCTGGGGGCAGGACAACCGTGTTGTTTTGTTTGATGTAATGTGGGCCCTTGTCTCTGTGTTGAAGTCAAAGAATTGATTTCCGAAGCCCGCGATCTAGCCACTTGCAACACTTGCGCAAAATGTCTGAAATTAGGCAACTGAAAGTTCTTATATTTTGGGAGCTTTATTGTATGACAACAAGTCCAAATTGAGTGCGCGCCGCATGAAAAGAGCAACGAAATAGCATCGCGTCTGGCTGGAAACGAACTCTTTCTTTGTATGTGTATGTGTTATTTATGTGGAATTTTGAAAGATGTACATTTGTGACTGGTGATTAACATTGTTCTTTTTTTTCCAGTATCTTTTTTGTCTTTTTGTCCGTGTGTCCTGTGCAGGTCCATGATGACCAAGTTGAAGGTCTCTGGTGAAGAAGAAGACGCCGGACACTGAGCTTTCGTCGATTTCAAAGTTAAGTACTTGTAAATGTTACCCCCTCTTGAACTCAGGTCTGAAAAATTGGATCACTGTCCTCTTTTCAGATCTGGGGGCAGGACAACCGTGTTGTTTTGTTTGATGTAATGTGGGCCCTTGTCTCTGTGTTGAAGTCAAAGAATTGATTTCCAAGCCCGCGATCTAGCCACTTGCAACACTTGCGCAAAATGTCTGAAATTAGGCAACTGAAAGTTCTTATATTTTGGGAGCTTTATTGTATGACAACAAGTCCAAATTGAGTGCGCACCGCATGAAAAGAGCAACGAAATAGCATCGCGTCTGGCTGGAAACGAACTCTTTCTTTGTATGTGTATGTGTTATTTTTGTGGAATTTTGAAAGATGTACATTTGTGACTGGTGATTAACATTGTTCTCTTTTTTTCCAGTATCTTTTTTGTCTTTTTGTCCGTGTGTCCTGTGCAGGTCCATGATGACCAAGTTGAAGGTCTCTGGTGAAGAAGAAGACGCCGGACACTGAGCTTTCGTCGATTTCAAAGTTAAGTACTTGTAAATGTTACCCCCTCTTGAACTCAGGTCTGAAAAATTGGATCACTGTCTTCTTTTCAGATCTGGGGGCAGGACAACCGTGTTGTTTTGTTTGATGTAATGTGGGCCCTTGTCTCTGTGTTGAAGTCAAAGAATTGATTTCCAAGCCCGCGATCTAGCCACTTGCAACACTTGCGCAAAATGTCTGAAATTAGGCAACTGAAAGTTCTTATATTTTGGGAGCTTTATTGTATGACAACAAGTCCAAATTGAGTGCGCACCGCATGAAAAGAGCAACGAAATAGCATCGCGTCTGGCTGGAAACGAACTCTTTCTTTGTATGTGTATGTGTTATTTATGTGGAATTTTGAAAGATGTAAATTTGTGACTGGTGATTAACATTGTTCTTTTTTTTTCCAGTGTCTTTTTGTCCGTGTGTCCTGTGCAGGTCCATGATGACCAAGTTGAAGGTCTCTGGTGAAGAAGAAGACGCCGGACACTGAGCTTTCGTCGATTTCAAAGTTAAGTACTTGTAAATGTTACCCCCTCTTGAACTCAGGTCTGAAAAATTGGATCACTGTCTTCTTTTCAGATCTGGGGGCAGGACAACCGTGTTGTTTTGTTTGATGTAATGTGGGCCCTTGTCTCTGTGTTGAAGTCAAAGAATTGATTTCCAAGCCCGCGATCTAGCCACTTGCAACACTTGCGCAAAATGTCTGAAATTAGGCAACTGAAAGTTCTTATATTTTGGGAGCTTTATTGTATGACAACAAGTCCAAATTGAGTGCGCACCGCATGAAAAGAGCAACGAAATAGCATCGCGTCTGGCTGGAAACGAACTCTTTCTTTGTATGTGTATGTGTTATTTATGTGGAATTTTGAAAGATGTACATTTGTGACTGGTGATTAACATTGTTCTCTTTTTTTCCAGTATCTTTTTTGTCTTTTTGTCCGTGTGTCCTGTGCAGGTCCATGATGACCAAGTTGAAGGTCTCTGGTGAAGAAGAAGACGCCGGACACTGAGCTTTCGTCGATTTCAAAGTTAAGTACTTGTAAATGTTACCCCCTCTTGAACTCAGGTCTGAAAAATTGGATCACTGTCTTCTTTTCAGATCTGGGGGCAGGACAACCGTGTTGTTTTGTTTGATGTAATGTGGGCCCTTGTCTCTGTGTTGAAGTCAAAGAATTGATTTCCAAGCCCGCGATCTAGCCACTTGCAACACTTGCGCAAAATGTCTGAAATTAGGCAACTGAAAGTTCTTATATTTTGGGAGCTTTATTGTATGACAACAAGTCCAAATTGAGTGCGCACCGCATGAAAAGAGCAACGAAATAGCATCGCGTCTGGCTGGAAACGAACTCTTTCTTTGTATGTGTATGTGTTATTTATGTGGAATTTTGAAAGATGTACATTTGTGACTGGTGATTAACATTGTTCTCTTTTTTTCCAGTATCTTTTTTGTCTTTTTGTCCGTGTGTCCTGTGCAGGTCCATGATGACCAAGTTGAAGGTCTCTGGTGAAGAAGAAGACGCCGGACACTGAGCTTTCGTCGATTTCAAAGTTAAGTACTTGTAAATGTTACCCCCTCTTGAACTCAGGTCTGAAAGTTGGATCACTGTCCTCTTTTCAGATCTGGGGGCAGGACAACCGTGTTGTTTTGTTTGATGTAATGTGGGCCCTTGTCTCTGTGTTGAAGTCAAAGAATTGATTTCCGAAGCCCGCGATCTAGCCACTTGCAACACTTGCGCAAAATGTCTGAAATTAGGCAACTGAAAGTTCTTATATTTTGGGAGCTTTATTGTATGACAACAAGTCCAAATTGAGTGCGCGCCGCATGAAAAGAGCAACGAAATAGCATCGCGTCTGGCTGGAAACGAACTCTTTCTTTGTATGTGTATGTGTTATTTATGTGGAATTTTGAAAGATGTACATTTGTGACTGGTGATTAACATTGTTCTCTTTTTTTTCCAGTATCTTTTTTGTCTTTTTGTCCGTGTGTCCTGTGCAGGTCCATGATGACCAAGTTGAAGGTCTCTGGTGAAGAAGAAGACGCCGGACACTGAGCTTTCGTCGATTTCAAAGTTAAGTACTTGTAAATGTTACCCCCTCTTGAACTCAGGTCTGAAAAGTTGGATCACTGTCCTCTTTTCAGATCTGGGGGCAGGACAACCGTGTTGTTTTGTTTGATGTAATGTGGGCCCTTGTCTCTGTGTTGAAGTCAAAGAATTGATTTCCGAAGCCCGCGATCTAGCCACTTGCAACACTTGCGCAAAATGTCTGAAATTAGGCAACTGAAAGTTCTTATATTTTGGGAGCTTTATTGTATGACAACAAGTCCAAATTGAGTGCGCACCGCATGAAAAGAGCAACGAAATAGCATCGCGTCTGGCTGGAAACGAACTCTTTCTTTGTATGTGTATGTGTTATTTTTGTGGAATTTTGAAAGATGTACATTTGTGACTGGTGATTAACATTGTTCTCTTTTTTTCCAGTATCTTTTTTGTCTTTTTGTCCGTGTGTCCTGTGCAGGTCCATGATGACCAAGTTGAAGGTCTCTGGTGAAGAAGAAGACGCCGGACACTGAGCTTTCGTCGATTTCAAAGTTAAGTACTTGTAAATGTTACCCCCTCTTGAACTCAGGTCTGAAAAATTGGATCACTGTCTTCTTTTCAGATCTGGGGGCAGGACAACCGTGTTGTTTTGTTTGATGTAATGTGGGCCCTTGTCTCTGTGTTGAAGTCAAAGAATTGATTTCCAAGCCCGCGATCTAGCCACTTGCAACACTTGCGCAAAATGTCTGAAATTAGGCAACTGAAAGTTCTTATATTTTGGGAGCTTTATTGTATGACAACAAGTCCAAATTGAGTGCGCACCGCATGAAAAGAGCAACGAAATAGCATCGCGTCTGGCTGGAAACGAACTCTTTCTTTGTATGTGTATGTGTTATTTATGTGGAATTTTGAAAGATGTACATTTGTGACTGGTGATTAACATTGTTCTTTTTTTTTTCCAGTGTCTTTTTGTCCGTGTGTCCTGTGCAGGTCCATGATGACCAAGTTGAAGGTCTCTGGTGAAGAAGAAGACGCCGGACACTGAGCTTTCGTCGATTTCAAAGTTAAGTACTTGTAAATGTTACCCCCTCTTGAACTCAGGTCTGAAAAGTTGGATCACTGTCTTCTTTTCAGATCTGGGGGCAGGACAACCGTGTTGTTTTGTTTGATGTAATGTGGGCCCTTGTCTCTGTGTTGAAGTCAAAGAATTGATTTCCCAAGCCCGCGATCTAGCCACTTGCAACACTTGCGCAAAATGTCTGAAATTAGGCAACTGAAAGTTCTTATATTTTGGGAGCTTTATTGTATGACAACAAGTCCAAATTGAGTGCGCGCACCGCATGAAAAGAGCAACGAAATAGCATCGCGTCTGGCTGGAAACGAACTCTTTCTTTGTATGTGTATGTGTTATTTATGTGGAATTTTGAAAGATGTACATTTGTGACTGGTGATTAACATTGTTCTCTTTTTTTTCCAGTATCTTTTTTGTCTTTTTGTCCGTGTGTCCTGTGCAGGTCCATGATGACCAAGTTGAAGGTCTCTGGTGAAGAAGAAGACGCCGGACACTGAGCTTTCGTCGATTTCAAAGTTAAGTACTTGTAAATGTTACCCCCTCTTGAACTCAGGTCTGAAAAGTTGGATCACTGTCCTCTTTTCAGATCTGGGGGCAGGACAACCGTGTTGTTTTGTTTGATGTAATGTGGGCCCTTGTCTCTGTGTTGAAGTCAAAGAATTGATTTCCGAAGCCCGCGATCTAGCCACTTGCAACACTTGCGCAAAATGTCTGAAATTAGGCAACTGAAAGTTCTTATATTTTGGGAGCTTTATTGTATGACAACAAGTCCAAATTGAGTGCGCACCGCATGAAAAGAGCAACGAAATAGCATCGCGTCTGGCTGGAAACGAACTCTTTCTTTGTATGTGTATGTGTTATTTATGTGGAATTTTGAAAGATGTACATTTGTGACTGGTGATTAACATTGTTCTCTTTTTTTTCCAGTATCTTTTTTGTCTGTTTGTCCGTGTGTCCTGTGCAGGTCCATGATGACCAAGTTGAAGGTCTCTGGAGAAGAAGAAGACGCCGGACACTGAGCTTTCGTCGATTTCAAAGTTAAGTACTTGTAAATGTTACCCCCTCTTGAACTCAGGTCTGAAAATTGGATCACTGTCTTCTTTTCAGATCTGGGGGCAGGACAAACTGTGTTTTTTGTTTGATGTAATGTGGGCCCTTGTCTCTGTGTTGAAGTCAAAGAATTGATTTCCGAAGCCCGCGATCTAGCCACTTGCAACACTTGCGCAAAATGTCTGAAATTAGGCAACTGAAAGTTCTTATATTTTGGGAGCTTTATTGTATGACAACAAGTCCAAATTGAGTGCGCGCCGCATGAAAAGAGCAACGAAATAGCATCGCGTCTGGCTGGAAACGAACTTTCTTTGTATGTGTATGTGTTATTTATGTGGAATTTTGAAAGATGTACATTTGTGACTGGTGATTAACATTGTTCTTTTTTTTCCAGTATCTTTTTTGTCTTTTTGTCCGTGTGTCCTGTGCAGGTCCATGATGACCAAGTTGAAGGTCTCTGGTGAAGAAGAAGACGCCGGACACTGAGCTTTCGTCGATTTCAAAGTTAAGTACTTGTAAATGTTACCCCCTCTTGAACTCAGGTCTGAAAAATTGGATCACTGTCTTCTTTTCAGATCTGGGGGCAGGACAACCGGTGTTGTTTTGTTTGATGTAATGTGGGCCCTTGTCTCTGTGTTGAAGTCAAAGAATTGATTTCCAAGCCCGCGATCTAGCCACTTGCAACACTTGCGCAAAATGTCTGAAATTAGGCAACTGAAAGTTCTTATATTTTGGGAGCTTTATTGTATGACAACAAGTCCAAATTGAGTGCGCACCGCATGAAAAGAGCAACGAAATAGCATCGCGTCTGGCTGGAAACGAACTCTTTCTTTGTATGTGTATGTGTTATTTATGTGGAATTTGAAAGATGTACATTTGTGACTGGTGATTAACATTGTTCTCTTTTTTTCCAGTATCTTTTTTGTCTTTTTGTCCGTGTGTCCTGTGCAGGTCCATGATGACCAAGTTGAAGGTCTCTGGTGAAGAAGAAGACGCCGGACACTGAGCTTTCGTCGATTTCAAAGTTAAGTACTTGTAAATGTTACCCCCTCTTGAACTCAGGTCTGAAAAATTGGATCACTGTCTTCTTTTCAGATCTGGGGGCAGGACAACCGTGTTGTTTTGTTTGATGTAATGTGGGCCCTTGTCTCTGTGTTGAAGTCAAAGAATTGATTTCCAAGCCCGCGATCTAGCCACTTGCAACACTTGCGCAAAATGTCTGAAATTAGGCAACTGAAAGTTCTTATATTTTGGGAGCTTTATTGTATGACAACAAGTCCAAATTGAGTGCGCACCGCATGAAAAGAGCAACGAAATAGCATCGCGTCTGGCTGGAAACGAACTCTTTCTTTGTATGTGTATGTGTTATTTATGTGGAATTTGAAAGATGTACATTTGTGACTGGTGATTAACATTGTTCTTTTTTTTTTCCAGTGTCTTTTTGTCCGTGTGTCCTGTGCAGGTCCATGATGACCAAGTTGAAGGTCTCTGGTGAAGAAGAAGACGCCGGACACTGAGCTTTCGTCGATTTCAAAGTTAAGTACTTGTAAATGTTACCCCCTTGAACTCAGGTCTGAAAAATTGGATCACTGTTCTTTTTCAGATCTGGGGGCAGGACAACCGTGTTGTTTTGTTTGATGTAATGTGGGCCCTTGTCTCTGTGTTGAAGTCAAAGAATTGATTTCCAAGCCCGCGATCTAGCCACTTGCAACACTTGCGCAAAATGTCTGAAATTAGGCAACTGAAAGTTCTTATATTTTGGGAGCTTTATTGTATGACAACAAGTCCAAATTGAGTGCGCACCGCATGAAAAGAGCAACGAAATAGCATCGCGTCTGGCTGGAAACGAACTCTTTCTTTGTATGTGTATGTGTTATTTATGTGGAATTTTGAAAGATGTACATTTGTGACTGGTGATTAACATTGTTCTCTTTTTTTTCCAGTATTTTTTGTCTTTTTGTCCGTGTGTCCTGTGCAGGTCCATGATGACCAAGTTGAAGGTCTCTGGTGAAGAAGAAGACGCCGGACACTGAGCTTTCGTCGATTTCAAAGTTAAGTACTTGTAAATGTTACCCCCTCTTGAACTCAGGTCTGAAAAGTTGGATCACTGTCCTCTTTTCAGATCTGGGGGCAGGACAACCGTGTTGTTTTGTTTGATGTAATGTGGGCCCTTGTCTCTGTGTTGAAGTCAAAGAATTGATTTCCGAAGCCCGCGATCTAGCCACTTGCAACACTTGCGCAAAATGTCTGAAATTAGGCAACTGAAAGTTCTTATATTTTGGGAGCTTTATTGTATGACAACAAGTCCAAATTGAGTGCGCACCGCATGAAAAGAGCAACGAAATAGCATCGCGTCTGGCTGGAAACGAACTCTTTTTTGTATGTGTATGTGTTATTTATGTGGAATTTTGAAAGATGTACATTTGTGACTGGTGATTAACATTGTTCTCTTTTTTTTCCAGTATCTTTTTGTCTTTTTGTCCGTGTGTCCTGTGCAGGTCCATGATGACCAAGTTGAAGGTCTCTGGTGAAGAAGAAGACGCCGGACACTGAGCTTTCGTCGATTTCAAAGTTAAGTACTTGTAAATGTTACCCCCTCTTGAACTCAGGTCTGAAAAATTGGATCACTGTCTTCTTTTCAGATCTGGGGGCAGGACAACCGTGTTGTTTTGTTTGATGTAATGTGGGCCCTTGTCTCTGTGTTGAAGTCAAAGAATTGATTTCCAAGCCCGCGATCTAGCCACTTGCAACACTTGCGCAAAATGTCTGAAATTAGGCAACTGAAAGTTCTTATATTTTGGGAGCTTTATTGTATGACAACAAGTCCAAATTGAGTGCGCACCGCATGAAAAGAGCAACGAAATAGCATCGCGTCTGGCTGGAAACGAACTCTTTCTTTGTATGTGTATGTGTTATTTTGTGGAATTTTGAAAGATGTACATTTGTGACTGGTGATTAACATTGTTCTCTTTTTTTCCAGTATCTTTTTTGTCTTTTTGTCCGTGTGTCCTGTGCAGGTCCATGATGACCAAGTTGAAGGTCTCTGGTGAAGAAGAAGACGCCGGACACTGAGCTTTCGTCGATTTCAAAGTTAAGTACTTGTAAATGTTACCCCCTCTTGAACTCAGGTCTGAAAAATTGGATCACTGTCTTCTTTTCAGATCTGGGGGCAGGACAACCGTGTTGTTTTGTTTGATGTAATGTGGGCCCTTGTCTCTGTGTTGAAGTCAAAGAATTGATTTCCAAGCCCGCGATCTAGCCACTTGCAACACTTGCGCAAAATGTCTGAAATTAGGCAACTGAAAGTTCTTATATTTTGGGAGCTTTATTGTATGACAACAAGTCCAAATTGAGTGCGCACCGCATGAAAAGAGCAACGAAATAGCATCGCGTCTGGCTGGAAACGAACTCTTTCTTTGTATGTGTATGTGTATTTTTGTGGAATTTTGAAAGATGTACATTTGTGACTGGTGATTAACATTGTTCTCTTTTTTCCAGTATCTTTTTGTCTTTTTGTCCGTGTGTCCTGTGCAGGTCCATGATGACCAAGTTGAAGGTCTCTGGTGAAGAAGAAGACGCCGGACACTGAGCTTTCGTCGATTTCAAAGTTAAGTACTTGTAAATGTTACCCCCTCTTGAACTCAGGTCTGAAAAATTGGATCACTGTCCTCTTTTCAGATCTGGGGGCAGGACAACCGTGTTGTTTTGTTTGATGTAATGTGGGCCCTTGTCTCTGTGTTGAAGTCAAAGAATTGATTTCCAAGCCCGCGATCTAGCCACTTGCAACACTTGCGCAAAATGTCTGAAATTAGGCAACTGAAAGTTCTTATATTTTGGGAGCTTTATTGTATGACAACAAGTCCAAATTGAGTGCGCACCGCATGAAAAGAGCAACGAAATAGCATCGCGTCTGGCTGGAAACGAACTCTTTCTTTGTATGTGTATGTGTTATTTATGTGGAATTTTGAAAGATGTACATTTGTGACTGGTGATTAACATTGTTCTTTTTTTTTCCAGTGTCTTTTTGTCCGTGTGTCCTGTGCAGGTCCATGATGACCAAGTTGAAGGTCTCTGGTGAAGAAGAAGACGCCGGACACTGAGCTTCGTCGATTTCAAAGTTAAGTACTTGTAAATGTTACCCCCTCTTGAACTCAGGTCTGAAAAATTGGATCACTGTCTTCTTTTCAGATCTGGGGGCAGGACAACCGTGTTGTTTTGTTTGATGTAATGTGGGCCCTTGTCTCTGTGTTGAAGTCAAAGAATTGATTTCCAAGCCCGCGATCTAGCCACTTGCAACACTTGCGCAAAATGTCTGAAATTAGGCAACTGAAAGTTCTTATATTTTGGGAGCTTTATTGTATGACAACAAGTCCAAATTGAGTGCGCGCCGCATGAAAAGAGCAACGAAATAGCATCGCGTCTGGCTGGAAACGAACTCTTTCTTTGTATGTGTATGTGTTATTTATGTGGAATTTTGAAAGATGTACATTTGTGACTGGTGATTAACATTGTTCTCTTTTTTCCAGTATATTTTTTGTCTTTTTGTCCGTGTGTCCTGTGCAGGTCCATGATGACCAAGTTGAAGGTCTCTGGTGAAGAAGAAGACGCCGGACACTGAGCTTTCGTCGATTTCAAAGTTAAGTACTTGTAAATGTTACCCCCTCTTGAACTCAGGTCTGAAAAGTTGGATCACTGTCCTTTTCAGATCTGGGGGCAGGACAACCGTGTTGTTTTGTTTGATGTAATGTGGGCCCTTGTCTCTGTGTTGAAGTCAAAGAATTGATTTCCGAAGCCCGCGATCTAGCCACTTGCAACACTTGCGCAAAATGTCTGAAATTAGGCAACTGAAAGTTCTTATATTTTGGGAGCTTTATTGTATGACAACAAGTCCAAATTGAGTGCGCACCGCATGAAAAGAGCAACGAAATAGCATCGCGTCTGGCTGGAAACGAACTCTTTCTTTGTATGTGTATGTGTTATTTATGTGGAATTTGAAAGATGTACATTTGTGACTGGTGATTAACATTGTTCTCTTTTTTTCCAGTATCTTTTTTGTCTTTTTGTCCGTGTGTCCTGTGCAGGTCCATGATGACCAAGTTGAAGGTCTCTGGTGAAGAAGAAGACGCCGGACACTGAGCTTTCGTCGATTTCAAAGTTAAGTACTTGTAAATGTTACCCCCTCTTGAACTCAGGTCTGAAAAGTTGGATCACTGTCTCTTTTCAGATCTGGGGGCAGGACAACCGTGTTGTTTTGTTTGATGTAATGTGGGCCCTTGTCTCTGTGTTGAAGTCAAAGAATTGATTTCCAAGCCCGCGATCTAGCCACTTGCAACACTTGCGCAAAATGTCTGAAATTAGGCAACTGAAAGTTCTTATATTTTGGGAGCTTTATTGTATGACAACAAGTCCAAATTGAGTGCGCACCGCATGAAAAGAGCAACGAAATAGCATCGCGTCTGGCTGGAAACGAACTCTTTCTTTGTATGTGTATGTGTTATTTATGTGGAATTTTGAAAGATGTACATTTGTGACTGGTGATTAACATTGTTCTCTTTTTTCCAGTATTTTTTGTCTTTTGTCCGTGTGTCCTGTGCAGGTCCATGATGACCAAGTTGAAGGTCTCTGGTGAAGAAGAAGACGCCGGACACTGAGCTTTCGTCGATTTCAAAGTTAAGTACTTGTAAATGTTACCCCCTCTTGAACTCAGGTCTGAAAAATTGGATCACTGTCCTCTTTTCAGATCTGGGGGCAGGACAACCGTGTTGTTTTGTTTGATGTAATGTGGGCCCTTGTCTCTGTGTTGAAGTCAAAGAATTGATTTCCAAGCCCGCGATCTAGCCACTTGCAACACTTGCGCAAAATGTCTGAAATTAGGCAACTGAAAGTTCTTATATTTTGGGAGCTTTATTGTATGACAACAAGTCCAAATTGAGTGCGCACCGCATGAAAAGAGCAACGAAATAGCATCGCGTCTGGCTGGAAACGAACTCTTTCTTTGTATGTGTATGTGTTATTATGTGGAATTTGAAAGATGTACATTTGTGACTGGTTATTAACATTGTTCTTTTTTTTTTCCAGGTCTTTTTGTCCGTGTGTCCTGTGCAGGTCCATGATGACCAAGTTGAAGGTCTCTGGTGAAGAAGAAGACGCCGGACACTGAGCTTTCGTCGATTTCAAAGTTAAGTACTTGTAAATGTTACCCCCTCTTGAACTCAGGTCTGAGAAATTGGATCACTGTCCTCTTTTCAGATCTGGGGCAGGACAACCGTGTTGTTTTGTTTGATGTAATGTGGGCCCTTGTCTCTGTGTGAAGTCAAAGAATTGATTTCCAAGCCCGCGATCTAGCCACTTGCAACACTTGCGCAAAATGTCTGAAATTAGGCAACTGAAAGTTCTTATATTTGGGAGCTTTATTGTATGACAACAAGTCCAAATTGAGTGCGCGCCGCATGAAAAGAGCAACGAAATAGCATCGCGTCTGGCTGGAAACGAACTCTTTCTTTGTATGTGTATGTGTTATTTATGTGGAATTTTGAAAGATGTACATTTGTGACTGGTGATTAACATTGTTCTCTTTTTTTTCCAGTATCTTTTTTGTCTTTTTGTCCGTGTGTCCTGTGCAGGTCCATGATGACCAAGTTGAAGGTCTCTGGTGAAGAAGAAGACGCCGGACACTGAGCTTTCGTCGATTTCAAAGTTAAGTACTTGTAAATGTTACCCCCTCTTGAACTCAGGTCTGAAAAGTTGGATCACTGTCCTCTTTTCAGATCTGGGGGCAGGACAACCGTGTTGTTTTGTTTGATGTAATGTGGGCCCTTGTCTCTGTGTTGAAGTCAAAGAATTGATTTCCGAAGCCCGCGATCTAGCCACTTGCAACACTTGCGCAAAATGTCTGAAATTAGGCAACTGAAAGTTCTTATATTTTGGGAGCTTTATTGTATGACAACAAGTCCAAATTGAGTGCGCGCCGCATGAAAAGAGCAACGAAATAGCATCGCGTCTGGCTGGAAACGAACTCTTTCTTTGTATGTGTATGTGTTATTTATGTGGAATTTTGAAAGATGTACATTTGTGACTGGTGATTAACATTGTTCTCTTTTTTTCCAGTATCTTTTTGTCTTTTGTCCGTGTGTCCTGTGCAGGTCCATGATGACCAAGTTGAAGGTCTCTGGTGAAGAAGAAGACGCCGGACACTGAGCTTTCGTCGATTTCAAAGTTAAGTACTTGTAAATGTTACCCCCTCTTGAACTCAGGTCTGAAAAATTGGATCACTGTCCTCTTTTCAGATCTGGGGGCAGGACAACCGTGTTGTTGTTTGATGTAATGTGGGCCCTTGTCTCTGTGTTGAAGTCAAAGAATTGATTTCCGAAGCCCGCGATCTAGCCACTTGCAACACTTGCGCAAAATGTCTGAAATTAGGCAACTGAAAGTTCTTATATTTTGGGAGCTTTATTGTATGACAACAAGTCCAAATTGAAGTGCGCGCCGCATGAAAAGAGCAACGAAATAGCATCGCGTCTGGCTGGAAACGAACTCTTTCTTTGTATGTGTATGTGTTATTTATGTGGAATTTTGAAAGATGTACATTTGTGACTGGTGATTAACATTGTTCTTTTTTTTCCAGTATCTTTTTGTTTTTGTCGTGTGTGTCCTGTGCAGGTCCATGATGACCAAGTTGAAGGTCTCTGGTGAAGAAGAAGACGCCGGACACTGAGCTTTCGTCGATTTCAAAGTTAAGTACTTGTAAATGTTACCCCCTCTTGAACTCAGGTCTGAAAGTTGGATCACTGTCCTCTTTTCAGATCTGGGGGCAGGACAACCGTGTTGTTTTGTTTGATGTAATGTGGGCCCTTGTCTCTGTGTTGAAGTCAAAGAATTGATTTCCGAAGCCCGCGATCTAGCCACTTGCAACACTTGCGCAAAATGTCTGAAATTAGGCAACTGAAAGTTCTTATATTTTGGGAGCTTTATTGTATGACAACAAGTCCAAATTGAGTGCGCGCCGCATGAAAAGAGCAACGAAATAGCATCGCGTCTGGCTGGAAACGAACTCTTTCTTTGTATGTGTATGTGTTATTTATGTGGAATTTTGAAAGATGTACATTTGTGACTGGTGATTAACATTGTTCTTTTTTTTCCAGTATCTTTTTTGTTTTTGTCCGTGTGTCCTGTGCAGGTCCATGATGACCAAGTTGAAGGTCTCTGGTGAAGAAGAAGACGCCGGACACTGAGCTTTCGTCGATTTCAAAGTTAAGTACTTGTAAATGTTACCCCCTCTTGAACTCAGGTCTGAAAAATTGGATCACTGTCTTCTTTTCAGATCTGGGGCAGGACAAACGTGTTGTTTGTTTGATGTAATGTGGGCCCTTGTCTCTGTGTTGAAGTCAAAGAATTGATTTCCGAAGCCCGCGATCTAGCCACTTGCAACACTTGCGCAAAATGTCTGAAATTATGCAACTGAAAGTTCTTATATTTTGGGAGCTTTATTGTATGACAACAAGTCCAAATTGAGTGCGCACCGCATGAAAAGAGCAACGAAATAGCATCGCGTCTGGCTGGAAACGACTCTTTCTTTGTATGTGTATGTGTTATTTGTGGAATTTTGAAAGATGTACATTTGTGACTGGTTATTAACATTGTTCTTTTTTTTCCAGTATCTTTTTTGTCTTTTTGTCCGTGTGTCCTGTGCAGGTCCATGATGACCAAGTTGAAGGTCTCTGGTGAAGAAGAAGACGCCGGACACTGAGCTTTCGTCGATTTCAAAGTTAAGTACTTGTAAATGTTACCCCCTCTTGAACTCAGGTCTGAGAAATTGGATCACTGTCCTCTTTTCAGATCTGGGGGCAGGACAACCGTGTTGTTTTGTTTGATGTAATGTGGGCCCTTGTCTCTGTGTTGAAGTCAAAGAATTGATTTCCGAAGCCCGCGATCTAGCCACTTGCAACACTTGCGCAAAATGTCTGAAATTATGCAACTGAAAGTTCTTATATTTGGGAGCTTATTGTATGACAACAAGTCCAAATTGAGTGCGCACCGCATGAAAAGAGCAACGAAATAGCATCGCGTCTGGCTGGAAACGAACTCTTTCTTTGTATGTGTATGTGTTATTTATGTGGAATTTGAAAGATGTACATTTGTGACTGGTTATTAACATTGTTCTTTTTTTTTTTTCCAGTGTCTTTTTGTCCGTGTGTCCTGTGCAGGTCCATGATGACCAAGTTGAAGGTCTCTGGTGAAGAAGAAGACGCCGGACACTGAGCTTTCGTCGATTTCAAAGTTAAGTACTTGTAAATGTTACCCCCTCTTGAACTCAGGTCTGAAAAATTGGATCACTGTCCTCTTTTCAGATCTGGGGGCAGGACAACCGTGTTGTTTTGTTTGATGTAATGTGGGCCCTTGTCTCTGTGTTGAAGTCAAAGAATTGATTTCCGAAGCCCGCGATCTAGCCACTTGCAACACTTGCGCAAAATGTCTGAAATTAGCAACTGAAAGTTCTTATATTTTGGGAGCTTTATTGTATGACAACAAGTCCAAATTGAGTGCGCACCGCATGAAAAGAGCAACGAAATAGCATCGCGTCTGGCTGGAAACGAACCTCTCTTTGTATGTGTATGTGTATTTATGTGGAATTTTGAAAGATGTACATTTGTGACTGGTATTAACATTGTTCTCTTTTTTTCCAGTATCTTTTTTGTCTTTTTGTCCGTGTGTCCTGTGCAGGTCCATGATGACCAAGTTGAAGGTCTCTGGTGAAGAAGAAGACGCCGGACACTGAGCTTTCGTCGATTTCAAAGTTAAGTACTTGTAAATGTTACCCCCTCTTGAACTCAGGTCTGAGAAGTTGGATCACTGTCCACTTTTCAGATCTGGGGGCAGGACAACCGTGTTGTTTTGTTTGATGTAATGTGGGCCCTTGTCTCTGTGTTGAAGTCAAAGAATTGATTTCCGAAGCCCGCGATCTAGCCACTTGCAACACTTGCGCAAAATGTCTGAAATTAGGCAACTGAAAGTTCTTATATTTTGGGAGCTTATTGTATGACAACAAGTCCAAATTGAGTGCGCGCCGCATGAAAAGAGCAACGAAATAGCATCGCGTCTGGCTGGAAACGAACTCTTTCTTTGTATGTGTATGTGTTATTTATGTGGAATTTTGAAAGATGTACATTTGTGACTGGTGATTAACATTGTTCTCTTTTTTTCCAGTATCTTTTTTTGTCTTTTGTCCGTGTGTCCTGTGCAGGTCCATGATGACCAAGTTGAAGGTCTCTGGTGAAGAAAAGACGCCGGACACTGAGCTTTCGTCGATTTCAAAGTTAAGTACTTGTAAATGTTACCCCCTCTTGAACTCAGGTCTGAAAAGTTGGATCACTGTCTCTTTTCAGATCTGGGGGCAGGACAACTGTGTTGTTTTGTTTGATGTAATGTGGGCCCTTGTCTCTGTGTTGAAGTCAAAGAATTGATTTCCGAAGCCCGCGATCTAGCCACTTGCAACACTTGCGCAAAATGTCTGAAATTAGGCAACTGAAAGTCTTATATTTTGGAGCTTTATTGTATGACAACAAGTCCAAATTGAGTGCGCGCCGCATGAAAAGAGCAACGAAATAGCATCGCGTCTGGCTGGAAACGAACTCTTTCTTTGTATGTGTATGTGTTATTTATGTGGAATGTTGAAAGATGTACATTTGTGACTGGTTATTAACATTGTTCTTTTTTTTCCAGTATCTTTTTTGTCTTTTGTCGTGTGTCCTGTGCAGGTCCATGATGACCAAGTTGAAGGTCTCTGGTGAAGAAGAAGACGCCGGACACTGAGCTTTCGTCGATTTCAAAGTTAAGTACTTGTAAATGTTACCCCCTCTTGAACTCAGGTCTGAGAAGTTGGATCACTGTCCTCTTTCAGATCTGGGGGCAGGACAACCGTGTTGTTTTGTTTGATGTAATGTGGGCCCTTGTCTCTGTGTTGAAGTCAAAGAATTGATTTCCGAACCCGCGATCTAGCCACTTGCAACACTTGCGCAAAATGTCTGAAATTATGCAACTGAAAGTTCTTATATTTTGGGAGCTTTATTGTATGACAACAAGTCCAAATTGAGTGCGCGCCGCATGAAAAGAGCAACGAAATAGCATCGCGTCTGGCTGGAAACGAACTCTTTCTTTGTATGTGTATGTGTTATTTTTGTGGAATGGAATTTGAAAGATGTACATTTGTGACTGGTTATTAACATTGTTCTCTTTTTTTCCAGTATCTCTTTTTGTCTTTTGTCCGTGTGTCCTGTGCAGGTCCATGATGACCAAGTTGAAGGTCTCTGGTGAAGAAGAAGACGCCGGACACTGAGCTTTCGTCGATTTCAAAGTTAAGTACTTGTAAATGTTACCCCTCTTGAACTCAGGTCTGAGAAGTTGGATCACTGTCCTCTTTTCAGATCTGGGGGCAGGACAACCGTGTTGTTTGTTTGATGTAATGTGGGCCTTGTCTCTGTGTTGAAGTCAAAGAATTGATTTCCAAGCCCGCGATCTAGCCACTTGCAACACTTGCGCAAAATGTCTGAAATTATGCAACTGAAAGTTCTTATATTTTGGGAGCTTTATTGTATGACAACAAGTCCAAATTGAGTGCGCGCCGCATGAAAAGAGCAACGAAATAGCATCGCGTCTGGCTGGAAACGAACTCTTTCTTTGTATGTGTATGTGTTATTTATGTGGAAATGTTGAAAGATGTACATTTGTGACTGGTTATTAACATTGTTCTTTTTTTTTCCAGACTTTTTGTCTTTTTGTCCGTGTGTGTCCTGTGCAGGTCCATGATGACCAAGTTGAAGGTCTCTGGTGAAGAAGAAGACGCCGGACACTGAGCTTTCGTCGATTTCAAAGTTAAGTACTTGTAAATGTTACCCCCTCTTGAACTCAGGTCTGAGAAGTTGGATCACTGTCCTCTTTCAGATCTGGGGGCAGGACAACCGTGTGTTTTGTTTGATGTAATGTGGGCCCTTGTCTCTGTGTTGAAGTCAAAGAATTGATTTCCGAAGCCCGCGATCTAGCCACTTGCAAACACTTGCGCAAAATGTCTGAAATTAGGCAACTGAAAGTTCTTATATTTTGGGAGCTTTATTGTATGACAACAAGTCCAAATTGAGTGTGCGCGCCGCATGAAAAGAGCAACGAAATAGCATCGCGTCTGGCTGGAAACGAACTCTTTCTTTGTATGTGTATGTGTTATTCATGTGGAATGTTGAAAGATGTACATTTGTGACTGGTTATTAACATTGTTCTCTTTTTTTTCCAGTTTCTTTTTGTCCGTGTGTTCTGTGCAGGTCCATGATGACCAAGTTGAAGGTCTCTGGTGAAGAAGAAGACGCCGGACACTGAGCTTTCGTCGATTTCAAAGTTAAGTACTTGTAAATGTTACCCCCTCTTGAACTCAGGTCTGAGAAGTTGGATCACTGTCCTCTTTTCAGATCTGGGGGCAGGACAACCGTGTTGTTTTGTTTGATGTAATGTGGGCCCTTGTCTCTGTGTTGAAGTCAAAGAATTGATTCCGAAGCCCGCGATCTAGCCACTTGCAACACTTGCGCAAAATGTCTGAAATTATGCAACTGAAAGTTCTTATATTTTGGGAGCTTTATTGTATGACAACAAGTCCAAATTGAGTGCGCGCCGCATGAAAAGAGCAACGAAATAGCATCGCGTCTGGCTGGAAACGAACTCTTTCTTTGTATGTGTATGTGTTATTTATGTGGAATTTTGAAAGATGTACATTTGTGACTGGTTATTAACATTGTTCTCTTTTTTTCCAGTATCTTTTTTGTCTTTTTGTCCGTGTGTCCTGTGCAGGTCCATGATGACCAAGTTGAAGGTCTCTGGTGAAGAAGAAGACGCCGGACACTGAGCTTTCGTCGATTTCAAAGTTAAGTACTTGTAAATGTACCCCCCTCTTGAACTCAGGTCTGAGAAGTTGGATCACTGTCCTCTTTCAGATCTGGGGGCAGGACAACCGTGTTGTTTTGTTTGATGTAATGTGGGCCCTTGTCTCTGTGTTGAAGTCAAAGAATTGATTTCCGAAGCCCGCGATCTAGCCACTTGCAACACTTGCGCAAAATGTCTGAATTATGCAACTGAAAGTTCTTATATTTTGGGAGCTTTATTGTATGACAACAAGTCCAAATGAGTGCGCGCCGCATGAAAAGAGCAACGAAATAGCATCGCGTCTGGCTGGAAACGAATCTTT
>NW_024037047.1:37017156-37085926 GCF_015706575.1 Patiria miniata | reverse complement strand
TTAGTTTTGGTTGGAACCGTGACGTCACTCCAGCCAACCGATGTCACGAAAACGCTCAACCAATGACCAAAGCCGAAACGTGTTTCTGGTAAATGGCGCGAAAACACACTCGGTCATTGGATTAGCGACGCGCCTTCAAGTAAGTGCGCGTGCGTATGAGGGTGGTTACTAAGCAAATCGCCGCGTGCGCACTGCATATTCATGCAGCATAGTCTGTCCCCGGACCAGATGTGATATGAGCGTCGAGAATAATTGTCCGGTTAGGGAACCAGACTACACGCTGCACAGACGTACATGATGTACGACTAGAATAGACTCGGCGGTGAGAAACTGATGAAAAGAGACTAAAAACACGTACAAGTTTAACGTTGCTTTCGAGTTTATTTTCCTGATTGACGTCAGTCAGCATCGCAAGGAATTCCTGAACCCAGCCGCCCAACAGATAAGGACACATAGAACTACGACGTAAAAAATTAGCTTCTCCAACAAGGTAAAAATATTGAAATTATTGGTCAGAAATGTTTCGTTCGGTTGTGAGCACCTGTGTACCCAGGACTCCCTCCGTAACGTAGGGAGGAAAGGGAGTCCTCCAGGGCTAACCCTAATTTCTACATGTTCGTATGGGTCTTTATGATGGCAAATTTCGTCGAAATTACACAGCCTGAACAATCGGACGGGCAAATTTAGATTTCTAGGTGAGTACTCAACATCCATACGGAATTATGTGTGGCGCACCCATAGCAAACCGTGTTGTGTACGCGCGCGTCAGTCTCACGCGAAGGTGTGTTGAAGCGCATGTGCAGTGCTGTATTGTTACAAGCTGTATGACTGTTGTAAATTTGGCCAATCATTGCCTTCCATTGGGCTGGATCAATGCTGGTTCAGGGGCCATTTTTTCGCTTGTTCTTGAAGCCAGTCTTTATATCACCGTTAATGCACCCCCACGTGATCGAGTCTCAACAATCAGAAACCATCAACTCTCCAAGGTATATTATTTGCCTCATGACGTTTGTTGGGCGCGCAGCGTGGCTGGCCATACAACACGAGGTCATGAACTGAATAATGCATATTCATAATCTTGCCAAGCGCGCCTGCATAATGCATATATTACAATGCGGCCGCCATTTTGAAATCGCATGGAGGAAGTTTTTGGACGATTTTCGTGGGCGATGATGACTGAATGTCATCTTTTTGCCAGATGGATGAAGATTTTGGGATAAAAGAACGTTTTTATCGAAAAGGTATGAGTTCCTCTACGACTAGGAACCTTAACTTTGGAAATTTCTGTCCTTGATGAAAAAGATAATCTCGATCAAAATCGGTAGCAAAATCGCTACATCAGAGTTCAGCGTGTAGGGGAGCATTGGCGGTCTGGCCGTACTACAGAGCTTGCGATAGTACTGTACGGCCAGATGCAGTCGGGCTACCTGACACTGTACTCGCCTTTAACCTAAGTTATATTGCAAGGTGTGCCCTCTATATAGGCTAATCAGAAAGTGCTCTCTTTTTCAGCTGTTTATTTTATGTGAAATTTCCAGATTCTTTGCACACGTTTGCGTATCAAAATTTCAACATGAAATTTCACGAAAATTAGACATCTGAGAAAGGCAGCACCTTCTGATTAGCCTATAAAGAGGGCGAGTACTGTAGGCCGGATGCTTCTTAAGCAAAAATAAAGGCACAATTGCAGAATACCCCGCCACTCAATCTATCCACCTCATAGCGGCTACGGAGTAACGGTTGATTGCCCTCAATAAACCTTCTCAGCGCTACTTGTATGTACTATGCGACATGCTCCACTGCACTCCCACTCCGTATCCGCTTAGCGCCACACAGGGTAGGCCTAGTTGGTTTGGACTTCGAATTTTTTTCAGCAACTCTTATTCCTTTTGTGTTGCTTCGTTCTCAAGCAAATTCAAGGGGACTCCCACTCCGTATCCGCGTAGCCGCAACAGGGTGGTTGGTGGTTACTATGCGTCATGCTCCACTGCACTCCCACTCCGTATCCGCGTAGCCGCCAACAGGGTAGGCCTAGTTGGTTTGGACTTAGAATTTTTTCAGCAACTCCCATTCCTTTTGTGTTGCTTTGTTCTCCAATAAGGACCCTCACTCAGTATCAGCGTAGCTGGCATGGACTTGAATTGTTTATTTTCCAGTGATTCCAACCTTGTAGCCAGAGAATGTAGGGGTGTATTTGTGTAAGGACACATACTGGAGAACAAATTAGGGCCATGGGGACCAAAAAAAAATGGTTGTATTAATTTGTTTCCCTTTTGTAATGCTCGACCGGCCTTCCGTCAATAGAAAATAATAATGAGAAGATAAGTTTTATAGCATCTTTCCTTTATTAGCAGCTTTATGTTGGTGATAAAGAGAAAGTTAATGTTAGTTACACGGTGTCCACTTCTTGCTTGTTACCAGACCATAATTGTCAGAAATGGAGATTATTATAGTTTCTTTTTTGCAATAAAGCTATTCATTGCTGAAAATCAAAAATTTAGAAGATTTTTGTGTATAATATTTTGTCGCAAATTTAACAAGTGGACACCGTAACTAACGTTAAATAAATGAGAGATTAGCTGTTAAACCATTTTAATAGCAGATCAATTGAAAATGTTATGACCTCTCACAGTAAGGACCTCAGAGGGAAATTCATCCATTAAACATTATGTTCCTTTCACGATCTTATATGGACCTCTTTTGACAATCTCTGTATCAAAATGTTACGTAAGTTACATGTGGGACAACACATAGGCCTTCACAATTACATAACTTTATATTATTATTGAGCCCCAAAACTGATATTAAATTGTTGTTTCTCCATACTACCAAAGGGACCCATTTAAACTAATAAACAGCAATATTCCACTTGAAAGTTGTTGCTTGGAGATATTAACTATTGTATTATACAAAGTGCACATTGTACCGGTAACTAATGCAACTTTGGTGTCCAGCTGTAAATAACGTTAAATCACATGCATGGCATTTGTACTCCTATTGCTCTGGATATCACAGTAAATATTTTAAACTGCTAGATACTCCTTAGAAAGTAATGTGCTCTTCAAAACCATTTAGGTATTATTTACTTTTCTACCCTGTAGCTTTATAATTACGTTAGTTACACCATTTAGTGGACACCATTTATCATTAGTTACATAGTGTAGAATGACTGATTTTTTTTTATGTAGATCAAATGTCCTAATTGTGATTAGATATATTGGTACACATGTAGAGTACAACATCACTGTTAGAGTATTTGGCCTTCCCTCCTAACACATAATGAATCAGGCATTCATTATGTTGAATAAAAATGGACACCAAAGTGGTGACCCACCCTTAAATCTGAATTAAGGAAAGGTCAAGTTTAAAAGTTTATGTCATTGTGTATAAAGGAACTGATATTATGCTTCTGAAGACTCTATCATCAGAAATTACGGTTGGATATACAAAGGAGGGTTTATAAAGACCTTAGTAAATATGCTAAATAGGTGGACACCAAACGTAACTTCGTTAAATAGTTTATCTGGCGTCCCAGTGCACAAACCAGAAATATTTTGAATACAGGTTACCTGTATTTGTAAAATTCATTCCATTACTAACAACTACATACAATATTCATCTGAGAAATAAATTGTAAGTGTGTTTTTAATTCATTCAAAAAGGCTTACTTGTTATGTCCAGTTTTTAAGTGGTATTTCGAGGTAAATTTTCACCAAAATCAAGAATTTTACCACTAAAAAATGAAAATTGTGGATTTTTAAAAATTTTACTTATCCCTTCATACTTGTACCTAACATGTTAAACCACCAAAACAGACTTTACCCAACTATTTAGTTATCAGGAGTGACAACATTGAGTTCCACCCTAAAATTAGCCAGTATTGTGTCCTTACACATTTCCGAGTGGCAGGGTATTCTGCAATTACTCCAAAATAAACTACATGTACAAACTAAGCCTAAATGTGAAAATCAAAATTTGACAAAGTTCGACATGTTTTTGTACATGATGGAAGTGTGGACTTTATTTACGCAGGTAGTCCAGTAAATTGGCTACATTTATGGGGCTATTTCCCAGGCCACCTTAATCATAGTCAAAAGGCTTATGGGGTCAGGGAACCAGACAAGAGCTTTAATCATCTACTGTGCGTGCGTCAACTTTGGCAAAGCGCACACGGCTGTTGCCTGTCATTCCAAAATCTTTGACACTCTGTGATGTACCCAGATGCAATACGCGGCTGCAAATGAAGAGCGCACACAATGCAGAGGCTTCAAAGATTTTGGAATGACAGAAAACAGCAGCGGAGCGCTTTGCCAAAGTTGACGCACTCTCAGTAGATGATTAAAGCTATTGTCTGGTTCCCTGACCCCTTTGGCCTATTGACTATAATTAGGGTGGTCGGGAAACAGTCTAGTAAATATCAGAGACGCCATGCTTTTCAAAACCAAAGATACCGAATTGAACGATTTGTGTTATTTAGCAGTCATACTATAGCTGGGTTGATTAGATTTTTAAAAATGTTTATGGTTTTCCCATCTCTTCCCTGTGAGTAGCCGTGGTTTTGTTTGTCCGCATTGTAAAAGATAATTTTCATTGTCCCAATTTCCCTTCTATATCAGCCTTCCCGATATCGCTTTTAATATCTAATGATTTGCAAATAATGCCCCTGGCCCCCTACCAACCTGGTCACGGCAGTGGATCAGAATATTACTACTTAAGGCTTGCGCAAAAAACGGTTGACCTAAGTTGACTTACCTGTAGATGTTAAGTTCATAGCCTTCTTTTATTGCATGTTGAGAATAGCGGTCATTTTACAGACACGATTGCCCCAATTAGTTTCAGTGTTGTCATTACCAAAATGTTAAGTGATCATTAACCAACTTGAAAAAAAGTACCCTGACAATTTTACACTTATCTAGACATCGACACCATTAGATTTTTTAAAATGATTTTAGAACCCGAATCTCTGAAACAAAATGGTAGGGTCATTAGCATGTTGACAACTTTTCAAGTATCATTCAGATGATGCCTCTGAATGTAGACGAGTACTTAAAAACATGCTAAAATGCTGTAGAACTGCTGAATATACATTGGCACTTTAAAAGGCTTTGTGATAAATTGTTAACTTGAACAATTACTGAATTGGAAGGGCTACTGTAAAATTAAATGACATGTGGTACATGACACTGAATATGTATCACGATTCTATTCTATGGAACACCTTCTCGTGGTCTATATATAATGAGAGAGGCACTATCAAAATGTTCAATAGTTGCGTTATAATTTGCATCTCAAATAAGCATCTGAGATTTTGTATATTTCTTTCCGACATATGCCACAGATTGATCCCTATGATTTAAAAAGGGCATGATTCGTTCTTGAGTACATGTAATACTTTTCAAACGAATTGAATAAACTACACTGAACAAAATGATACGTCTCCAGTGTTTTTTTTTTTAATTACATACCTCCGCCCCCTTGTTTTCTAAGGTCGGGCGAATCAGAAAATTATTTTTGAAAAAAGGACCGAAAAGCTTTTTATTTTATGGGTTTTCTTTTGGGGGGGGGGGGGATGGGAGTTTTCAGGTACTCAGACTGGTGTGGGGCTTTTCCTGTAGTGTGTATTTCCCGTTTTCAGGTGTGAACTGTATTAACCATAGAGCAACCCCGAGGACAGGCACACCGTAGCCCTGGAGCTATAGGGGCGCACATAATTGGAGAGAACGCGTAACGACAAGTACTTTGTGTTCTCGGGCGTTTAATTGTCGGGCTTTTGTTGAAATGTGTGAGTACAGCACTACGTCATACTCATTTATACACTATATAGGCTACACTTGCACCCGAACTGAGGGAGAACAACATATTCTTGCTTGAATGGCAATGAATGGACTGATCCAGTAAGCACCGCCCCATGGTGTTCTGACCAATCACAGCCGTGATTTATATCCAACATGCTTGCACTAAAGTCCGACATGCTCCGACATGCAGCGTGGCATTGGAGAGGAGCACGTGTTAATTTGCCCAGTGCGCAGTGGGCGGGGCTTGCTGGATCGGTCCATTCACAACGTAAAAGCAGATAATGCCGTGTCTAGGTTTTATTATATGTCTATGATATTTTTGTTTGCGGATCTCGTTTGGGAAAGCTCCCTGGCTGCGTGCGCGCCGAAACGAAAGCAATATTCCGATGTTCACTTCTCAACGTCATAATCTTCAATTATTTGTGCACAGTGTTTTGTCTGTACAACAAAAATGAACTTCTCGTTCAACTATTTCTTTCAGAGACTAGTACCTGTGCGGTATCCACGGTGATTATTTTACAAAATTTTGTCTATGCCTCTGTTCTGCCTTGCTGAACTTACGACCTTTTTTACGGAAAAAAGATGTCTGCAAAATCGATTTAAGAATAAGTAGTGTTCTACATGAAACATTTCCATCAAAACAAAACAGGCACCGTATTTTCTTTGTGAAATGTCAGAGAATTGTTTCCCTTTGGCTAGCTTACATACACACGTGATTACGTTTTCACTTGGCATGTGGAGCGAAATTAAGAACAATCTTGTTCAAAAGATGGTCTGGATTGTGTTGTTTGATCTGCCACGTGGAAGACGCAAAATCCAATACACGTGACGTTAGTCAGTTGGTTCCGCCCCTTAATAGGTAAGACCTTGCGGTACAATGCGGTATAAACAGTGAATTTGTGGTTTGCGGTTTTTCATGGGCGCGCTTTAGCCGCTCTATTTTAACTTAAGTGGTGACTTTACAAAAGCGGTACTACAAAAGAATATTGTGATATTTTTCGGCGTATCGAATTCCACGATGTGTCAATTTTTATGCCCCGCGGCGAAGCCGAAGGGGCATACTGTTTCCGCCTTGTCCTTCCGTGGGTGGGTGGGTGGGTGTGTGTGTGTGTGTGTCCGGACAAATCTTGTCAGCGCGATAACTTGAGAAATACTTAACATATGAACTTCAAATTTGGCTTGTGGATTGTCCTTGGTAATCCTAAGAAGCCTTTTGCATTTGGGGCCGAAAGGTCAAGGGTCAAGGTCACAGTGGCTGAAACAATAGACATTTTGTCAGCGCGATAACTTGAGAAATACTTTACATATGAACTTCAAATTTGGTTTGTGGATTGTCCTTGGCAATTCTAAGAAGCCTTTTGCATTTGGGGCCGAAAGGTCAAGGGTCAAGGTCACAGTGACTAAAACAAAAGAAAATTTGTCAGCGCAATAACTTGAGAAATACTTTACATATGAACTTCAAATTTGGTTTGTGTCTTGTTCTTGGTAATCCTAAGAAGCCTATTGCATTTGGGGCCGAAAGGGTCAAGGTCACAGTGGCTGAAACAATAGAAATTTTGTCAGCGTGATAACTTGAGATATACTTTACATATGAACTTCAAATTTGGTTTGTGGATTGTCCTTGGCAATCCTAAGAAGCCTTTTGCATTTGGGGCCAAAAGGTCAAGGGTCAAGGTCACAGTGGCTAAAACAATAGAAATCTTGTATTTATTCTGAGATCATAGGGATTAAGGATTAATTCATATAAAACCTACAGAAGACACTAATGCTGTCAATGAACGTTCCATTTGACCAAGGTACATGTAAGTTGATGTTAGAGTGGTGTTATGTCATGGAAACAGTCACGGTTGCGGGGCATTTGTGTTTGTAAACACACCTGACTTGTTTTTAAAGAGATCGATACGATTTCCGATATGAAAATTAAATCGAAATATCGTGAAATATCGTCATACCGAACAGGCTTATACCACTCGATCACCGAGCTAACGGGATCGATTGGCTGGTTTGAATCTTATGTACAAATTCCATCTTATTAAAAATACTTCGCAATTCGATGTCGCGGTGACGATAAACACGTGAGAAATGCTAGCTCAATACAGCGATGACTGGTTCCTGCCGCGCCCACCGCTGTTTCGGCCAGTGTGTAAAGCGACATGAAGTTGTGCGCATGTGCCAGTTTTACATCGAGGTCAATTAAAATGCATAATTCATGAGGGGTGACCTGTGACAGAGGGACGATCTAAAACCTAAAATTATCGATAGGCCTAATAATGACATTGGGGCTTTTCAATTTTCATGAGTTTGTTCATAAGAATATCTGTGATGTAATAAACCCCAAAACCAAAGAAATGCGTATCAGCTTAAAATCTAAACTCAAATACAGACGCTCCGTTTCGGTGGTCATTGAAGAAAGGATAATTTTCATGACAAAATTGACTGTGAAGATGAGTATGGCCAAACTTAAAAAATGGTTTGTATAAATAATCAGGTTGTGATCTCTCTGAATCATGCGTTTTCGTAAGAGCAAACCCAGCAAGTGATAAAAAAAACTGTGTTTGAATATTAATTTTTTTTCAATCTTGAACAGAGTTTTCCACAACGCGATATTGCGGTCTAGTATGGTACCCGCGTAATTGAGTCTCATATATTGTTTAAGGACACTTTCGGTGATACACGGTTCTAGATTTCGGACCCTATGGGAAAAATCTCGGGGTCCAATACTGTTTTACATTTTAATTTTGCCGCGTATTGGGACCGAGATTTCCCCTCGGGTCCGAAATCTGGAGCCATGTATCCCCACAGCTTTATGTCGCTTAAGCAACAGCGGTGCGCCGCGCAGGACCAGTTTGGAAGACATGATGAAATTTTGGTAACCAGTCTGTGCATAGCTATGCGCTAGCGCATAGCATGGCAGGCCACGCGGTGCACTGTCAACTGGTCAGTCGGTTTCGACATTCTAAAAATGCCAAGAAAACACCGATGAAGAAAGAACATTTTTGCAAGTTAATTCACAGAACTTGATCTCTCTTGTCTGTGTATGTATTTTCCATGTTCAAGAGTTCATTTTGAGATGGCACTACTCGTATTTGGAGTGATACGATGCAGTGTGTTTCCCCACAATTGTCCACCGTAAAAACAAGGTCTGTCGCCCGCTGGCCACACATGCATTCACGCATTACTGAGTTTTGGCCAGTTTCCCGTCTTGACTAGTGTTGTGCATATGGCGCGCATGACCTGAATTTTCCATTATTTTTAAAGAATTATCGAGCGATAAAATATTAACAATAATTAAGGTAGGTTTTCTTCACTTTTTGTGGCAATTTTTTTGTATAGCTTTCGTAGTGCAATGAAATAGTTCAGGGCTAAAACTTCGCATATACCCCATTCAATCAACATAAAAAAATTGCAAAAAAATAAAATAAATTTTGACCGACCGACCCTATTTTTTAAAGGCGTGTAATCAGAAGTAGAAGTAATTTTTTTGGCCTAATATAAATGTGTAGCCAAAGTATGCCTATTCGGTTGAGCGCTAGTACGGAGGGTACCGTAGTTCCAGCGCTTCGCTCAGTAGAGCTATGATGTCCTCCATCAGCAGATGCTTTTTGCCGTGATGTTGTTTGAACCGTCATGACACGCTTAAGTTGTTGCGTATCGACTACTTCCGTGTTGCATTTAGAGTACACTTTTAAAATTCAATCCATCTATTTTGATTGTGTTCTACAAACACGCACATGAACATGATAAAGTCAAAATGTCTGCGCCCAGGATGGCTTGAAAGCGTCTCCGCGCGCAAGAATAAAGAGTTAGCGCTCTAGTAACTTAATATAGCTCTATGGTTTCAACGGAGTGGAACACCATAACACAGAAATTTATTGATGTAAATACATTTTATGCATCAAAATTAGGAATATCTATTGATAAACTAGGAGTTCCAAATCCCTTCTTGTCAGAATAAAAACACCCACGTGTAAACAAATGGAATAGTCCAAAAGGCTATCTGCACATGACATGCAAGGTGGGTATGGACAGGGTAGAAATATTTAAATCCCAAACTTGGGGTGAAGCTCTGTTCAGTTAAACACGAAAATGGAGGTAAAAGAAATACATTGAGGTGCATGTACATGCACCTCAATGTATTTTTACCTCCATTTAGTGTGCATATGGAAATATATTCTAATTCGTGCCTTTAAATCCCCTTCTTGTTTTTGTCCACAAGAAAAAGTTACGTGAACAAAGAACCTATTGATAGGTTTAATACATGTAGTTGGGGTCATGTATCTTTTCTTTGTGAACTCTGTCTTACTACAATAATCATAACCATTTTTTTTTTCAGAAGTAGTTTCGCTGAGGTGCACCCTACATTTCCACCATGGCTAAACAGTACCGCAGCCAAAGCTTTTATGTTGGACCACGCTTCTGTGACCTACAGCCCCTTGGTTTTGGGGGTGGGGGTCAAGTGTACTCTGCTATTGATGTGGAGTGTGATAAAAGTGTAGCCATCAAGAAGATAGGACTGGCCAACCAGAAAAATTGCAAGGTACCAGTTCCCATGTTTTGATTGGATGGTGATTCATAAAGAATCGCATTTAATCTTGTCTACACATCTTGAATCAGAACAATTCTTCAACTTCAAATAATTCCAGAATTGTATTAATACAGTAATCGTGTGTAAGATACTGGTAGATGTATGTAACCATAGGCGTAGGTAAGGGGGTATTTACCCCCCCCCCCCCATTATTTGTAAAGACTGCCTTTTTCCATTCAAATGCCTTTTTTTTCAACGGGCTTACCTCTCCCAATAATTTGTAAAGAGTGCCCTTTTTTACGAAGTGCCCTTTTTTCTGAACAAGTGTCTTTTCAAAAAAAGAATGTGTGTGCACTTTTTTGTGGCTCCTGCCGTTGTGGGTGCTTTTTTTTCTTCAGAATATCGCACATGTGTCGCCCTGAAAAGCACCATATATTGGCCCTTTGTGTGCATAATTGTCCGCCCCCATCGACTGATGCTACCAGCCCCCCCCCCCCCTTTTGATTCTACGGAGGCCAAGTGTCGGGAGAAAAATACCTGTTTACACTTCAAAAATGTGCAAGTGCCCTTATCAAAAATGTTTACCCCCCTCCAATAAAAACGACCGTGCTATGCCCCTGGTAATTCTCTCACAGGTGTATCAAGTGCTTAATTTCGGGGCCTGAACCTTATTTGAAGATTGGTATGATTGGGGAACTCATTGATAAACCCATTTATACCACGTAAAGAAGTTTGCAAAACTTTGGAGAATGTAACTTTAACATGCAGTGTCTATTTGTCTTGATGTCTTCAGGTTGCACTGAGAGAGGTGCGAATCCTTCGTAAGCTGCAGCATGAGAACATAGTCAAAATACACGATGTACTGTATTCTGATGGTGAGAGAACCAACCACTGTGAAGGTACTACATGTACATGTACTGAAGCACCTGCTTTGTACATAGTGCAGGAATTGCTGGACACTGACTTAAGGAATATCATTGCTGGAGGCACTCTCACCAGTGAGCATGCTCGGCTCTTCATGTATCAACTGCTTCGAGGCATGAAATACCTACATAGCGCCAATGTTCTGCATCGGGACCTGAAGCCGGACAATCTTTTGATTAATTTTGAAGATCTGGTGCTTAAGATTGGCGATTTCGGCATGGCCCGAATCCTTGATCCAGACTACTCACACAAGGTATTTTGCACTTTTTGGAAATTGTACAATTTCCTGTACATGTTTACTGAATCTTTTCAAGGGAAAATACACTGTAGTTCAAATTTGTTATGGTAATCTTCTTCTTTTTTTCTTTTTTTCCTGGACAATACTCCTAAACAGTTTATGGTATGAACTTGTAACTTTCAATATATATCGACCCTCATCCCTAGTGGTGCATGTTACTCTGACATTGTGATGACGTCATTGGTGTCAAATTTCAAGCAATGAAAGATTTCTAGATTAAATCTTTGAAAATCTTTATAAAACCAACCGTGAGAGATCTGAACTTGATTTTTGCAAAGAATTGATAGAATAATCCAGGATCTTCATTTTATCTTGTACATGTATGTGCTTTAATAATCACATGACCCTTCCGGTCGAAACAGGAAGTGCCTTATAATTTAAAAGTGGGTCATTCCATGTCAATTCAACATGATTTGGACCCGACCCTCACAGATTGAAATGATATTGGTGTGATGATTGGCCTGTATGAGAAACCCCTGAACTGAAATTTTTTGTAACTTGGCTTGTTAGTTTTTGAGATACGGGTCAACGAACTTTTGACTTATTAGCATGAACTCTGAACTTTAAATACTTGCATCTCCAAAACTATATAGCACCTACAAAGCGAAGTTGTACATCATATATATATTGTATATGCATAAGCTCTTCGAAAGGCCTCCGTTTCATGAAATAAAACCAAATTGTAGCATGAAGAGCAGACAAAATAGGTAACAAAATGACCGTTGACCTTGAATTACGAAAATAATTATGCTTCAAATTCCATAATTTTGGAAATTTTTGAGATGGGCACTCTTAAAGTTTTCAAGTTATGATTTTTTAAAGATAGCATGTCCAGGAAAAAAACTAACTTGCATAATTTCAAACAAATGTACAGACTGCATATGTGCAGGTTTACCTGTACACACTTGCCCTTTACAGCCTTTATGTGTTGTGTTGATTGTTTATGCAGCATCTTGCTACAGTGTAGCTCTAGATAATGGCATAACTACGGGGGTAGCAGGGAGGGGATGGGGGAAGCATGTGTCATCCAGTAGATGTCCTTACCCTGAGGTGTCTAACAGCCTTCCCCCCTCCTATGCTAGGCAACTAATCTAAACATGGAAAGGGAGCCAAGACCCAATAGAATTGATTGACCGCTAAAAAAAAAAAATCCCACAAGATTACCCTTTAAGGGGCGGAGCTTAATATCGGTAACGGAATTACGGACGGAGGACAAGCATATTTGAGTTCTTGCATAAATTAATAAAACTCTCTGAAGTTTTGAAATTTTAAAATTGGACACTACCTGTTATTTATAGAGTTCAGGGGTGTTGTTAACTACAATGCAGAACAAAGTTGAAAAAATAATCACTCTTTTCATAATTTGCATTTTAATCACGGTAACGGAATTACGCCTGGGCGGTAACGGAATTACGCCATAGGTTTACATGTAATAGGTAAATGCAATACTTTTACATTGAATTCAACATAAACTCATCACAATACAAATTTTAGAAGTTTATAAAATGCCACAAGGGGAAAGCTAAGTGAAAATTAGCAGATCAAAATGTAAATGTAGGCCTAAACATGTCTGGGCTTCATTTTAAGGTCAAAGGTCAAGGTCAAATGAAAGCAATATGTATATGTATATTTTTTTTTAACGAAAATCTAATTTTACTATGAACAATTGTATTATCGTATTTCACTAGTTTATCGTGGAAAATACAATAAAACTGCACTGGTTGGCATCTCTGAGCAAGGGAAGATGTTAAGTTATGCCAAGTAGAAGTACAAGTACAGTCTGGTACTCAACTTTCATATATACTTGTTGTGGAATATATTTTCTGTTGGTACCAGACAACGGCTTTGGCAACACATATTTAAAGGGAATGTACATCATTGGCTTTTGCTGTAATTTTAAGAAATGAACTATTTGAGGGGTTAGTATAATAGATCAAATATTGTTACACTGACATGTTTGAAGTTTTGCGTTAAAAAATGCTGGAAAAACCAAGAAAAAAAAAAACTGTTCAAGTAGTCTGGTTCCCTGACTCCACTAAAGGTAAAATGGATCAATTTATAGATGCCGGAAAATTGGAGGATAAGGGAACCAGACTAGCTGGCCTGCACCCGTTCATGAACATGTAACAAATAGCAAACAAAATTTGGACTGGAAAGAGTGTAAAGTTGGAGCAGTAGTTGAAAAATAGTTGGGTTTTTCCAACGGTGGTCGGCCGACCACCGTTGGAAATGTATACAAAAATATCATTTTCTTGAAAATTACTTCACACCAGGTGCCATAATTTTACAGGATGCTTTAGACTGTCATTTACCAACATCCTAGTAAGGTATTTTGTAAAAACTTGGTAGTTTTATTTTCTGATGTTTGAAAATGTTGTATATTCCCTTTAAGCATCCAAACAACTATTAGCATTTTTTAAATAGTAAAAAGAAAACGTAAAAGTAAAAAATATCAATGGAACACCTGATTATTTTTAATTATATAATAGCAAATTAAAGAGGGAAATGATTTAACAAGTAATTTAGTATTTAAAGTTATTGTCCAAGGTTACAAGCAAATCTCCTATTTAATAATATGTCATGTACATAATCTGGAGGAAATGTGCATACTTTGTGCATGCGTAATTCCGTTACCGTAATTCCGTTACCGTAATTCCGTTACCGTAATTCCGTTACCGTAATTCCGTTACCGTTTCGTAATTCCGTTACCACTTGGAAAAATGCCAAGAAATTACTATTTTAAAGTTTTTATTTTTCATTTATGTTTGTAGTAGGGTCTTTTCTAAACATACATGATTTGAAGAAAAAAAAACAAGAAAATTTGTGAAATAAGTAACTTTTGCCATTTTTTCGGTAACGGAATTACGTGCTAATTTTGACATTTTTAAATGAAGGCCTACACTATATATATATATATTTATATTTTTAGAATTTTTTTTAATGACCCTGAGTAATGTTAGTAACTTGTAACATAAAAATAAATCAAATCTTTTCCCTATAATTCAGAAAGTAATACATACACTAAATTTTATTTTTTTACTAAATCTGAACGTTTTTAATCATAAATTGCAAAAATCACTGTTTTTACCAGAAATATGTAATTTTTTTCAATTTCGTTTTTTGAACTGAATTCCCCATTTAATTGAGGCCTGGAAAAAGTACAAAAAGGTTTAATATGTAAATATTTATTTTTGACATTTTTTGCTCTCCCATGGAGAATTGCCCAAATACAAATTAGGTTTTTTTCCTGGACATGCCATCTTAAAAAATCATAACTTGAAAACTTTAAGAGCCAACATCACAAAATATTCCAAGATTGTTGCTTACATCATAAACTAACATCTGAAAAACAATTAAGAAATTTGAAGCATATTTATTTTTGTAATTCAAGGTCAAAGGTCTTTTCATGACAAGTGTATTGCATGAATTTGCAAAGTGTCATGAACATATTTTGCACTGTAAGTCATTGCAAATATTTTTCACAAAGTTTTGCTTTCATTTTTGGGACTCGAGTCTTGTTAGCTTTCGCTCAGGTCGAGTTGAGTCTTCTGGTAAGGGACTCAAGTCAAGTCGAGCTCAGTCATTTGCTCGCAGTGACTCAAGTTGAGTCATTTACCCATAGGGACTCGAGTCAAGTCTGGTCACCAAAAATTGTGACTCGAGTCGGACTCGAGTCATTACAACTCTGATAATCAGATGATGTGTGTGGCTAAGTTTGCGGTAATCATTTCAAAATTAGTGTTGACCTTAATATAGACAACACCTGTGGGTCATTCCGTGCCAATTCAACGGGTGACGTACATGTATGGTGCCATGGCACCATAGGTTTTGACGGGACATTGATAGACGCAAACTGGAAGTGCCTTAGGCCAAAAAAAAAATAATACTTCTGCATCCGGTTACCCGACCGACCCTATTTTTAGGCTGCGACCCTGAATTGATTGAATAAATAAAAATAAAAGCTTGTTGTCTTTTCTGTCTTCACAAAATACCTCTCAACAACCCATTTGCGTCAAAAAAATGCTTGTATATTTGTTTTCTTACTTAACATTAGCTATTTTTTTCAAAAGAAACCAAATTCGCTTCGCGATCTGTCATCATACCTCGCAATTCGATGTCACAGTGACTATAACCTTGCTCAGTGCAGTGACGACTGGTTCCCACCGCGCCGCGCAGGGGCCAATTTAGAACACATGATGAAAGTGTGGTAACCAGTCTGTCATGGCTATGCGATCGCTAGCGCTAGCATGGCTATGCATTAGGCACGTGCACTGTCAGTGTCAACTGGTCGGATTCGACATCGTAAAAATGCCAAGAAATGGAGATGGAGAAAGAACCTTTTTTGCAAGTTATTTCACAGAATTGATCTAGCTTGTCAGTGTATGTATTTTCCATGTTCAAGAGTTCATTTTGAGATCACACTACTCGTATTTGGAGTATATCACTCCAAATACGAGTAGTGTTTCCCGAAATTTTCAACTGTAAAACGAGGTCTGTCGGCCACGGGCAACACATGCACGGTGCATCACACACTTCGGTGTTTTGGTCAGCTTCCCTTCTTGACTAGCGTTGTGCATATTATTCGAAAGGCCTGAATTTTCCATTATTTTTAAAGAATTATCAAACGTAAATATATTGACAATAATAAAGGTAGGTTGTATTCACTTTTTGCGGCCATTTTGTGTATAGCTTTTGTAGTGCAATGGAAATAGTTCAGGCTAAAACTTCGCATATAATTGAATACCCCATTCAATCTGCATAAAAAAAATTGGCAAAAAAAAAAAATTCCGACAGACCGACCCTATTTTTGAAAGGCATGTAATCGGAAGCAGAACTATTTGTTTTCCGGCCTTATAATTTGAAAGTTAAAAAAACCCTGTGAACTTGCTTTCAATGATGTAAGTCTCTGGCTTGGTTGTAATTTACAAAAGAAATTACCGGTGACGTCATAAAATGTTAGAGCGCCATCTAGCGGCATGTTGAAAAGGTTTAAAAACAAATAATCAGTTGATGCATGTGGCGAAGTTTGCTGAAATCACTTTAGGCCTATAACTGATGTATATAATCAGCCTAATCTTTAGAACAAGTTAAGGTGGGAAAGATTGATGACGTCACCAGACCGGAAGCCCTTTAAACCTTTAAAAACTGCTGAAAAATCAACCGTGACAGATATAATCGTCGTCACGATGACGTCATCAAGTATCAGATTACAAGCAACCTACGATTTCTAGATTTCACCTTTAAGATTCAATATAAAGTCAACTGTTGTTTACAGGAGTTGATAGAATAATCCAGGATCTTCAGTTTTGATAACGTGCAAAATCACGTGACCCTTCCTTCCAGTTGAAACTGGAAGTACATTGTAATTTGAACTACAGGCCCGATTGGGTTGAAGGTTGGTATGTAGCTAAACCGGGATGTGTTATAGATGAAAATTTATGTGATTTCATGATGAAGTCATTACTTGACATGTGACAGCATAATTCAAAGCCCATAAGAATGTAACCACATTTTATATTACCATTATTATAAACAGAACTACACATCCTTCCTAGATGGAACTTAACTTTACATTTTACGTCACAAAAAAAGTTGCCCTGTGTTTGTCCACAAACATAAATCTAGTTTTATCTTTTCCCTGGAAAGTCTAATTATATAAACTAAATTTCAACAGATTTGATGAATTGGGCACCGCGACATTGGTGTTGCGAGTGCAATTTTAATAAATAAGTTCTACAAGTCGTCAGTGCACCGATTGTATGGTAGATGCACATAGGCTTGGATTGTAGTAGTGTACGGCTGGAAATCTGTATTGTAATCATAAACTACGTCAAACAGATCTTCAAGGTTGTTGCACGTGGAGTTCAACTGCAATGATTTCCTGCATTTTTTAAGGATTCAGATTTTAGTTGTACAGAATTGCACTGCTTTAAAAATCAGGATGATGAATCTGGGGATGGCGAAGAGAGCAAGAAAAATTTCAGTGGTGGTTGTGAGACCACATGTACGTGTTTGCGCAGTGTACAAAATGTTCTAAATACGCACACATGTTGCTCAAAATTTCTTCGAAATACGGCACGGCTCATGCGCATCATGAAAATTTGACTCACAAAATGCCGATGAAAAATAGAGAACTACATGTATGGGGGCGTCATTGTAAAGGATTCAGTGCATGAGAGATCGAAGTGAATACAGATTATTTTCCAGAATTTGTCTTTCGATACTGGACTATAAATACACACATTTGGAGTAGAACAAGAGCTTGAACAACACCAGGAGAAACCAGAAAGTGTTAAAATTATAACTTTAAAAGGGCTATTTCTATGACTATTTTGCATTGCCCTTTTTTACGAATGGAAGAGGTACACAGACTACCGTAGGCACTCTGCTCTCGCCCCATCTATCTGCCCCCCCATGAAACATTCAGTTGTGTAGTGCAAACAAAATTACACAGGGTAACCGTTTTCTGCGTCCATGTTTATGTCCATACATGTATCATGTTACATGGGTAATGATGCACCAGTCATTGTGTCCGTCTCTTGTGTCATAATGTTGTTTTGTTCTATTTAATTTCACTTAGCTTCAAACACTGAAATGATGTTACTGGTCATTATCTCCTGTCACTAGCAACAAATTTGGCTTGTCTTGATCTGCTAAAAACATTTTATAAATCTTTGCCCTGATTACCATCATGCAGTGATTACCCACATAACTCTGGTGACAGGATACCAGTCATGAAACATCCCTCAGGAAAATGGAAAGGTTGTTGAAGATCACCCGAGTCAGAAACTCATCTCAGTGAGTGGAAAACACCATAAGAAGTCAACCAGGGGTCTATCTATCTACATATTTTACAGGAGGGTGAAATTACAGATATAACGATTTGACGGAAAGTTAGGACTGAGATTTCTTTGGCTGAGAAGCTTTACCATGGAAACATTCGCTGTGATGATATGTGCTACACACAAGACAACAAATCTACGTGTATAAAACAGTCATAACCAGGTGGGGTACAAGGCTTCAATTGTTTTGATCTAGCAAGCGATTACCCATGTAACATTTTGACGGGTGCAGTTATGTGGGTAATTGTATTTTTGACAGTTTGCGTGTATTTACAAGCGAGCTCGCAGCAGTTATGTCTTATATTTACATCTAGGAAAAAAGTCAACTCTCATACATTGTTAGTGTAGTGTAATACAGAGACTGAACAGAGAACACAAGATATAGTTTCCTGCCCATCAGGAAATGTCACAATATTTAGTTAACAACAAACCCGTCAGCCAATGGTTTTCGTTTTATTTCTGATATATCTTTAATACATACCGGTATCTCTTCTATGTGTGACCGGGTTTAAAGTAAAGGTGTAGAGGAATACACTGGGTGGCTTCTGGCTATATCCTTCCTGATGTTTATTCTAAAAATAGACAGAAATTGCATGTTTTGAACGGTCTTCGCCAAACAGTGATTTAAACCTCGGCGCGAAACTGTAGGTAAGTGCACCTCGCATAATTTAAATGATAAAAGCCACGCAAGAGTGACTACATTACGATGTAAATTAACTTATGAATATGATAGTGAAAAAATAAATAGAGGGGGGCTATATTATTTATACTCGTGACACTCTTCTCCTTTTTGAAAAAATGTCGTCCTCAACTGATTACCATCATACAGATACAATCATACATTATTCTGTGATGTTACTTACCCTATTCAATCTACTTATCAAACCGGGCACTGGTTTTATAAACAGTCGTCAAAATCAATCCATCAATAAAATCGAGGAATATACTCCCGTAACACCACAAAGTAATTATATACAAGTAAAAAATAGATAATTTATACAAAATAAGGAACACAAGGCTTGACTTGTGTGCGTCTTGTACTCTTTGAGTCGGATGTGAATCAAATTTCAACTAGAATAAATAATAAGTCAAATGAACAAAGCAAAGATATCAACACTTTCAAAAATCTTTGATATAGATTAATCATCATAACCCGGAATACAGTAATCCAAACCAAATCAGGTAAATACCTAAACAATACATGATAAATCCAACAAAATCAATGTACATGTACATAGGCTAATAGAAGTACTGAATAATTGCTGAGAATGAGAGCCAGAGAATATTATTTGGGGTTGTGTTCTTGCAGCAGTAATCTGGGGCCAGCTCTTCGTCTTGCTTCAGCCATTGCAGGTCCTTTCCACCTCTCCAATATCAGTTTTCCAGCTTTCAACCTGCTCTTGTATTCGTCTGAAGTCAGATATCTTGTGACCCGATGTTGCCCCGATCACCCAGCGTTTGTACTCAACAAACACGAATCTCTGGTTGTGTTCATTGCATTTGCACTGATATCGAAATAAAGTAAAGACAATTGTATTTCTGTGAAAATAAAAATAAAGACAATATTTTTATGGTCTGCACAAAGATTGAAGAGCATGTGTCGCAGCGTCTTGGTGCAGTGCTATGATGGTTGGTTTTGTGTATGTCTGTATACTTCACTACAAATATGGCAAAATGGAAAATGTGTTAAAACTTCCCTGACAGGTAGTCTGAGTATCACCTGTTATCCACGTAACCAAGTCTCCTGTATAGGCCTAATGTCTATATGTCTAAACCATAGAGCTATATTAAATTACTAGAGTGCTAACTTCTCATTCTGCACGTGGAGACGCTTTGAAGCTGTCCTCGGTGCAGACATTTTGAATTCATGTGCGTGTTTGTAGAACATAATAAAATTAGATGGATTGAATTTTAACGATTTCCCAAAAAGGGCATTTGCATATCCGTGCTGAAATGTAGACACATATTTTTTGGAGTGGGGTGGGGCTGGTATCATCTGTCGATGGGGCCGCTGTTCAAAACCGATGATTATGCACACTAACGGACAATATATGGCACCTTCCAGGGTGATTCATGCGCGAAATCCAAAAAAAAAAAAAAAAAAATGGCACTCGTAACAGTAGCTGGCACAAAAGTGAACAATTTCTTTTCTTCAAATAAAAACCACTGGAAATATGTTGTAAACTTCATAGAAAATGCTGAAAAAAATTTGTTAAAATTTTGAAAATGTTCATTACTTTTTTGAAAATGACCAAGTATTTTGTGATGAAATATACATGTAGGAGACATTGCTCATGATTGTACCATGTGCATACATGTATGTATTTAATGAAAGAGTCGGCAATACTTGAACATGCATAAAGAACATGCATATACACTGTATCTCTACTTTCCAGGGCCATCTCACCCAAAATGTCTCAACTCGCTGGTACCGATCTCCAGAGCTCATCTTCTGCCCATGTGACTACACAGAGGCCATAGACGTGTGGTCTGCAGGGTGCGTCTTTGCTGAGATGTTGACTGGTAAGCCACTCTTTGCTGGGGAGCATGATCTGGACCAGATGCTCCTGATCCTGGAAATAATTCCAGTCAGTGATGTAGATCTTGTGGAAGTGGAGGACTCCATCCCAAGAAAAATGCTCAAGAACTACAAGGGGACACCTCGTATTTCTCTGTGTGATGCACTTCCAGGTGTTGAACCAGATGGTAAAGAGAACTCCTAAATCTGTCAAAGCTTTCATTAAAGCTTTGATACTGAACATTTTAATCCTTAAACGTTCATGTAAATTCCATTCCAAAGTCAGTACCAATTTTTAAATGAAGTTGCCTGTGATTCTAATGATGGACTTTTCACAACATTTGTGACAATATGAAAGCTGTGTTTTTAATTTTTTTGCTTGAGACATTCCTTCAAGACTCTGCAGAAAACCAAATTGGAAATAGTTCAGTGGGATTTCATCTTGTCCCTGATTGGAACCTGAGCAAGTGCATGAAGTCATACATATACAAATGGACATCACGATGATCAGTTGATATTTTTTTCATAGTGTTCACATATTTTGTACTTGCACAATTTGCTATATAAAATCAGATCAACTTGTAACGTGGCAAGATTCCAAGAAACAGTCCATTTCATCATGTGATGCCATGCGCTTAATGTTTTTAAACCCCAAAGTTATATTTGGTGAACATAACATCATTGACATGCTAAATTCAAAGACATTGTACATGGTTTTCTGGAGTTGCAGTGAATTGACCTATCGCCTTTTCGAGTAAGCCATGCCCATTAGACAACCCAATGGAAATTTGTACGTTACATTTTGTTTGTCTCAGATTTTGTGCATTCTGCGTCCATTTGTCTGCGTCAACGCCATTCTATCGCGATAGGTTAATGGGGCTGATCCCCGATCACCATTTAGGGCTGATCCCCAATCACCGTTTTGAAATGGTAATTTTTTTTCTTTGTTGGCTTTTCAACAAATTTTATGGTAAAGTCTTTCTTTTTGTTCAGATTTTTTCCGGCTTTTCGCAAATTTGTGAAAAAAGCCTTTGTTTTTGTTGGCTTTTTGAGCGGAAAAGCCTTTGTTTTTGTTCTGATTTTGTTTTTTTCTTCTTTTTGATCTTTTTGGGTCCACCCCAGTCCCATTGACTTTGCACACATTTTTGGTGTGATACACTTTTGACCTAAAACAAAGTCCAATTCCAATGAAACTTATCTCAGGTAAAGATACTATAGTGAAGTTGTGTCTCGAAGAGTGACGTCATGATTACGTCATCATGGGTCATGTGACATCATCAAAAAAGTGCATATTTTGAAGGCCTATATCTACAGAACTGTAAGTCCGATGGGGTTGAAACTTGGCATATTTGTAGACCAGGATGTGTTATAGGTAAAAATTGAGGTGACGTCACAATGACGTCATCGTGCGATTAAATATAATTTTTTGAATTTTTGGAGCTTTAAGCCATATCTCACGAATGCAACTTGCAAAATTGAAAATTCTTTTTGTATTATGTTTGTTAGGTAATATGTGTATCCCCAAAATTTAGAAAAAAAGTTTGACGTCACGATGACATCATCAAAAATGCCAATTTTGAAAACACATATAAGGGAAGGCCCAATTGTCATGAAACTTGGTGGATAGGTAGATGGTGTCACAAGTATGCGAAATCTGAAATGACGTCACCATGACATCATCGGTTGATTTTTAATGATTTTTTAAATATTTAAAATTTTATTATACTAACAAAATTTAACAGTTTGTTTCATTGGATTAATGTCAAACTTGGTGCATATCAATACCACATTAAAAAAAAAATGGCACTGACAGGTATTGTTACGATGACTTCATCATGGGACACGTGACATCATCACAGACGTGCATACATGTATTTGAGGTCTTATATCTACAGAACAGTAAGTCCGATTGGGTTGAAACTTGGTATGTAGGTAGACCAGGATGTGTTATGGGTAAAAATTGAGGTCAAGTCATGATGACTTAATAGTGGGATTTTATATGAATTTTTGGAAGACGTATCTCATGAACGCAACATGCACAATTCAAAATTTGTTTTGTATTTGGTTTGTTAGGTAAATAGGTATACACAAAATTTTTTAAAATTTGTGACGTCCCGATGACATCATCGGGACGTCATCAAAAACGTGAATTTCCAAAACACATACATGTATAACATATATATTAGAAAATTCTTGTACCGTATACTTTGAAACATTGTACATGCATCATCTGGGACGTGTTATTGATAAAAGTGGTAATAGATATGAACTTACTTCCAACGGTGTTAGTCTCTTGGCTGATAGTATTCTTCAAATCATCTACCGATGACGTCATGCAATCTTCGAGCGCCCTCTAGCGACAGGATGAACATTTTCAAAAATGTATTTTGAATAGATGTCTGTGGCGAAGTTTGTCGGAATTGCCTAAATATTGGTGTATATGATGACCTTGACCCACTTAAGACGTGTGCAAGGTTTTAGGTGTATGACATCATCAGACCGGAAGTTCCATTGAAAAGACCTTTTCTTTTTCAAAAATTGCTAACAAATCAATCCGTACAGATAAAATCTTGAATTGCCCATTAAATGATAGCGTAAATATTTGCCTCAACAGTGCCAAGTTCCCAGCTTGTCAAATTGTTCACACAGTTGACGCGGCGTCGGAAAAAAAAACCTTGAATAATTGATTTTTCCCATTTTTCCACAAGTCTTTTCCTATACAACACTGATATATCTTACTGAGTAGTTCTGAACTTCAGCCGAGAATTATTATGAGAAGGAAAGAGAAATCGTATTTTTATGCTCTGTCATTTGATTTAAAATATTCCCAAGAGTCAGAATATCAAGTAATATTTCATAAAAATGTTTAAGTTTAAAGGCAAATCACGTATTTAAAGGTGCAGTTTTTCTGCAGTGGGATTTCTAGCCTATTGACTTTGTACACGTTTTTAAGCCACCATTTTTATAACTTGGCAATCTGGAATCGTCATCAATGTTACAGCCAAGGAAGACCCTTATACAAAAATTATGCCAAGACGATGACGTCATGATGACATCATCACCTAATTTTTTTAATTGATTTTTGAAAATTTAATGTTTCCCCATAGGTTTTGTACACATTTTCTATACAACACTGTGAAACCAGAGCCGAAGCAGCTGTGTTTGTCCACAAACACATTTTTAGTTTATGACATTTTGTTTGACCACTGAAACCGCAACTTCCGGTCAAACCAGAAGTACCTGACTCATCAAGTTTTAAAAGATGAGATGTATTTTTGCACATGTGATACAATTATTATAGGAATTATTCTAAGCATTTTGAACAAGCTTTAGCATGAAGCACTCTGAAAAGTGACTACAAAAGGACCAACAAAACATAAACATTTGTAAAATGCGAAAAAGCCATTTGCTCCGTCCGTAAGATGGACAAAATATCTAGTTGGCTTTTCCGCAAAGTTGCGGAAAAGCCTTTCTTTTTGTTCTGATATTTCTTTCTTCTTCTTCTTCTTCTTCTTTTTTTTTTCCCCTGGCAAATCCCATAGACTTTATACACGTTTTTTCTCAATGCCACTTTCGGCATTAATCTTTGTCGTACATCATTCAAAGTCAGCATAGGCATAGCCCCTATAGCAAAGTTGTGTCCCGAAAACTGCCGTCATGGTGACGTAATCGACTAATTTATTATAGATTTTTGAATATTTAATTTTTCCCATAGACTTTGTACACAAAAATTTTAAAAATTGTCGATTTTCAAAGGGCATTTTCGACTCTTTGCCAGTAACTCATTTAGATCACTCTTTGTTCAAGCAAAGACCTTAATTCAAACACATTTTGTAATGATGACGTCATGATGACGTCATCCGGTGTTTATTAATGGGCAATTAAATTGTGACACTTTTAATATTTAAAAATGCATAAGAAATCAACCGTACGCGTCCGCAACATTCTGTTGCCAGCAAGTGGTAGAGTAGGCTAAGGTCTTTATTTCATTCAGTGTGCGTGCAATCGCGTGACCCTTGCTTCCGGTCGAAAAAGGCCAAAACCGGAAGTGGTTTATTATTTAAAAGTGGTAATAGATATGAACTTGCTTTGAACAATGTTCGTCTCTTGGGTGATAGTATTCTTCAAATCATCTACTAATGATGTCATGCAATCTTCGAGCGCCCTCTAGCGACAGGTTGAAAATTTACAAAAAATGTATTTTGAATAGATGTCTGTGGCGAAGTTTGTAGGAATCGCCTAAATATTGGTGTTTATGATGACCTTGACCCACTTAAGACATGTGCGAAGTTTTAGGCGTATGACGTCATCAGACCGGAAGTTCCGTTGAAAAGACCTTTTCTTTTTAAAAATTGCTAACAAATCAATCCGTACAGATATAATCTTGAAATGCCAATTAAATGATAGCGTAAATATTTGCCTCAACAGTGCCAAGTTCCCAGCTTGTCAAATTGTTCACACAGTTGACGCAACGTCGGCAAAAAATACGCTTACGCAAGTTGCGGTACAGAGCTGTAAAACATGCACAGGACTTCCACAATGTGTATAGCACATGCACGTACATTGTACATACGCACATACATGTACATCGTATGTCAGTCAGCCCGCAGCGCACGTGTTGCTGAGGTCAAATCCTGTCCACAGTGACCGTTTAAAGCTATAGTCCATCATTGTAATTTGTGCATTTTGTTCGTTTGAAGCAACAAAAGAGTTCAAAATCTAATAAAGGATACTAAGCAACTAACCTGATAAAGTTTCAGCTAAGCTTCAGCTGTACATTCCGAGAAAAAACAGCATTCTAAGAACTCAATTTCAAATCAAAAGTTACTGAATCATGTTTTGAATTGCAGCTATACGCGACGTCGCGCACTGATCCGACGAATTATAACAACCGCGCGCACATGTGTGTCGTTCCAATACTTGCGCGCGCTGCGCTAAATAACAAAACGAACTACTAATTTAAATTTTCCTACGGTGCTTCTTAAGAATCACCGTTGGAAATGCCTTCTTTCGTTGATTACTTCAAAATGACAGCTTCCCAGAAAGAATAATTTCACAGGGAGTTTAGTTTCCTTACTATCTTTCAACTAAGTTTGTTTTTCAACAATAATTACGCCAGTTACTTTTCGGATGGCTGCAAATGATGGACTATAGCTTTAAGCCGATTTTTCGGCTAACTTTGACAGATTTTATGTTCATGCATAGTCAGGGACGTATTATTGATAAAAAAATCATAATGCGGAAAAGCCCTATGTTCTGTTGCAAACAGACATAGATCTCTAGTTAGCTGTTCCCAATTTCAATTGGGAACAGCTATTGTTTTCGTTAAAGTTTTTTTTTTCTTTTTTTTTTTTTTTTGGCTTTTCCGCAAAGTTGCGGAAAAGCCTTTGTTTTTGTTCTCTTTTTTTTTTTTTTTTTTTTTTTTTTTTTGGCTTTTCCGCAAAGTTGCGGAAAAGCCTTTGTTTTTGTTCTCATTTTTTTTTTTTTTTTTTTGGCTTCTTCTTTTTGTCGCCTAAATCCCATAGACTTTGTGCACGTTTTTTCTCAACGCCACTTTTGGCATTAATCTTTGTCATACATCATTCAAAGTTAGCATAAGCATAGTCCCTATAGCAAAGATGTGTCCCGAAAATTGACGTCATAGTGACGTCATCGACTAATTTATTATAGATTTTTGAATATTTAATTTTTCCCATAGACTTTGTACACAGAAATTTAAAAAAAATTGTCGATTTGCAAAGGGCATTTTTGACTCTTTGCCAGTAATTCATTTACACCAATCTTTGTCTAAGCAAAGACCCTAATTTAAACAACATTGTGTAATGATGACGTCATGATGACGTCATCAGGTGTGTATTTATAGGCAATTAAATTGTGACACTTTTAATATTCAAAAATGCATAAGAAATCAACCGTACGCGTCCGTAGCATTTTGTTGCCGGCAAGTGGTAGAATAGGTTGAGGTCTTTATTTCATTCAGTGTGCGTGAATTCACGTGACCCTTGCTTCCGGTCGAAAAAGGCCAAAACCGGAAGTGGCTTATCATTTGAAAGTGGTAATAGATATAAACTTGCTTTTAACGGTGTTAGTCTCTTGGCCAATAGTATTCTTCAAATCATCTACCGATGACGTCATGCAATCTGCGAGCGCCCTCTAGCGACAGGTTGAAAATTTGCAAAAATGTATTTTGAATAGATGTCTGTGGCGAAGTTTGTCGTAATCGCCTAAATATTGGTGTATATGATGACCTTGACCCACTTAAGACGTGTGCGAAGTTTTAGGCAAATGACGTCATCAGACCGGAAGTTACAATAAAAAGACCCTTTTTCATTTGAAAATTCCTGAAAAATCAACCATGGCAGTTTTTATATTTGTTTTTACTTTAATTGTCGATTGAAGGGTAGGTCTAAAACATTTCAAAGTTTTGAGGCGATAAGCAAACTCGAACATACCCTGCGCATGCTTAAAACTTCACGTTGACAATACCTCTGCTTCAAAACATGCACAGGACAGGACGTCCACAATGTACATGTACATGTACATGTACATGCACGTACGTTGTACATAGGCACGTACATCGTATGTCAGTCAGCCTGCAGCGCACGTGTTGCTGAGGTCAAATCTTGTCCACAGTGACCGTTTTAGCCGATTTTCGGCTAACTTTGACAGATTTTATGTTCATGCATTCGCATAGACAGGAACATATTATAGCACTCTTGGCATTAATCTTTTTTAGATATCATTGAAAGTTGGCATAAGCATAGTCCTTATAGCCAAGACGTGTCCCGAAGAGTGACGTCATGGTGACGTCATCAAGTGATTTATTATGGATTTATGAATAATTAATTTTTCTCATAGACTTTGTACACAGCTTTCTCCACAAGTCTTTCCCTATACAACACTGATACATCTTACTGAGTAGTTCTGAACTTACTATGAGAATTACTATGAGAAGGAAAAAGAAATCGTATTTTTTTACGCCTTTCATTTGATTGAAAATATTCCCAAGAGTTAGAATAGCAAGTAATATTTTATAAAATGTTTCAGTTTAAAGGAAAATCACGCATTTAAAGGTGCAGTTTTTCTGCTGTGGGATTTTTAACCTATTGACTTTGTACACGTTTTCAAGCCACCATTTTCGTATTTTGGCGATCTGGAATCGTCATCAAAGTTACAGCCAAGAAAGACCCTCATACAAAAATTATGCCAAGACTATGACGTCACGATGACGTCATCACCTAATTCTTTATTGATTTTTGAAAATTTACCTACATATTGTGAAGTCTTATATCTACAGAAATGTAAGTCCGATTGGGTTGAAACTTGGTATGTGGCTATACCAGGATGTGTTATAGATTAAAAATGAGGTGACGTCATGATGACGTCATCCTGAGATTTTATATGAATATTTATTTGTTTGGACCTTTTAGCCATATCTCCCGAACGCAACATGCAAAATGCAAAATTCTTTTTGCATTTGGTCTGTTATGTAATAGCTATTTGCACAAAACTTGAAAAAAATGTGTGACGTCATCATGACGTCATCAAAATGCGATTTTGCAAAACTCATATAAGGAAAGGTCCAATTGTCATGAAACTTGGCGGGTAGGTAGTTAATCATACTAGTATGCAAAGTTCGAACTGACGTCACGATGACGTCATCAACAAATTTAAAAATATTTGTCGATTTTCATTAGTAATTTATTTAGATCACTCTTTGTCCAAGCAAAGACCTTGTGCACACGCACATACATCGTATTGCCGAGGTCAAATCCTGTCCACAGTGACCGTTTTAGCCGATTTTCGGCTAACTTTGACAGATTTTATGTTCATGCATATTCAGGGCATATTATTGATTAAAAAAATCATAATGCGGAAAAGCCCTATGTTCTGTTGCAAACAGACATAGACCTCTAGTTGCTTCTTCTTTTGTCGCCTAAATCCCATAGACTTTGTGCACGTTTTTCTCAACGCCACTTTTGGCATTAATCTTTGTTATAAATCATTCAAAGTTAGCATAAGCATAGTTCCTATAGCAAAGATGTGTCCCGAAGATTGACGTCATGGTGACGTCATCGACTAATTTATTATAGATTTTTGAATATTTAATTTTTCCCATAGACTTTGTACACAGAAATTTAAAAAAAATTGTCGATTTGCAAAGGGCATTTTTGACTCTTTGCCAGTAATTCATTTACACCAATCTTTGTCTATGCAAAGACCCTAATTTAAACAACATTGTGTAATGATGACGTCATGATGACGTCATCAGGTGTGTATTTATAGGCAATTAAATTGTGACACTTTTAATATTCAAAAATGCATAAGAAATCAACCGTACGCGTCCGCAGCATTTTGTTGCCGGCAAGTGGTAGAATAGGTTGAGGTCTTTATTTCATTCAGTGTGCGTGAAATCACGTGACCCTTGCTTCCGGTCGAAAAAGGCCAAAACCGGAAGTGGCTTATCATTTGAAAATGCTAATAGATATGAACTTGCTTTTAACGGTGTTAGTCTCTTGGCTGATAATATTCTTCAAATCATCTACCGATGACGTCATGCAATCTTCGAGCGCCCTCTAGCGATAGGTTGAAAATTTTCAAAAATGTGTTTTGAATAGATGTCTGTGGCGAAGTTTGTCGGAATCGCACAGGACACGCACAGGACGTCCACAATGTACATGTACATGCACGTACGTTGTACATACGCACATACATCGATGTCAGTAAGCCCGCAGGGCACGTGTTGCTGAGGTCAAATCCTGACCACAGTGACCGTTTCAGCCGATTTTCGGCTAACTTTGACAGACTTTATGTTCATGCATTGTCAGAGACGTATTATTGATAACAAAAAATCATAATGCGGAAAAGCCCTATGTTCTGTTGCAAACAGACATAGATCTCTAGTTTTCTTTTTCCGCTTTTCCCCATAGGTTTTGTACACGTTTTTATTCTACAAGCCACTTTGGCAATTATTTTAAATCCGATCAACTTTAAACTCAGCATAGTTATTAACCATCATATGAGGATGTGTGCCGAAACTTTTCGTCATGCTGACGTCATCACGTGATTTATTATAGAATTTGAATATTTAATTTTTCCCATAAACTTTGTACACAGAATTTTTTTAAAAATGTCAATTTTCAGAGGGCATTTTCTACTCTTTGCCAGTAATTCATTTACACCAATCTTTGTCCAAGCAAAGACCCTTATTCAAACAACATTGTGTAATGATGACGTCATGGTGACGTCATCCGGTGCTTATTTATAGGCAATTAAATTGTGACACTTTTAATATTCAAAAATGCATAAGAAATCAACCGTACGCGTCCGCAGCATTCTGTTGCCGGCAAGTGGTAGAGTAGGTTGAGGTCTTTATTTCATTCAGTGTGCGTGAAATCACGTGACCCTTGCTTCCGGTCGAAAAAGGCCAAAACGGAAGTGGCTTATTATTTAAAAGTGGTAATAGATATGAACTTGCTTTTAACGGTGTTAGTCTCTTGGCTAATAGTATTCTTCAAATCATTTACCGTTGACGTCATGCAATCTTCGAGCGCCCTCTAGCGACAGGTTGAAAATTTGCAAAAATGTATTTTGAATAGATGTCTGTGGCGAAGTTTGTCGTAATCGCCTAAATATTGGTGTATATGATGACCTTGACCCACTTAAGACGTGTGCGAAGTTTTTAGGTGTATGACGTCATCAGACATCATCAGACCGTCATCAGACCCTTTTCCTTAGAAAATTCCTGAAAAATCAACCATGGCAGTTTTTATATTAGTTTTTACTTTAATTGTCTATTGAAGGGTAGGTCTAAAACAGTTCAAAGCTTCGAGGCAATAAGCAAACTCGGACATGCCCTGCGCACGCTTAAAACTTCAGGTTGACAATACTTCTGCTTGAAAGCATGCACAGGACGTCCACAATGTACATGTACGTGTACATGCACGTACGTTGTACATATCGTATGTCAGTCAGCCCGCGCGCAGCCCACGTGTTGCTGAGGTCAAATCCTGTCCACAGTGACCGTTTTAGCCGATTTCCGGCTAGCTTTGACAGATTTTATGTTCATGCATAATCAGGGACGTATCATTGATAAAAACAAATCATAATGCGGAAAGCCCTATCTTCTGTTGCAAACAGACATAGATCTCTACTTATATGTCTATATCTCGTACAAACAGACCTGTTCCCAAAAATATATTTTCAATTTTATGTTTTCAGAACCCAACCAGCTTCTCTTCGGAAAATGTGTCCCGAACAAGACCATCACCGATTCATATTATAATTTCAATTTAATAGTAAAATTTGTTTAGAACAAATCATTGAATCATTTTGTACTGTGCAATAGACAATTAAAAACATGTTGGGAACAGCTCTGTGGTTGTTCACTCACAACCACATAGTTCTAGTTAGCTGTTCCCAATTTCAATTGGGAACAGCTCTTGTTTTCGTTAAAGTTTTTTTTTTCCTTTTTTAGCTGTTTCGGTGACACACCGAAACAGCTCTTGTTTTCGTTAAGATTTTTTTTTTTCTTTTTTTTAGCTGTTTCGGTGACACACCGAAACAGCTCTTGTTTTCGTTAAGATTTTTTTTTTTCTTTTTTCTTTTTTTTCTTCTCCTTTTTCAGACTTTTTCTCCATAGGTTTAACACACGTTTCTTTTGACAGTCCACTTTGCCACTTCTTTAAATCCGATTGATTTCAGACTTAGTACATACTTAGACCACCACCCACAGATGTTCCTAGAAGAAATTTGTGATCGTGACGTCATCAGGTGTCAGGTTACGTCACATTAAAGATGCATTTTTCCCCATATGTTTTGTACACGTTTTAAAACACTCCAGTTTGGCATCTTCGTAAATCCGATCAACTTTAAACTTGATTCATAGTTAGACCACCACCCACAGATGGTCCTAGACGAAATTCGTGATCGTGACGTTATCAAGTGTCAGGTTACGTCACATTAAAGATGCATTTTTACTCCATAGGTTTTGTACACGTTTTCCTTCAATCAGTACATTTTGGCACTTTCATAGATCTGATTGACTTCAGACTTGGCAGACACGCATATCACCAACCGCAGATGGTCCTATAAGGTTTTCGTCATGTTGACGTCATCAGGTGTCACGTGAGGGCGCCCTAACTTTGCATTTGTTGCAGCCCTGTAACTTTGCAAGTATGGGTCCGATTGCGTTGAAACTTTGCATGCCATCACATTGGGGTGTGTTTCGTGTGGCAATATAGGTGACGTCATCGCAACGTCATTAGCTGTCATGTGAGGGCGCCCTAACTTTGCATAATTTCCATATCAACAACATATATCAACTTGGTACACACTTAGACCATCACCTACAAATGGTCCTTGAAGAAATTCGTGATCGTGACGTCATCGGGTGTCACGTTACTTCACATTAAAGATGCACATTTTCCCCATAGGTTATGTACACGTTTTAAAACGCTCAACTTTTTGGCACTTGCGTAAATTTGATCAACTTTATACTTGGTACACACTTAGACCACCACCCACAGATGGTCCAAGAAGAAATTTGTGATCGTGGCGTCATCAGGTGTTGGGTTACGTCACATTAAAGATGAGTTTTTCCCATATGTTTTGTACACGTTTTAAAACACTCCACTTTGGCACCTTCGTAAATCCGATCGACTTTAGACTTCATACATACTTAGACCACCACCCACAAATGGTCCTAGAAGAAATTCATGATCGTGACGTCATCAGGTGTATGGTTACATCACATTAAAGATGTTTTTTTCCCTTAGGGTTTGTACACGTTTTAAAACACTCTACTTTGGCACTTTTGTAAATTATGCGATCGACGTTAGACCTGGTACACACTTAGACTAACCACCCACAGATAATCCTAGAAGAAATTCGTGATCGTACCAATGCCGAGATGGGTTATAGATGAAAATTCATGTGATGTCATCATCAAATGTCATGTGACGTCCCTTAAAGGGGCATTTTGTTCTTTATAGGCCTATATTTACAGACCTATACGTTCGATTTGGTTATAACTTGACATGTACGTATAATGTGCTGTTATAGATGACAGTTTTAGTGACGTCACTGATTGTTCATCACGTGCACAGAGTAATTGGAATATCCGAAACAGCTTGTGTTTGTCCACAAACACATTTCTAGTTGGCTTTTCCGCAAAAAAGCGGAAAAGCCTTTCTTTTTGTTCTCATCTCTTCTTTCTCTTTCTTTTCTTCTTCTTCTTCTTCTTCTTATTCTTTTTGTCGCCTAAATCCCATAGTCTTTGTACACGTTTTTTCTCAGTGCCACTTTTGGTATTAATCTTCGTCATACATCATTCAAATTAAGCATAGTCATAGTCCTTATAGCAGAGATGTGCCCCGAAGAGTGACGTCATGGTGACGTCATCAACTAATTTATTATAGATTTTTGAATATTTAATTTTTCCCATAGACTTTGTACACAAAAATTAAGAAAAATTGTCGATTTTCAAAGGGCATTTTTGACTGTTATCCAGTAATTCATTAAGATCACTCTTTGTCCAAGCAAAGACCCTAATTTAAACAAATTGTGTAATGATGACGTCATGATGACGTCATCAGGTGTTTATTTATAGGCAATTAAATTGTGACACTTTTAATATTTAAAAATGCATAAGAAATCAACCGTACGCGTCCGCAGCATTCTGTTGCCGGCAAGTGGTAGAGTAGGTTAAGGTCTTCATTTCATTCAGTGTGCGTGCAATCAGGTGACCCTTGCTTCTGGTCGAAAAAAGCCAAAACCGGAATTGGCTTTTTATTTGAAAGTGGTTATAGATATGAACTTGCTTTTAACGGTGTTAGTCTTTTGGCCGATAGTGTTCTTCAAATCATCTACCGATGACGTCATGCAATTTCGAGCACCCTCTAGCGACAAGTTGAAAATTAGCAAAAATGTATTTTGAATAGATGTCTGTGGCGAAGTTTGTCGGAATCGCCTAAATATTGGTGTATATGATGACCTTGACCCACTTAAGACGTGTGCGAAGTTTTAGGCGAATGACGTTATCAGACCGGAAGTTATAATGAAAAGACCCTTTTTCATTTGAAAATTCCTGAAAACTCAACCATGGCAGTTTTTATATTTGTTTTTACTTTAATTGTCGATTAAAGGGTAGGTCTAAAACATTTTAAAGTTTCGAGGTGATAAGCGAACTCGAACATACCCTGCGCACGCTTAAAACTTCACGTTGACAATACCTCTGCTTCAAAACATGCACAGGACAGGACGTCCACAATGTACATGTACATGCACGTACGTTGTTCATAGGCACATACATCGTATGTCAGTCAGCATGCAGCGCACGTGTTGCTGAGGTCGAATCCTGTCCACAGTGACCGTTTTAGCCGATTTTCGGCTAACTTTGACAGATTTTATGTTCATGCATGCGCATAGACAGGGACGTATTATAGCAGTTTTGGCATTTATCTTTGTCAGATATCATTGAAAGTTGGCATAAGCATAGTCCCTATAGCCAAGATGTGTCCCGAAGAGTGACGTCATGGTGACGTCATCAAGTGATTTATTATGGATTTATGAATAATTAATTTTTCTCATAGACTTTGTACACAGCTTTCTCCACAAGTCTTTCCCTATACAACACTGATATATCTTACTGAGTAGTTCTGAACTTCGGCTGAGAATTACTATGAGAAGGAAAAAGAAATCGTATTTTTTTACGCCTGTCATTTGATTGAAAATATTCCCAAGAGTTAGAATAGCAAGTAATATTTTATAAAAATGTTTCAGTTGAAAGGAAAATCACGCATTTAAAGGTGCAGTTTTTCTGCTGTGGGATTTTTAACCTATTGACTTTGTACACGTTTTCAAGCCATCATTTTCATAACTTGGCGATCTGGAATCGTCATCAAAGTTACAGCCAAGGAAGACCCTCATACAAAAATTATGCCAAGACTATGACATCATGATGATGTCATCACCTAATTTTTTATTGATTTTTGAAAATTTACGTGCATATTGTGAAGTCTTATATCTACAGAAATGTAAGTCCGATTGGGTTGAAACTTGGTATGTGGCTATACCAGGATGTGTTATAGATTAAAAATGAGGTGACGTCATGATGACGTCATTCGGAGATTTTATATGAATATTTGATTTTTGGACCTTTTAGCCATATCTCCCGAATGCAACATGCAAAATGCAAAATTCTTTTTTGCATTTGGTCTGTTATGTAATAGCTATTCGCACAAAACTTAAAAAATGTGTGACGTCATCATGACGTCATCAAAATGCGATTTTTCAAAACTCATATAAGGAAAGGTCCAATTGTCATGAAACTTGGTGGGTAGGTAGATAATAGTACTAGTATGCAAAGTCCGAAGTGACGTCACGATGATTTCATCAAAAAATTCCAAAAAATTGTCGATTTTCAAAGTGCATTTTCAACTCTTTGCCAGTAATTCATTTAGATCACTCTTTGTCCAAGAAAAGACCATGTACACACGCACATACATCATATTGCCGAGGTCAAATCTTGTCCACAGTGACCGTTTTAGCCGATTTTCGGCTAACTTTGACAGATTTTATGTTCATACATATTCAGGGCATATTATTGATTAAAAAAAATCATAATGCGGAAAAGCCCTATGTTCTGTTGCAAACAGACATAGACCTCTAGTTGGCTTTTCCGCATTGTTGCGGAAAAGCCTTTCTTTTTGTTCTGATTTTTTTCTTTCTTCTTCTTCTTCTTCTTCTTCTTTTTTCCCAAAACCCCATAGACTTTGTACACGTTTATTCTACACGCCACTTTTGGCATTAATCTTTGTCATACATCATTCAAAGTTAGCATAAGCATAGCCCCTATAGCAAAGATGTGTCCCGAAGATTGACGTCATGGTGACGTCATCGACTAATTTATTATAGATTTTTGAATATTTAATTTTTCCCATAGACTTTGTACACAGAAATTAAAAAATAATTGTCGATTTTCAAAGGGCATTTTTGACTCTTTGCCAGTAATTCATTTACACCAATCTTTGTCCAAGCAAAGACCCTAATTCAAACAACATTGTGGAATGATGACGTCATGATGACGTCATCCTGTGTTTATTTATAGGCAATTAAATTGTGACACTTTTAATATTTAAAAATGCATAAGAAATCAACCGTACGCGTCCGCAGCATTCTGTTGCCGGCAAGTGGTAGAGCAGGTTAAGGTCTTCATTTCATTCAGTGTGCGTGCAATCACGTGACCCCCGCTTCCGGTCGAAAAAGGCCCAAACCGGAAGTGGCTTATTATTTAAAAATGGTAATAGAAATGAACTTGCTTTTAACGGTGTTAGTCTCTTGGCCGATAGAATTCTTCAAATCATCTACCGATGACGTCATGCAATCTTCGAGCGCCCTCTAGCGACAGGTTGAAAATTAGCAAAAATGTATTTTGAATAGATGTCTGTGGCGAAGTTGTCGGTCGGAATCGCCTAAATTTTGGTGTATATAATGACCTTGACCCACTTAAGACGTGTGCGAAGTTTTAGGCAAATGACGTCATCAGACCGGAAGTTATAATAAAAAGACTCTTTTTCATTTGAAAATTCCTGAAAAATCAACCATGGCAGTTTTATATTTGTTTTTACTTTAATTGTCGATTGAAGGGTAGGTCTAAAACATTTCAAAGTTTCGAGGCGATAAGCGAACTCGAACATACCCTGCGCACGCTTAAAACTTCACGTTGACAATACCTCTGCTTCAAAACATGCACAGGACAGGACGTCCACAATGTACATGTACATGTACATGCACGTACGTTGTACATAGGCACATACATCGTATGTCAGTCAGCCTGCAGCGGACGTGTTGCTGAGGTCAAATCCTGTCCACAGTGACCGTTTTAGCCGATTTTCGGCTAACTTTGACAGATTTTATGTTCATGCATGCGCATAGACAGGGACGTATTATAGCACTTTTGGGATTAATCTTTGTCAGACATCATTGAAAGTTGGCATAAGCATAGTCCCTATAGCCAAGATGTGTCCCGAAGAGTGACGTCATGATGACGTTATCAAGTGATTTATTATGGATTTATGAATAATTAATTTTCTCATAGACTTTGTACCCAGCTTTCTCCACAAGTCTTTCCCTATACAACACTGGTATATCTTACTGAGTAGTTCTGAACTTCGGCTGAGAATTACTATGAGAAGGAAAATGAAATCGTATTTTTTACGCCTGTCATTTGATTGAAAATATTCCAAGAGTTAGAATAGCAAGTAATATTTTAAAAAAAAGTTTCAGTTTAAAGGAAAATCACTAATTTAAAGGTGCAGTTTTTTCTGCTGTGGGATTTTTAACCTATTGACTTTCTACACGTTTTCAAGCCACCATTTTCATAACTTGGCGATCTGGAATCGTCATCAAAGTTACAGCCAAGGAAGACCCTCATACAAAAATTATGCCAAGACTATGACATCATGATGACGTCATCATCAAGTGATTTATTATGGATTCATGGATAATAAATTTTCTCATAGACTTTGTACACAGCTTTCTCCACAAGTCTTTTCCTTTACAACACTGATATATCTTACTGAGTAGTTCTGAACTTCGGCCGAGAATTACTATGAGAAGGAAAAAGAAATCGTATTTTTTTACGTTTGCCATTTGATTGAAAATATTCCCAAGAGTCAGAATATCAAGTAATATTTTATAAAAATGTTTCAGTTTAAAGGCAAATCACTTATTTAAAGGTGCAGTTTCTCTGCTGTTGGATTTTTAACCATTGACTTTGTACACGTTTTCAAGCCACCATTTTTATAACTTGGCGATCTGGAATCGTCATCAAAGTTACAGCCAAGGAAGACCCTCATACAAAAATTATGCCAAGACTATGACGTCACGATGACGTCATCACCTAATTCTTTATTAATTTTGAAAATTGACCTACATATTGTGAAGTTTTATATCTACAGAAATGTAAGTCCGATTGGGTTGAAACTTGGTATGTGGCTATACCAGGATGTGTTATAGATTTAAAATGAGGTGACGTCATGATGACGTCATCCTGAGATTTTATATGAATATTTATTTGTTTGGACCTTTTAGCCATATCTCCCGAACGCAACATGCAAAATGCAAAATTATTTTTTGCATTTGGTCTGTTATGTAATAGCTATTCGCACAAAACTTGAAAAATGTGTGACGTCATCATGACGTCATGAAAATGCGATTTTCCAAAACTCATATAAGGAAAGGTCCAATTGTCATGAAACTTGGTGGGTAGGTAGTTAATCATACTAGTATGCAAAGTTCGAAGTGACGTCACAATGATGTCATCAACAAATTTAAAAATATTTGTCGATTTTCAAAGTGCGTTTTCGACTCTTTGCCAGTAATTTATTTAGATCACTCTTTGTCCAAGCAAGACCTTGTGCACACGCACAGACATCGTATTGCCGAGGTAAAATCCTGTCCACAGTGACCGTTTTAGGCTAACTTTGACAGATTGTATGTTCATGCATATTCAGGGCATATTATTGATTAAAAAAATCATAATGCGAAAAGCCCTATGTTCTGTTGCAAACAGACATAGACCTCTAGTTTTTCTTCTTTTTCTTTTCCACTTTTCCCCATAGGTTTTGTACACGTTTTTATTCTACAAGCCACTTTGGCAATTATTTTAAATCCGATCAACTTTAAACTCAGCATAGTTATTAACCATCATCTGAGGATGTGTCCCGAAACTTTTCGTCATGCTGACGTCATCACGTGATTTATTATAGAATTTTGAATATTTAATTTTTCCCATAGACTTTGTACACAGAAATTTTTTAAAAAATGTCAATTTTCAGGGGGTATTTTCGACTCTTTGCCAGTAATTCATTTACACCAATCTTTGTCCAAGCAAAGACCCTTATTCAAACAACATTGTGTAATGATGACGTCATGATGACGTCATCCGATGTATATTTATAGGCAATTAAATTGTGACACTTTTAATATTTAAAATTGTATAAGAAATCAACCGTACGCGTCCGCAGCATTCTGTTGCCGGCAAGTGGTAGAGTAGGTTCAGGTCTTTATTTCATTCAGTGTGCGTGAAATCACGTGACCCTTGCTTCCGGTCGAAAAAGGTCAAAACCGGAAGTGGCTTATTATTTAAAAGTGGTAATAGATATGAACTTGCTTTTAACGGTGTTAGTCTCTTGGCTGATAGTATTCTTCAAATAATTTACTGATGACGTCATGCAATCTTCGAGCGCCCTCTAGCGACAGGTTGAAAATTTGCAAAAATGTATTGTGAATAGATGTCTGTGGCGAAGTTTGTCGGAATCGCCTAAATATTGGTGTATATGATGACCGTGACCCACTTAACATGTGTGCGAAGTTTAAGGTGTATGACGTCATCAAACCGGAAGTTTTATGAAAAGACCCTTTTTCCTTTGAAAATTCCTGAAAAATCAACCATGGCAGTTTTTATATTAGTTTTTACTTTAATTGTCGATTTAAGGGTAGGTCTAAAACATTTGAAAGCTGCGAGGCAATAAACAAACTCGGACATGCCCTACGCACGCTTAAAACTTCAGGTTGACAATGCCTCTGCTTTAAAACATGCACAGGACGTCCACAATGTACATGTACATGCACGTATGTTGTACATATCGTATGTCAGTCAGCCAGCAGCGCACGTGTTGCTGAGGTCAAATCCTGTCCACAGTGACCGTTTTAGCCGATTTTCGGCTAACCTTGACAGATTTTATGTTCATAGTCAGGGACGTATTATTGATAAAAACAAATCATAATGCGGAAAAGCCCTATGTTCTGTTGCAAAAAGACATAGATCTCTACTTGTATGTCTATGGGTCCAACAGATAATCAATATTGGGAACAGCTCTGTGGTTGTTCACAACCACAATTTCTAGTTCTTTTTCTTTTTGTCACCTAAATCCCATAGAATTTGTACACGATTTTTCTGCCCACCACTTTTGGCACTAATCTTTTTCATATATCATTCAAAGTTACCACAGGCATTGCCCTTATAGCAAAGTTGTGTCCTGAAGAGTGACGTCATGGTGACGTCATCATGGGTCACGTGACGTCATTTTAAATGTGCATATTGTAAAGTCCTATATCTAGAGAACTGTAAGTTCGATTGGGTAAAATTTGGTATGTAAGTAGACCGGGATGTGTTATACATATTTTTGGAGCTTTAAGCCATATCTCACGAACGCAACATGCAACATTCAAAATTCTTTTTGTATTATGTTTGTTATGTAATAGGTATATGCACAAAAGTTTGAAAATGTTTGACGTCATGATGACGTCATCAAAAATGCGATTTTTGAAAACACATATAAGGGAAGGTCTGATCGTCATGAAATTTGGTGGATAGCCAGATAATGGAACCAGTATGCAAATTCCGAAAAGACATCACCATAACATCATCAGCTGATTTTTTTAATGATTTTTATTCATATTTACAATTTCATTGCACTTCCTAAATTTAACACTTCCTTTCACTGGATTGACTTCAACCTTAGTACAAACCAAGACCACAATGCAAAAATGTATAATTGTATAATTGTATAAATGTATAATTGATGTATATAATCAGCTTCATGCTAAGAACAAGTTGAGGGGCAGAAAGATTGATGACATCACAAGACCAGAAGTTACAATGAAAAGACATTTAAACCTTAAAAATTGCTGGAAAATCAACTGCAAGAGATATAATCCAGATTTTTTATTCAAATAGCACAGTTCACATTGCCCTCAAGCCTTCTGGTAATGATGTCGCAATGACATCATCAGTGTACAAGCAACCAAATATTTTTGGATTTAATCTTTGAAAATCACTATATAATCAACTGTGAGAGATCTGATTTTGCTTTTTAAAGGAATGGATAGAATAATCCATGGTCTTCTTTGTTGATATTATGTGCAAAATCATGTGACCCTTCCTTCCGTTCCAAACGGGAAGTGCCTTATAATTTGCAAGTGGAAAAAGATGTGAACTTGCTTTCTACAAAGTCAGTCTGTGGCTAGGTTGTACTTTACAATGAAGTTACAATGAAAAGACATTAAAACCTTAAAAATTGCTGGAAAATCAACTGCAAGAGAAAAATCCAGATTTTTTATTCAAATAGCGCAGGTCACATAGCTCTCGAGCATTCTGGTAATGACCTCACGATGACATCATCAGTGTACAAGCAACCAAAGATTTATGGATTTAATGTTTAAAAATCAATATATAATCAACTGTGAGAGATCTGATTTTGCTTTTTAAGGGAATTGATAGAATAATCCAGGGTCTTCTTTTTGGATATTACGTTTTAATCATGTTTCCCTTCCTTCCGGTCCAAACCAGAAGTTCCTTATAATTGAAAGTGGAAAAAGATGTGAACTTGCTTTCTTCCAAGTCAGTCTGTGGCTAGGTTGTACTTTACAATGAAGTTACAATGAAAAGAGATTAAAACCTTAAAAATTGCTGGAAAATCAACTGCAAGAGAAAAATCCAGATTTTGTATTCAAATAGCGCAGGTCACATAGCTCTCGAGCATTCTGGTAATGACCTCACGATGACATCATCAGTGTACAAGCAACCAAAGATTTATGGATTTAATGTTTAAAAATCAATATATAATCAACTGTGAGAGATCTGATTTTGCTTTTTAAGGGAATTGATAGAATAATCCAGGGTCTTCTTTTTTGGATATTACGTTTTAATCATGTGACCCTTCCTTCCGGTCCAAACCAGAAGTTCCTTATAATTGAAAGTGGAAAAAGATGTGAACTTACTTTCTTCCAAGTCAGTCTCTGGCTAGGTTGTACTTAAAAAAAAAAATTACCAGTGACGTCAAAAAATGATAGAGTTAAAAAAATGTTCAAGGAATTTTTAGTTAATTATTATAGCAAAGTTTGCAGTAATCACTTCAAAATCAATATATATGATGAACTTTATGTAGAGAACACGTGCGGCAAAAAAAATTGATGACTTCATCAGAAGTTAGAATGAAGACCTTTTTTTCCTTGAGAGATTTCTGTTTTAAATGTCAATGTAAATGTAGGTCTGAAACTTCCATGTGTATCCATTACAATGTTGACGTTTGGATCCCTAATGCTGTGAAGCCATCAAACCAAAAGCTAGCTGTTATTAATACATACACTTATATTTTCCATATTTTCATAGTTACGTCATTTAAATTCATGATGGACATGTTTCCTCTCAGAATTAAATCAGTATTTGCTTCCCTTTTTTTTAACTGATGGCGTCACAAACCAGAAATTACATGTACGTGTACATGGAAATGTATACTGAAATTTATCATAACCTTTTTTAAATAAAATAATTGGTTGTACTGGAAAGGTAAAATTTTGTGATCCTTTGTACTGACAAAGAAATATTCATAACTTACAAAGTACTGGGCAGTCTTAAATGACATAGTTGTCTGCCCGACCTCTCTGCGTTTGTAACTCAACAAACGCGAACCTCCAGTTTTTTGTTGTAATCAATGTGATATCTTTGTGGTCTTTAACTTTTACATATGGGATAATTGATATATATCAAATATTCTCGATATTGGATTTCTGATATATCAATATTTAAAATTCTGATATCGACGGTGCTTACAAAAACCCTATGCCCCCCAACCAGATGTTTAGCTGTAGCAAAGCAGTTCATTTTTTTTTTACATTTCCATTTGTTTATGTATGCAATAACCTTATGAGCCTAAGCATGTTTGACAGGTTGGCGCTCTGGATAATATAGTATACATGTACATGTAGGTCAGTGTTGGGACATTGCTCTGATAACCATTTCTGATTTTGCCGTGGTTAGTGGCTTCACTTATTAGGTGTTGGGCCTTGAGCCCAAAACCTATTGTTATTCTATGAATTCAATATTCTTGGGTTTTTTTTTATTCAAGAAAGATTCTTCTCCGGAACTGTTTGTCAAAATGAAAACATATATGAACTTCAATTGTCAATACACGAATGCCCAACCCACTGCAGATTAATTTTTTTGTAATTACGTCATGACATCATTGTGGGTCACATGACGTCACTTCAAAATATAATTTAATCTTTGGATTTCAATATAAAATCAACCGTAAGAGACCAGAACTTGATTTTTGCGGGAATCGACATGATAATACATACTCTTCCTTTTATCCTGTGCGCGTCAAATCACGTGACCCTTCCTTCTGGTCGAAACCGTAAGTGCCTAATAATTTGAAAGTGGAAAAAGATATGAGCTTGCTTTCAAAGATGGCGGTGTCTGCTTGGATTAACCTTTCAAAAAAAAAAATAGGTGACGCCATGAAGAGTTGGTGCGCCCTCTAGCGGCAGGTTAAAAAACGTGAAAAACGCATTTTCACTTGATGTCTGTGGCGAAGTTTGCAATATTCGCTTCAAAATTAATGTACATGATGACCTTAATGCAGACAAGACCTATGTGCAAGAAAAAAAATTGATTACGCCATCAGATCGGAAGTTACAATAAAAAGACCTTTAAACTTTCAAAAATTGCTAAAAAAATCAACCGTGATAGATATACTGTAATCAAGATTTTGCTATAATATAGCACAGTTAAAATAGCTCTTGAACTTTCTGGTAATAACGTCCCAATGACGTCATCAAGTATCATATTATAAGCAATCAAGGATTTCTAGATTTACTCTTTGAAAATCAATATAAAATCAACTGCTACAGATTTGATTTTGTTTTTATGGCAGTCGATATAATATTGCAGGGTGTTCATTTTTGGTATTAAGTGCAAAATCTCGTGACCCTTCCTTCTGGACGAAACCGGAAGTGCCTTATTATTTGAAATTGGCAGAAGATGCGAGCTTGCTTTCAAAGATGTGAGTGTCTGCCTAGGCAGAACTGTACAAAATTTTACAGGTGATGTCATCAAATGTTAGAGCGCCCTCTAGTGGCATGTTGAAAAAGTCAAACATGGATTTAAACATGCATATTTTGAGTTGATGTGTGTGGCAAAGTTTGCGGTAATCCATGGCCCAACACCGTGTGGTTGTTCCTATAACCTCTAATTTAAAGCTATCCTTCTTTTTCCAGAATTGTTAATTTCCTCAGTTTGCTATTACATGTACATATAAATTCGCTTGAACTTTATATTTGTGTGCTCCTCTCATAACCATGTTACGTAACATGCTTCAAAACTCATTGTCATATGTCCCATTTTTTCTTTGATATTTGAACATTTTTTTTAAAAGACCCTTCTTTTTTTTTTACAGCATTAGATCTCCTTAAATCCTTGTTGACATTCAACTCGAATGACAGAGCATCTGCTGAAGAAGCGATCAGTCACCCTTACCTGAAACTCTACTCGTGTGCCTCGGATGAACCACAGGAATTGGAGCCTTTCCACGTGGAGTGTGAGGTTGATAACCTCTCTCCAGTTACACTGCGGAAGATAATTCTCAATGTGAGTAAGACTAGAACTGAGGATGAGGACCAACCGCTGCCAAACTCGTTACCATTGTTGGCAACTAATGATTCAGAAGATGATTACAAGTGGAAACTGGAGATGCTGAACTTTTCCTCAAGGGATAATTCAGACTTAGATTCAGAGGAAGATGCTTTGGAGAAGTTAGACCTAGGAAAGACTTCCTTTGAGCTGACCCCAAAAGGGGTATCTGTCCCGGACAAAAGGAATGAGAAGAATGAAAATGAAGCCAGCAGAAAGTTACATGTGGAAAGCAAGGAGAATAAGCTGCTTCTCTGGGAGCACAATGCATCAGGGAGGGATTCCTCATCGGAAAACCTGGAGAAAGGAACCACTGAGTCTGATGGAGAATCCAGTGAAAAATTAGAAGCTGAAGTTGCAGAAACTGAAAAAGATGTTAAGGGGAGGATTACCAATATCCGATTCAAGAAAGTGGTAGGGGTTGTATCCTCCATTGCAGAGTCGTCCCCAATATTTGACAAGAACGTTCTCTCCAAAACCAACATGGAAAATAAGAATGAGAAAAGCAAGTGGCAAATGAGCACAATTTGACAACTGATTTGTCTGAAAAAGCTGTTGGCGATAAGCTGCAGAAGGAGAAACAGAAGAACTTTACCAACAGACAAAGTATAAAAGAAACGGAGATACCCTCAAAAACCGAACAAAGCGTGCGTAGAAAAGAGTGTGAGAACAAAGAAATGCACAAAGATCACACTTTACAGTTGACAAACAATAAGGTAATTTATAATGAAGGAAAAACCCTTCAGGAGTGTCTTGAGAAATCTGGCCAAGTTGAAGATGCCCAAAATAGCAACAAAATGCATAGCATTTGCCAGAGTATCGATTGCAAAGGTACAGGGATCCCAGGTGGGGAAGATTCTATCTTGCCTTTACACGTAGCCTCCAGCTCTAATAAGGGAGTTGATTTTCAAGAGAAGTCATTACAGCCAGTGGGATTGGACGAGTTGCTTTTTGTAGAAATCCCTAAAACTTCCAGCATCCTTTCAGCACCACTCTGTTCACCTCCTAGGGATGGGGACAGGTCATCTTCAACACAGAGTCCCAAATCTAAGGGGAGTAACTCACCAAGAGAGAAGAGTGTAAGGCCCAAGAAACAGCATTGGTTTTATATGCATAAAGGGAGTATCAACTAAATGTCATCTATTGTGTGCAACAGATAGATTTTGTTTGTTTATTAATTCAGGATATTATTTTCCTTAGAACTTATTTGTAACATGTAAGTAAGTATTACGTGATACAGACACTTTATCTGTGGCTAGTGGAAACAATGGGCAAGCTACTTCAGTAGGTACATTTTGAGCATGGCACTGTAACCATGCTGACTGGACAAAAACACAAACCAAGAATTCACTAAATTATATGACCACACCTCATGAGTATTCATGATCAAATTGGAGCACGTCATTGACCGATTCCGCCGCGCGTCTGGGAAGTAAAAATGATACGTACCTATAGGTGACGTCATTCTGGTGAGTATCCAGCTTGCTGCGGTGCGGTATTTTTTATCCCCCTGGCTGTAATTATTATTATCCCCCTGGCTGTAAGCCGGAGGGAGATATTGGGTCATCCTGGTTGTGTATGGGTGTGCATGCCTATGGGTGTGCATGCCTATGGGTGCATTTGTTTATGGTGTGAATCGAGGACAAACACGTGCAACATCATCGTTGGATCGAGTCCAGAAACCGAATCGAGGACTCCTCGGTTGGCAAAGGTGTATAAAACCAATGAGAGCTGTTACGAAAAAGTTGAAGTCCAAACAAAGGAAAAGGGAAGAGGAATAAAAGAAAATCCTCGATTTGCACCATAAACATTTAAAACAGCCAGCATGCCAGGGGGATTTGGCAAGTCTCACTTGCAGTATTTTTTTCTGGTAACACCAAATATTCCCGCTGGAACCCGCCTCGTAGACATGTAGTCTGTGGCATGTAATGTTTATGGAACCAGTCTGTTGTACTCTTCGTGACTACTGCAGTAAAGACACATTACAGAGTGTTGGTATCAGACTATTTCATTGACCCTGACGAAGAACTTGAATATCTTGTACTGAATCATAAGATGCAAAATCTATGAAGGCCGTTATCGACAAGGCAGTGAGTCTATTAAAAAGGCAGGTGTAGTAAAACAAATAAAGCATGGTTTATTTCTGGAAAATTATTCGAATTACTTGTCCCTCGGTGTAAGTCAGCTTGACTACCTCCCGACGCGAACCTCGGGACCAGTAATTCCCACTACCGGTGCTTCCCCTCAAACTATGCTGTATTTGTATACTATTGTTTTAGTCATTGAAAGTAAGTCGTTACGCAATTTGGAGTTATATTGGTCACTTTATGAAAAAAAGATTTACCTGTCCAAATTCTACAACAGTAAGATCATACAATTTTGTTCCGTAAAAAAATAATATGTGGACATCACCTGTTGAGCTGAGCGATATTTATTATGCGGACTGAATATGCAATAGGCACAGCAGAAAGTCCCCATAACACGATCCTAATTTCCCTAACAAGGGGAACCTTCCCCGTTTGGTGTTGGCTAGGGCATGTGCAAAGTTCCATGAACATAATACACAAACCATAGACACTGCATGTGTGTTCTACTTCATGCCTCACCACCTCACTAACAGAGTACATGTATTATATATATTGGCCTCTACCTTGAAATGTGGATCGCTAATGGAACCCCTGATGAATACCATATTTTATTTGGAGCCTGAGATTAAAGGCAAATGTTGTTGGGCAAGAACTGAGTAAATTCAAAATTGGATTTTGGATTTTGCCCTTAAAGTTGCTATATTCGTGCTTTTTCAAAATTTTGATTTTCTTTTCCGAACGATTTTTCAAGGAAAAAATATGTCCTGTAACAAATAAAATTGCTTGTTCGCATTTGCAGGCCATTTTAGAGTAAACAAAAAGTTTTTTAATAGAGTGCTTCAGTTCAGAAAGTTTTGAGCAAAATTCTATAATTCTATAATTCTATTCATTTGTAGTGACGTTGCAGCTAAATGCTCGGTGGTCGAGTGGTAAGACATCTACACTAGAAAGCAGGAGGTCGTGGGTTGGAGTCCCACCCAAGTGATTTTTTTCCAACTTTCACTCGGGAGGTAACACACTGAGTATACAGTGTTTAAACGTCGGTGAAGGGCAAAACCTATTTTGATTTATATCACCCCGACGCCAAAAAAATTCAATCTTATAATAGGATGAGATTAGTGGCTAGACTACGCTACGCCGCTGCAACCAGTTACCTTTTAAGCATTTTAAAGTACAGATGTCGAGCTACCACCGTAGCGTAGTGGATAGTGTCATGAGTTATGGATACCAAGATCCCTGGTTCAAATCCACATCGTCGCTGCTCACTTTCATCGACTATTTTTCTTCTCTAAATTTATCGTTGAGATAATTTTATTTTAAGGGAAAAAAGAGAACCTAAGTGTCTTGCAACTATTCAAAAGAAAATTGAATTATGCATGTCATTTTGAGCAACTCACTATAGAAAAAAATTCGAAGACCGGCCTGGCTACACTGTGACAACAGTTCCCACATTCTATCATAATTGCTGCCATTTTGCATCTATTCCTCACTGGATAGCAAAACCCATGGTTTTCCATTGTTTCACGTGTCATTCTTAAAACCGAACCCAAGTTTTTTCCTTTTCCTCAAACAAATTTAGTTAAAGTGGTTAGAAATTGCCTCAGATCACACCACAGAGCACACTTAGAATAAACAAAATTGTGTTCTGGATCCGCCCTTGATTCATGGTTGCGTTGTGGCAACGGCACGACAGCCGTATACCATGTACACACGCACCCACGCAGTCGTGTTCACACTGTCGATCGTGGATGTCCTATTGTCCCTCTAAACTCACATAGGTTTTGTACACGACCCCAATCGCGGACGAAAGCTGGGAATCGAGGACGATATTGTTCTCTTTTGTTTTGTCCATGGTTTGAAAAGATGAACACGCTCATACATACATGTACATGTGCACCAATGGGCATTGTGGACATACTTGGTATTCTATCAAATAGAGGCCATTTCTATCATGTGAGTGGTGCCTGTCAAATTGAGGACAACATACACAAGTGGTGTGTTTGTGAAAATTAAATGCCCTTTATGCGTATGGGCTTTATTCACAAGTCAGTTATATTCAATTGAAAGCAAGGTGAAATCTTCATTTTTGGAACCTGCGAAGAGAAATGAAAGCAATGACATAAAGTTAATTACAAATAAGTACTAATCTACTCTGATGAATAATTAGGTGTTGGGCCATGAGCCCAACACCTATTGTTATTCTATTAATTTACTATTATTATTCTTATTCTTAATATTTATTCTCCAAGACAAATTCTTCTTTCAGAACTGTTTGTCAAAATCAAAACATATATGAACTTCAATTGTCAATACATGAATACATTACTCACTGAAGTTGTGCTTTTCTGCAATTACGTCATTAGGACGTCATCACGGGTCACATAACATCACTTGCAAAAAGAATAAATCTAATCTTTGAAATTCAATATAAAATCAACCGTGAGAGACCGGAACTTGAATTTTGCGGGAATCAACATGATAATACATGATCTTCAATTTACCTTGTGCGCGTAAAATCACGTGACCCTTCCTTCCTTTTGAAGCCGGAAGTGCCTAATAATTTAAATTGGAAAAAGAAAATGAACTTGCTTTCAAAGATGTTAGTCTCTGGGAAGGTTGGCCTTTCCAAAAAAATTACTGGTGACGTAATAAAATGTTAGAGTGCCCTCTAGCGGCAGGTTGAAAAAAAGTCAAAAACGCATTTTCAATGGATGTCTGTGGCGAAATTTGCGGCAATCGCTTTAAAATCAATATATATGATGACCTTAATGCAGACAAGACCTATGCGCGAAAAAAAAATGATTACGTCATCAGACCGGAAGTTAGAATAAAAAGACCTCTTTTCCTTTGAAAATTCCTGAAAAATCAACCCTGACAATTTTTATCTCGATTTGTGCTTTAAATTGCACTTTAATAGGTCTTAAACTTCCCCAGGTTTCGTTTCAATAAGTAAACTTGGAGATGTCCTGCAGCCCCCTTGACATTTGAAGTTGAAAACGCCTATATATACGCCTTGAAACGTTCATTTAATGCCACGTACATTGTGTGTAAAGCAAATGGGGATGATTGCGTACAAGGGGAATTTCCTGAATAACAGCGTGCTATGATTGCGTACAAAGGGGAATTCCCCGTGCTCGTTTCTTGAGTGTTTGGTTTTACGACTGTTGTATGTTAACTATTGAGCTTCATGTAACGGCTGTTTGATGAACCAATGTATTTTAAGTGTTTACCAGTGTTTTGTACACGTTTATATGACAACTTCATAACGCAAGCACATTTTTGACTTCTGATGACGTATATGACGTCATCAGAAGTCAAAAAGTTTTCCCAGACTTTGTACAGTGTTTTTCTATTTTCTCACAAATTGGGCTGGCAAAAAATTTGGGCGCTTTTCTTTTTTTTAATGTTTTTTTTTCTTCTAAAAACACGCGCATTGAGGTAAAGAGTGTATGGCGAGCAATATTTTGTATTGCGCCAATGGTGTGCGACCTTTACTTTTAGAGATATAAGCTATTTAATGGGTTTCTGTAACGATTGTACTTGATAAGTTTACAGTACAGCAGCACACGCGTGTGTACAGTAGATCCTCACCTGACTCTTTTTAACTATCCTCTGTATAATTACTACACGCACTATTTTTCAACCCTCAACCTCAACATTAACAATCAACAATCAACATTAACAACGGCTCAACACCGTGTGGTTGTTCCTACAACCTCTGGTTTACAGGCATGCAACTTTTCCTCGGATCAGCTGATTTCCTCTCTTTTTTTAACTTCCCATGTGTGCCATTGAAAATAGAAAAACACTGTACAAAGTCTGGGAAAAATTTGAATTTCCTCTTTTTTTGTGATTTCCCAGTTGCATGCCTGAGTTTAAAATTTGGGATTAAACATACACTAATGTTTTATGCTGAATTTAAAAACATTTGAAAGTGAGGCCAGATGGCTGCACTATGATACATGTCTGATGGCTTTCGTAATATCTTCTGAAATTAGTGCGTATCACTGGCTATATGTGGTACACACTTTGCATTTCTAAAGTGGTTCCCTGCAAGAGCAAATCTCTTCTGACCAAAACTTCTTGAGTGTCCATTCACAATGCCAAAAAAACCTTAACTTTCACTTTAACGGCCATAGAGCTTCATTGTGTTCTGGCCAAAGTCTTCGATGTTCGTCCATATTCGAGTCGAGTGCCACAGGACAGCCCGCCTCAATGTCACGTTGCCCGGAAGTGTCCTCATCAAGAAGAATCTCTGCAAGCCCTCCATGACGTCTCTCGTGCAGTCCAGGGATGCCGCTTCACTCATCCAGATATTGGAGGTGCCTGACTAGTTGACGGGACACTGGTTTCACACGGTCCTATAACACACAGAAAACATGAGAATTAAAGCACTGTTAATCTGTCACTGTTGGTGCAACCACCTTATCATGCAGACTGACAGACAGCCGGACAGATGGAGACAGACAGACAGCACGACTGCCAGACAGACACAGACACAACTTACTTATCACTGGAATCATCATTCGAGTCGGAGAAGTCGGAGATATCGCTACAGTCCTCATCAGTCACGAAGCCTTCAGCGAATATAAAAAGACCCACCACCCTTCGATCGGGTCTGTTCGCAACAGATTCAGTCTGTGTTCGACCAGCCCAAACTGCATCGTCCTATACGCCGCTCGAGTTTAAACTCCTTCCCGGCAGACGAGACGACCCAGTATCTTACCACGCCTACCGTTGCTGATGACGTGCGTGATCAACTTGGCCCCGATTCTGTTATCGGGCTTCGACTACATCCTTGGTATCAGACGCTGCACAGAACTTTAACGAGAAGGCGCTTCAAAACGTTGACGGCGCCGCTCGTTTGGGTAGCATAACCCATACAGCATGAAGCTATCGTCTTCATTTTGAATTCACCTAACTTTGACCTTCCGGTAGATCCGGCAGGAAAGGTCAAACGACTTTGACTTCAAAATCAAAAAGGTTCATCAAGGTATTGTCCATCAGATCACAAAGTATGAACGCGATTGTTCATTTTGTTCATGAGTTATAATTGACAGAAATTGATTCAGAAGTGAAGAAACCAAGTCAGGTTCTCTTCGAAGAGCTGACAGACCCGATATATGACCACCCTTGACCAAAGCTACCAGCTTGTTCCGATACGAGCTTGTTCCCGCTATCGCACACTTCGCGCGCCGCCGACACTATTACTATACCGTTAGCCTCAACGACCCTTGCGTGTGCTTTGTGTGCATGTACGTACACCCCACACACACTGCCGAAAACAGCCGTACAGAAAGTCGAGGCGGAGGATAGCCTTGACGCAACCGTGTTGGCTCAATATGATAATTAGTACGCGCTATGGTAAATCATAGAGCTAGGACCCTGGGTCCTAGCTCTATGGGTAAATAGTCTTATAGTTGTATGTCAAGCAGGGGCGCAGTCACGTCAAGCGTTACGGGTGTATGTTCACTTGCCTGGTGGTATACTATAAGCAGTCCACATCGAGATAGCACACAGTCTTGACATCAAATCATTTATCAAAGCTCTTAGTAGATTTATTTCTAGATGTGGGAAGCCAGAGAAGATAGCCAGCAAACTTCGTTGGTGCAGAGCACGAGTTGCGTGAGAACCTGGCTGAGATGAACAAGGACAAGGTGTGTTAGGCACTTCACGAGAAAGGCATTGACTGGTAGTTTAATCCGCCAACAGCAAGTTACTTCTGGGGCACATGGGAGCGCATGATCAGATCGGTGCGGAAATCTTGAAGAATCTGCTGGGGAGCAGGTTGTTTCGGATGAAGTGTTGTTGAACTTCCTGTCCGAAGTGGAGGCAATCCTGAATGCTAGACCACTAACCAATCTGAGTCTGGATCAAAGATGAGGAGCCCCTCACTCCCAACCATTTGCTGCTTCTGAAAGGGGTACCTTCAGTGTCTCCTGGCGACTTTGTCCGGAGGGTTTGTATTAGAGTTGTCGATGGCGCCAGACACAGTACTTGGCGAATCGGTTCTGGAAGCGATGGCTTCGAGAATATGCCCATGCTACAAACGAGACAGAAGTGGAATCTGCCTCAACGAAACCTAACGGTGGATGGCCTGGTCCTATAAGTGGCTGATGACAATGCCCCTCGTGGTCGATGGCCTTTAGGACTAGTCACAGCCTTGTATCCTGTCCAGGAAGGGAAAGTTAGGCATGACGGCTGTCCATCGGATCGAGGTTCGCGGATGCACTGACTTTTCCAGTCCTGATCCAACTGCTGCAGAGAACTTCAGCGGCACATCGATAGCTCTATCGTTGCGGATAACGCCGGACATCTCCATCGATGTGTTCTGATCCACCGTTGTCGATGGCTCCACCGGTACATTCCAATCAGCCGGAGCACGCCGAACTCATAGACCACCGTACTGCTGGGACCAACTCAGACCACGGACAATCGACCACAAGACACTGACCTTCATGTTCAGGCGACGGCAGCCCTGCTGGAGCAAGCAACGGCATTGACTTTCACTTTCGGACCGCTGGTGCAGGTGACAGGGACAAGAACGGTAAGCCAACAGACGGCAGGATCCGGCGATGCAGGACGCATCAAAGAAGACGTGGCCGAAGGTACAGGGAGTACATTGATGCATGGAGCATCAAAGGCCGGGTGTCCGCCGATGCAGTGTGCACCACAGGAGAAGAGACCACTGTACCATTGTTGGCAAGTAGGGCCACAGGTGGCTGGGCTGACCTGGTTTTGGGTCTGGCTACCGCACGCTCCGGAAATAGGTTCTATAAATACATGTATAGGTTGCTTAAAGTGGGTAATAATGGCTCCACGCACGCAAAATATATATCGCTGCATGCATGCAATGCGGTAGTCTGGTTCAAAGACCAAATGATGCTGAATATTGATATTCAATTATACCGACTTGGCGAATACTTTTTCAATTTTGTATACAACATATATCTATATGGGAGTATTTTGAATCACTAGCGAATTCTATGCGAGCATTCTGATTGGTTCAGATTTCATAGTGTATTATAGGCCGCCACGGAGGATCATTTTAATAACTTCGAGGGTTTGCACTTTGTGTTGTGTAACATTACAAAAATCATTATAGGACATGCACGATTCAAGTAAATCAAGCATATACGTACTACATGTAGTTTTATACCAGCCTTGCCGATGGAGTTCGACTGAAGTTCAAGGACAAAATACACCTATCTAACGACTTGTCATTAAGTCTAGGTTAGTTGCAGTAATGTTCTGGTAGCGGTGCGGCTAGTTGACCGCAGACTAGAGTCCGCTTGGCGAAATAAATTAGATCTTCCTTCAGAGTTAAAAAATCCCGTCTGTGTGTCCCCTTTTCTTGCGTTTTGCGTGACTTAGCGGACAAGAGCCCAGTAGGATCCCGCAACATAATTTTAAACTTTAAACATGGGAACAGAATAATGAAATTAAAATGTTGATGCAACTTGCTACAGCGTTACATCAATGTGGAGCGCTGACAACATCCTGTCATCGTGCACACTGTATTACAAAATGTCATCTTCAATAAGATTTGAGGATTTGCATGGTGGAGATTCTAAATAATGAAAGGTTTGCGGAAACACCATGTGCGAATAATTTCTCAACTAAGAGAATGATTCTGAAAAGAACCAGACGTAGAAACGAGTTTTTACCTCTGGTTCTTTTCAAAACCATTCTCTTAGTTGAGAAATTATTCGCACATGGTGTTTCCGCAAACCTTTCGTTATTTAAATGTCATCTTTTCACGACTAATGGGGGGGAGGACCGTTCGCATGTGACGTCACCTTCTGACATCTGCTACTGCAATTTTTTTGCACCGCGCCTGGGGGGGACTGAAAAAAAAATCCATGATCGAAATCAAGATCACGGAAAGCCTCTTCCAGCATTGCCTACAAAAAGATGGAGAACAGTGTGGGCGCCAGCACACACCCTTACTGTACACACCATTTGTCGCAGTGAAGGTGTCCGATGTTTCACCTACATCTCTGACTTCGGCCATCATTCCAGTGTAGTGCCTCTACCATCCCAGTGAATTTCTTCGGACATCAGTAGTACTGTCGGAACCCTGACCTGCCCACAGCATCGAATGTTAAGGCCTTAATGTTATCTCATACTTGGTGATGTTATGATTTGTGTTTTCATGCCTTGCCAGACACAATGTGCGCGTTACATTATCTTAAAGTTAAGGCCTTAATGTTGTGTAATATTGTTATTTCGATAATGGTCTTAGTGATGTTATTTCTGACAAAACGTTGTTATGGCGACATGATCTGAAAGCGTAATTTTTACATTTTAACATCCGAAAATAAGGTCCTGATGTTATTTTATAATGTTATAGCGACATGGTATTGATGATGTTATTATTGTGTTTTCGAAACATTCCATTTCACAACGTTAGATATAATGTTCCACGCACTTTTGAGGCAAGTCGCAGTATTATTGTTTCTAAGACCATATTGTTAAATATCATGACAGCATATTAGACATAATACCACGTTATTAAACATCGATGTGTTAGCTGGGTAAATCTTATGTAAAACATTTGGTAAACACATTTTGATAATATCATTTTTACATACCTGATAAAAACGTCAAATCTGAGGGATTTGAATAACGTGATTAAATTTTGATTGTTCACATTATATCACATTTCCTCCATAAACCTTGTTTTAAACATTTGGTAATAACGTTTTGAAAATATCGCTTCAACCAGGGGCGGATCCAGGGGGCGTGGGGGCGCACGCCCCCCCCCCTTTTCCTTAAAAAAAAAAATTAATTAAATAAGTTAAAAAAAAATAAACAAAATAAAAACCACGATATGAAGAGGGAGAGAGACTCTGAAAGAGAAGAAAAAAATAGGGGGAGACAAAGTTACCGCCGTTTCCTGCTAAGATTAGTTGCACATTTTTTTATTGGGGCTCATACTTTTAAAAAGCGACGGGTTTATCGACGAGACAGAGCGACGAGACAAAAAAATGCGGCGACGCATTTAATGTATATTACATGTATATTATTGGTGGAGTTATAATAGCAGCCGCGCACAATGTGCGTCGTGTCAACGCTTGCGCACACTTCGCAGAATAAAAAATAACAACAAAACACAAACAAACCGAAATTAAACGACAGCTTGCCAGAAAGAATAATTTCACGGAGAATTTAGTCCCATTACTTTCTTTAAACCAAGTATGCTTTTCAACAATAATTACGTCAGTTGCTTTTTGGATAGCTGCAAATGATGGACTGTACCTTCAAAGTACAGATCTAAAGTCATCAGCAGACAAGCGAAAGCAAGAAACTCATAGAAGTGATTATGTTTGTGTCCTTAGAGCAAGAGTATATATGCATTTTGAAACAAATGAAACAAAATTTCTCCTTATAATTTTACAAACTTCTGCTAAAAAAAAATCAGGATAAAATGGCCAGGAAGCACCTCAGATTGCAGCACAGAGCATCTAGAATCCAAAATTTGTTCGGGCCCTTCAGCGGGCCCCGGACCCCACGCCGTAAGGGCTTCGCGCTTGCATTAGTACTCGCACCACGAAAATCCCCCCTTGGAAAATCCTGGATCCGCTCCTGTCAACATATTGGATAAAACGTTAAATTTGAGGCATTTAAATCACGTTATTAAAAGTGTTTGTATATATCATATTTCCTCCGTAAAAATCTTGTTTAAAACATTTGGTAATAACGTTCTAATAATATCATATTGACATACCTGATAAATTTGAGGCATTTTGAGTTTTTTTGTATATATAATGATAGTTTCTCTATAAACATTTGGTAATAACGTTTTGATAATATCGCTCGATTCAGTACCTGATAGAACGTCAAATCTGAGGGATTTAAATAACGTAATTAAAATGTTCTTGTATATGATATAGCCATTAAAATATTATTTTTGAATGTTTTTATATATAACATTGTTACGACTGTCAAAAATGTTATCACAGCATTATGTGTTTTCTGGGATGCATGAAAGTTGCATTCATGGAGACACCGGCGAATTTACGTATTTGTTTTGGTAAGACGGATCCTTTTTTTTTATAACCGTGTGTTGAACAATCTATCGTCCATGCAAGGCTGAGTATGTTCAAAAATAAACAACCATGCTGCGCGCGCGCAGAGGTGATCCAATCAATGGCTTTAAATGGGAGCTAGCTACCGGTTCCCACTGATCTCTATTACATATCAGTGCCAGTCCCCAAATTATTTGTTTTTGTTGGGGGGGGGGGCGTTTAGGCCTTGCCGGCTGCACGAACGTACGAAGGGTCCAACTGGTCCGAAATTGCCTACGCCGGCCAACTTATCACGATTTACATGCCCTCAAAGTCTTCAGTAAATTGTGGGCCATGAACTTGAGGGTTTGTAAAAAAATAAGGGTGGAAGCCTTGCACAGGACCGTGAGCTTGTATTTCTGTGCAATTTGGATGAAATTGGCCCCTAAAAGCGCTCTATTTTGCAATTTCGGGAGTGTATGCACCGTTTTTTAAATGGCAATGGGCTTTGAGGATTTTGAAGGGGTGATGTTCTTCGGATGGAATTTCCTCCCAAAAGTTATGAGATTACCCCAAAACATTAAAAAGAAAATGAAAAATGATGAAATAAGCTTTAATTTGATGTGTGTTTCGAACACCTTGGGGAGTTGTTTGAGTATTTTTCCTGAATTTCTGAAGTGGGGGCATTTATCATTGGGGTCTATGCTTTACTTACTGGTCTGCACCCCCGAGGGTGCACTGAACTAATTCAAGCGAGAATTTCTACGCCAGCTGATTAGCATAAAAAGTGCCCCCCCCCACAATTTCTTTTGAAAACGGAGACCGTTTGGCTTTAAAAACGGTGGAATGTTTAAATATACCCAAGTAACTCCCTTTTGGGGCTTCCATCTGAGGGCAGGCTTGATAAAATCACGGATGTAAAAATGGGTCCTATTTGCCTGTGAAAGTGGAAGGGTGCCACTCTTCAAATGGCTACATTCAGGCTTGGGAACTATCACTTTTCGGGAGGTGATTTTATTTGGGTGTGAATATTTAAAAATGTAATTGGCTAATGTACGTAAAATTGAAAAGAAATGAAAAGATGAAAGACAAGACAATAATTTAATTTTTGTTTCAGAAACCCCAGTGATGTTGGCTTGCATGTTACTTGGCCCTGAACTTTGTTGATTTTACACTGTTTTCAATGGGGCTTGAATTAGTACAGTGGACCCCGAAGGACAATTGATGGAGCATTGAGGACAGGAAACCAGTCTAGCTGTGCCACAAGCGCGCAGTGTGCCAAACTTTTGTTGTAAAAACTGGTACCCATATCCATTACGGTACTCCACTGACATGATTTGATGGAGGTCCGCGTAGGAAACCAGTGAAGCCTGAAGTTTTTTATCGATCATGTCGATGTATCAAAGATCGTCATTATCGTAGGATCTTTGGTTTTTTGGTTTTATTGTGTAAAAAAATGCTGTGCGTAGGTAAAGAAGTAAACTAGCAGTAGCACTGCATTCACGTCAGTGTGTCCTACAATAATTGGCTACGGTGAATGTCAGTGATAATCTGGGATTTTGTAAGGTGAGATTTGTTAATCTTCCATTGTCTCACGCTTTGGTGGCAAGATTTTGTTGTTGTTTTGCCCGTGTTTCTGACTTTTTTTTGTGGTTTACTTTAGCCTGACTTGAGTTGGTAGGCTACTTTAAGTACTTGGTTAGTCATAATTCCTCCTGAAACATCCTTCAGGGATCTTGAGTAGGACGGAGTGACGAGAACACACTGATTATAACTGTACTGTCTCATCATCTGTGTAGACTGGTGTGAGATTCCGGCCGGAAGTGGGACCATGATGAATACACATCTAATAACTTCCGTATTGCTTCTGCTGCATTTCGGAGGGACAGGCGTACATTCCACCTTCACCAACGAGTTTATATCTAACATTGAAGGAGGGCCGGAAGTTGCTGATAACCTGGCAGCAAGTTATGGATACATAAACTTTGGAGAGGTAAGATATTCACAATAGTAATAGGACCCCTTTCCTATCATGCCTATATAGGCCTAGGCCTAATGTTAAACATGTTAAAAAAAAAAAAAGACTCACCAAAACAGTAGCCCAGGTTGGACGAAGTAACGTAGGGAGGAAAGGGAGTCCACCTGAGCTTTAATAACAGCTGACTTAATGACAATCAAAAATGACATTCTGATAGTACAGTCGTTTTCCTAGTTCCGCATAGTAAACATCATTCAGGCTGCCTTCAGCTCAACTACTCCACAAATTCAAGTGACAATGATTAAAAAGTTTACCTTGAGTGATGGAGAGACCACAAAATAATTTTCAAAATTTAAGCTCTTTGTGTTGTGATTTTAAAAGTACGTCCAAAGTACCGATATCACAAATTTTCACACGCACAAAAAACCATATTTACACTTATAATCAGTGGTGGCCCCCACATAAAAAAGTGTGAATATATTTTTTTGTATAGTGTGTGAGAATATTTTTTTTATTATCTGGCGGCTGCCAGATAATAAGTAGCGGCCGCCACATAATAAGTGGCAGCCGCTGTACAAAAAAAATATTTTCACATGCACTAAATAAATATATTCACACTCATTGAGTGGCACTATCCTCTTCCGTAGGTTCACATACCTTTGGGAAGAAAAGAGAAATTTCAACTTCAATTCCGGAAACATCCTTGTTGCACACACCTTGTTTGAGGCTGCCATTTTGAATTCAGGAAAAAATGGCTCTGGCTCAGCCTTGGCCTAGCCTTGTCTGATGCGGTACACGCCTATCAACAAATTATTTTAAAATTCCAAAACTTTTACCGGCGTCAAAATGTTGTACCTGTGGCGTCAGTGCCCACGTGAATTTCCAGCTTTACATTGTCCAAGGTACTAAAAATTAGCATGCTTGAATGATGTTGTTGTGTCTTTGTTGTTGTGACTTTCCTTTGACTATGGTTGGCCATTAGGGCAAACACAAAGAATAATCAACAAACTATAAATAAAATGCTGTGTAACTATCAAAACACTGAATAATCAACACCAACTACCAAAAAGTCAATAAGATATCTCCCTCTTACATTCTGAACTTGTCACTTAGAACTATGGGGTGTAAATTAAGCTTCTGCCAACTACGGTTGAATTTATTGAGCATGTGGCTGCCCATACAAAATGTCGCTCAGTGTATTGTAAACAAAAGCCTCTAGTTGCACGGAAAGATTTGCAAAAATCTTCGCCGGACCTCTGCATACCACATACGTTAATGAAATATGACACCCTTGGAAACTTAGTCTGAGCATGCGCACATTAATTATTATAATTGTAATCCGAAACCACGCGAGAAGATGCGGTGATGTCACTATGCAAATACGCGCATGAACTTTGTGCTCGCAAAAAACCAACCCCAGAATTCTGCTTTATCTCTCATAATTCAGATTTTTTGGGCGATTTTCCCTTGGCTATAATAATACTCCATTAATTATTGTAATTTTTCAATTTTGTAAGAACCGAGCTTATATTTTTTGCAATGAAAGATAGGTTTAGGCCAAAAAAAAAAAAAAATCGGTCTCTGGTCATGCTGGTTAAACCAAAGTTCCGGAATTGAAGTAGCGACGTGTTTTTTATGCCCCGCGGCGAAGCCGAAGGGGCATACTGTTTCCGCCTCGTCCTTCCGTGGGTGGGTGGGTGTGTGTGGGTGGATGGGTGGGTGGGTGTGTGTGTCCGGACAATCTTGTCAGCGCGATAACTTGAGAAATACTTAACATATGAACTTCAAATTTGGTTTGTGGATTGTTCTTGGTAATCCTAAGAAGCCTTTTGCATTTGGGGCCAAAAGGCCAAAGGTCAAGTTCACAGTGGCTAAAACAATAGAAATCTTGTCAGCGCGATAACTTGAGAAATACTTAACATATGAACTTCAAATTTGGTTTGTGGATTGTTCTTGGTAATCCTAAGAAGCCTTTTGCATTTGGGGCCAAAAGGCCAAAGGTCAAGTTCACAGTGGCTAAAACAATAGAAATCTTGTCAGCGCGATAACTTGAGAAATACTTAACATATGAACTTCCAATTTGGTTTGTGGATTGTTCTTGGTAATCCTAAGAAGCCTTTTGCATTGGGGCCAAAAGGCCTAAGGTCAAGTTCACAGTGGCTAAAACAATAGAAATCTTGTCAGCGCGATAACTTGAGAAATACTTTACATGTGAACTTCAAATTTGGTTTGTGGATTGTTCTTGGCAATCCTAAAAAGCCTATTGCATTTGGGGCCAAAAGGTCAAGGGTCAAGTTCACAGTGGCTAAAACAATAAAAAATCTTGTCAGCGCGATAACTTGAGAAATACTTTACATGTGAACTTCAAATTTGGTTTGTGGATTGTTCTTGGTAATCCTAAGAAGCCTATTGAATTTGGGGCCAAAAGGTCAAGGGTCAAGTTCACAGTGGCTAAAACAATAGAAATCATGTATTTATTCTGAGATTATAGGGATTAGGGATTTATTCATATAAAACCTACAGAAGACACTAATGCTGTCAATGAATGTTCCATGTGACCAAGGTACATGTAAGTTGATGTTAAAAGATTGGTGTTATGTCATGGGAACTGTCATCGTTGCGGGGCATTTGTGTTTGTAAACACACCTGACTTGTTTTTTTTAAGCTTGAATTGTACAGACAAGGTGGGCACTATTTTGCTTTTTTTGTGTCCTTATTATACATTGTTGTCCTCCATAATTGGCCTTCGTGCCCTTTATCATTTTGCTTTTGTGCAATTTCCCCATTCCTTGGTGCTCCTCGTTACAAAAATTTGAGGAGGTGTGGCAATAGAGGGCGCTGTTGTAGCTTCCATGTTAATTTGAAAAAAAAAAAAGGTTGACGTGCATGATTAAAATCGACGCGCGCGCTGACCAGAGACCGAGAATTTTTTTTTTGGCCTTATCTTGTTCACGTATTTCACGCTTTCCATGTCATGTTTACGTGTCATTGTAGGGAAGTTACCTGCGTGCAAAGGTATAGGCAGATTGACGAGTGTTTCCGTGAGAATCTTGTTTATTGCTGCTGGGGGACTTTTAAATCCTGCGCAAGATAATCCATTCCAATTGAGAAGTACAAATAGTAATAATTAGATTATAATTTTTTTTTTAATTGCTACCATTATTTTAGTAAAATTTGCCATTTTCCTTTTCTTTATATTTAGTCAAACCTTGTCCACCATTACAATTTTCAGTTTCAAACTCCTTTCTGTTAGAGTATTTTGCCTTTTTGGGCATGGTTCATGAATGTCCTACCCTCAGAATTCGCAAATTAGTAACAAATCAATTGTTTATTAGTAAATCACTGGAATTTAATATTAAACCCTTACTACATGTATTATCTTTAAATTAACTTCAATGACAGCGTTTGAAGAGGCTAGACCCAAGACTTCTTCCTCTAAACATGCTTAACCCTACAATTTTAGTTCATACAGACTGCAATATCACTTCAATCAGGAGATATTTCTTATGTCTCAATAAATTTCTTTTGTACTGTTCAGAAACAAGTCAAATTGTTTGCATTGTTGGTATGCCGTTGTCAGTATTTACTATTTGATTTCTTTAGTGACATTAATTTGACATTTTTTTCTGATTCGGTTTGTTAAAATTTACATTATTTTAATTTTTAGAGGTCTTTATCATGATAAAAATAGGAAAAAGGTTACAGTTTATTGTAATTATATAAAAGGGTTATTTTCGAATTAATTTTTTTAAAGCCAGTTTTCTCCAACGCTGGTCGGCCGTTGGAAATTGACACAAAAATACCACTTAAAAATGTCAGCACACCAGGAGCCATGCTTTTACAGAATGCTTTAGACTGTCATTCCCTAACAGTCCAATAAAAAATTTCGTGATAATTCGATCATTTTTTATGCCCCGCGGCGAAGCCAAAGGGGCATACTGTTTCCGCCTTGTCCTTCCGTGGGTGGGTGTGTGTGTGTTAGTGGGTGGGTGTGTTCCTGCATTGCATTACGCCTGAGGACAGACAACAAAAGGAGCACAAAGGGGCCATTGATCCTCGAAGGAAGGTGCCTATTGTCCTCGAACGCAGGTTTGTGTGCTTAGTCTATGGGAGATGTTATATTACAGGGACAAAGGAAAACACAAAGCCAATCCTCGGAAGCATAGCAAAAAAGTGTGTGTGTTGGTGAGCTTGTCTTACATACGCAGTGTGGACTTCCGAACAAAAGACGTCCACATAATGTAGGTAGCAGCGACGAAGTGTGGACTTGCCCACGTCCACACAGTGTTTCCCCATTTCTGGAAAACAGGTTTAGAGGCATTTTTGGGTTAGGTTATCTGTAGCAGAATGAAGAGAAACACTAAAGGGAATCATTGAAAAAAAATTGGGTTGTAAGAGTTTTCACAGTTTGAGAAAAATGAGTTTTTCCACTGGTGTTCCTTAACTACACGAAAAGAAAGGAAAGTCCACACTAGGTATGTGAAACAAGTCTGGGTGGGTGAGTTGTGTTACATACCCTATGTGGACTTGTGAAAAAGAGGTCCACATAATGCAGGTTGTGTTAACTTTATGTGGACTAAGCCGTGTCCACATAAGGTTTTGCCCTTTCTGGAAAACAGGTTTAGGCATTTTGGGTTAGGTTTATCTGTAGCAGAATGAAGAGAAACACTATAGGGAATCATAGAAAAAAAAATTGGGTTAAAAGAGTTTTCACAGTTTAAGTAAAGTTATTTTTTGTACCGAGTTTTCTTAACTACACGAAAACAAAGCAATGTCCACACAAGGTATGTAACGTAAGTCTGGGTGTGTGGGTGTGTGTGGGTGTGTGTGTCGGGATAAATCTTGTCAGCGCGATAACTTGAGAAGTACTTAACATATGAACTTCCAATTTGGTGTGGATTGTTCTTGGTAATCCTAAGAAGCCTTTTGCATTTGGGGCCAAAAGGCCAAAGGTCAAGTTCACAGTGGCTGAAACAATAGAAATCTTGTCAGCGCGATAACTTGAGAAATACTTAACATATGAACTTCCAATTTGGTTTGTGGATTGTTCTTGGTAATCCTAAGAAGCCTTTTGCATTTGGGGCCAAAAGGCCAAAGGTCAAGTTCACAGTGGCTAAAACAATAGAAATCTTGTCAGCGCGATAACTTGAGAAATACTTAACATATGAACTTCCAATTTGGTTTGTGGATTGTTCTTGGTAATCCTAAGAAGCCTTTTGCATTTGGGGCCAAAAGGCCAAAGGTCAAGTTCACAGTGGCTAAAACAATAGAAATCTTGTCAGCGCGATAACTTGAGAAATACTTTACATGTGAACTTCAAATTTGGTTTGTGGATTGTTCTTGGCAATCCTAGGAAGCCTTTTGCATTTGGGGCCAAAAGGCCAAAGGTCAAGTTCACAGTGGCTAAAACAATAGAAATCTTGTCAGCGCGATAACTTGAGAAATACTTTACATGTGAACTTCAAATTTGGTTTGTGGATTGTTCTTGGCAATCCTAAGAAGCCTTTTGCATTTGGGGCCAAAAGGCCAAAGGTCAAGTTCACAGTGGCTAAAACAATAGAAATCTTGTCAGCGCGATAACTTGAGAAATACTTTACATGTGAACTTCAAATTTGGTTTGTGGATTGTTCTTGGCAATCCTAAGAAGCCTATTGCATTTGGGGCCAAAAGGTCAAGGGTCAAGTTCACAGTGGCTAAAACAATAGAAATCTTGTCAGCGCGATAACTTGAGAAATACTTAACATATGAACTTCCAATTTGGGTTGTGGATTGTTCTTGGTAATCTTAAGAAGCCTTTTGCATTTGGGGCCAAAGGTCAAGTTCACAGTGGCTAAAACAATAGAAATCTTGTCAGCGGGGTAACTTGAGAAATACTTTATTCTGAGATTATTGGGATTAGGGATTAATTCATATAAAACCTACAGAAGACACTAATGCTGTCAATGAATGTTCCATGTGACCAAGGTACATGTAAGTTGATGTTAAAAGAGTGGTGTTATGTCATGGGAACAGTCACGGTTGCGGGGCATTTGTGTTTGTAAACACACCTGACTTTTTTTTTATGTTTGCAAATGTATCTTCTCTTTAAGTTTCACTTCTTGATTAGTGGCTAATTTCTAGGTTTTGTTTCATTTGTAAAGTTCTAAAATTTGATTTTCTTTCATGTTCACAGATAGAGAACTTTCCAGATCACTATGTTTTTCATCATCTAGCGACAGAAAAGAGATCCATCAGACCAAGTAGAGGAGACCACACAGCAATCAAACATGAAGCCGCTGTAAGTCAACTCACAAATGCTTAAATGATACAAGATTTGACCTTTAAGTCTTTTGTGGAGATCCATGTTTCTGTTTAGAACTGATTTCCTCAATATTAGGGGCCATTCGGAATATTCAATGTTTTAAAATTTCGATCTTTTTTCCAAATTGTGGGTGGTGGGTGGTCAAGCTAAATAATTGAAAATCGAAATTCACTTTCCATGGAAAAAGATAAAAAAAAGAAAAAGAAAGATAGATCTTTTGACTTGCCTGAACTACGCGCAAGCTTTCTGATATCGCGATGCGTGTTTCTTTTCCAACTTCGTCCCCTGTATGTACTGTACATGTATGTCATGTACGTGTATATAAACCCACTGTGGCATGAGAGGGTGGTGGTTTTTCATTATACTAGCGAATGTTTTTCTCAGCTACCTCACGTTACAGGCACAACCTCGTATGTCATGTCATCCACCTCGATCATCCAGAAAACGACAAAACCACGGTCATCTTTGTGGCTTCCAAAACTGCAACCTGTCATTCCCAACAGCATATCAGCTGGCAAAACACAAGAAAACTGAAGGTCACCAGTGCAAAAGAGGAAGACCGACAACTTCAAGCCGTCACTGAAATAGAAACACATGTACATGGGTATACATGTTCATGTTCAAGTACATGTATATGTACATAAGTATGCAAGTGCATGTACATGTACATGTTCAGTTTTTATTAATCGAAATTAGGGGTGGGTGGGTGGGTAAAAATAATTGGGAAAAAAAGTCGAAATTTTAAAACGTTGAAAATTCTGAATGGCCCCTTAGAGTGTATTTTTTTTGTCAACCCGTCATATGTGCCAAATAGCCTTCATGTGAATTATTGTGGAGGATGCAAGGGCTACATGCAAATCATCAACATTCCAAATTAATCCATAATGGAGTGGATTTTTTGTTATCTCTGAAAAAGTTTCAGCGTACAGTGTACATTGCACATTGTATGTTAAAATAAAAACAAAAGAAGTTGTCAAGTACATGTACATGTACCTTCATGGCTGTTCTACTCTAAGTGGACATTATACAATTGGATTATCAGTGTTATGTTTCACATGATTGTGCTTAAATGCTATAAATACAGACAAAAGCATCAATATTCAAAATCTGATTTTCTTTCAAACTTTTCCAGGAATGATGGTGAACCCTTGTATAATAGACAGTTACCCTTGTCCAAAATCATCATGACAACCTTTGGTGACGTCATCATGACGTGGCATATCAAATTACAGGCATTTTAAGGTCAAAATTTGCCAAAATACTTTAAGATTTTATAACCGAACTGAATTGAGTACATGTTCAGTTTTGTGAGGTGGTAGTATGTGTTTTTGTCCCGCCAGTGAAGCCGAAGGGGCATACTGTTTCTGCCTTGGCTGTCCATGTGTGTGTGTTTGTGACTGGGGGCGGGCCGCCACTGCGTTATGGGGAAGTTGCTATTGTTAAGGAAATTAAGACTGAGTTATGGGGACTTTCTGCTGATCCTAGAATATTGTTTTCTCGGGATATACAATGTACTGCATTCACTGAGCTGAAACTGCATCAGGTTAGTTGTTCAGCACCCATCTTTAAATTTTGAGCACTTCTGTTGCTTCAAACAAACACAATGCACAAATTACAAATGATTGACACTACCTATAATTCCTGAGATATGGTAATTAGGGTTGACAGTTAACACTTGCATGACCTTGACATCCTAAGAGGCACATTTTTAGACCAATAGAATTCTAGGTGCAAAGAACAAGAACTATGTACTTATTACATTGTAGAGATATGGTGGCCTCAAAATTGCCTCATTAAAAATACTCATGACAACATAAAATGAGAACAATAAACTGCACGGTAATAACAGAGCAACATATTTTTTTTCAAATGTTGCATCATAAAAATATAAGGTATCAAACCCAGTCCTTCATTTAAAGAAAATCCAGGAGAGCTATAAATCGCTCTCCTCAAATATTTGAGGAGAGCAAATCGCTCTCCTTAAAATATGCAGATAAACAGCGGTAAAACGACGGGTAACCATTGTTTTTGTTTTATTTTGAATATAAGGATTTATTCAAGGGGCTGCATTATTATTGTTTTTTGCATAATAACATATGCTCAAGTTACGTTACTTTTTTCGTTATTGTAACTGTTAGACAAGGTAAAATTTATTTTTAAAAACTAACTAAATGGAGATTAATAAAAGGTTTGACTACTGCTTAGGCTTTTATTTTTTAATACAGTTGTCAATTGGTTCATCACTGGATTATACTTGGAAAATGGAGAGTTAATAAACGGCACATAAAGCAACTGAATATTGGCTTTCAGATTCTTTAAAATTATATGAAATTTTCAGCCTGAACTATTTCAATTGCTCTACGAAAGCTATACAAAAAGGGCCTCAAAATGACACAAACTTGCCTTAAGTTTTATCGAAAATATCTGCCGTCGATAATCTTAAAAATATTGGAAAATGCAGGTCAAGTATGCCATATACACAATCAGTTTTCTAGCCAGGGTGAAATTATAGCGTAGAGGTAATTTTGGTTCGGCGACTTATGCGAGCGCGGAGCGCGAAGCCCTTACGGCGTGGGGTCGGGGGCCCGCTTAAGGGCCCCGAAAAATTTTGAACTCTAGATGCTCTGTGGTGCAATCTGAGGCGATTCCCTGCCACTTTCCCCTGATTTTTTTTTAGCAGAAGTGTTTAAAATTATAAGAAAGAAATTTTGTTTATTGTTTCAATGATTAATACTCTTGCTCCTGTAAAGTTTCTTCTGTTTTCAAATTTTAGATTACGTTTACAATGTATAAGTTGTTCCAAGATCGATGCTTTCTGATGTTTAACCATTTTTAGTAGTTCCTCAATGTTTATAAAAAAAATGGGATTTACTTTGTCAATATTAAGTGTGAGAACAAATCGCATGAACATTTCATATTTCAAGAAGCCTTGTGGTGTAGCGCTGCCGTAGTAGCAGTAGTTCTGATTTTAAATTTGTAAATAAAACCATCCGGTCGGCAGGGAGAGAAATTGTAAAACCATGGAGGTCTCAGACATAAAAAGTCGTCGGCGATTGCAATTTCAATATGCTACAACACAATGTGAAGGAGAAATCTCATTTTTGTTATGTTAAAAATATAATTGTAGATAATGACGATGAGAAATAATCACCGGGAATTGCTTCCTATACCGGCCGCGGCCGGCCCCGGCCCCGGCCGGCCCGGCGTGCGGGCGCGGCGCGGGCCAGCCCACACCGGCTACGCCGACGAACTACGAGACCAAATTTCCCTCAGCATTTGAGAAAGCCACGCATTCGTGGAGCGCTAAAAAACTTGTTTTGTTGCAATACTTGCTGATTGATTTTGTCCTAAGAACAAACAGATCCGTTTTTACTACCAAACTTATTGAACTGTTATTATCAGCAACGAGTAGTGTAGTCAAAAATCCAAATTTTCGACAGCGACATTCTTCGAGAAGAATTCTTCACGTGCGGCCATCTTTGGGGAGATCCATTGATATCGTAGGGGTGCTTAACCTTTCTTTGGACATCGTTCTCGAATAAATCCTTTACGAAAATTATGTTCCGACGTTGAAGGACTTATTTTCAAACAGTTATATGTTTCGGACTTGATAAAAAGTATTATTTATAATTTTAAAACAGTTGAAATGCTTGTAAATATTGACCTTAGGAAAGCACACCCGATAGCGCAAAATGGTGTGGTCCACGTCCGTCCGTACGGAGCGCTGTATCTACGCAGCACAAAACAGCACGTGCTTATTGCTATCATAGCGAATGCGTGTGGCGCAGCATCACGGTAGGGGTATCGTACGGGGTACGTGCGGTGGGATCGTTGTTTATTTTTCGCTGTGTCGTACGGCCAGTGCGCAATGCTCAAAGTCGCTGTGCTTGTATACGAACAAACGGCAGATATTTTTTTTTCGCAACCAAAATTATAGCGTAGCGGTAGCGTAGCGGCGCGATTTAAGCATAGCGCTTATTCCGAAAGCGTAGCGGGTGCTAGCGCTATTTGATGCT
>NW_024037047.1:36783604-37016656 GCF_015706575.1 Patiria miniata | reverse complement strand
TTGCTAATGCAATTTTTTTTACGAAATTACCCGTAGAACCGCGCCTCCCCCCCCCCCCAACAAAAAATCTTGGTGACTGTAAAATTTAACAAATTAACTGATATTAGGGAATACAAGATTGAACGAAATAATGAAATGAAAAGGGCTAAGACAATTCTTGTCCACTGATGATCTTTTCTACTTGTTTAAACGTTTAAGCAAGGGGCATCTTTACGTTGACGATTTCTTGACGTGCAAGACATGGGGCATGTATGTTTGGCAATGGTTGTACCATCGAGAACACTTCTCATGGGTAATTTCTTCAATGTTTTCTTTCGTATGTCTGGCCGGACACTTATTTAAAGGGCTCATATGCAAAGTAATTTACAATGCAAACTTTGAAATAAAAAACTTCTTTATATCACATTTAACCTCATTTTCATTTTTTCCTCTAATTTTAAACGGTGCTTTTGTGCATTCTCCTTTGTATGCTAATGCAAAGTTCATGTTTATGAGCAAAACTTTGACGTTATTCCGGTCATAATTAGTGTTACATGCATATTTCAACTATGGAATTTCCTTCATACAAACTTGCACAATGCCAAAACTCTGTGTCTCTTCAAAACAAATTTAAAGATTCTAAAATCAGTTCCTATTGTTTAATTTAACCTTATGTTCTAATTTATGAAACTTATGTTTTTCTTTTGCCAAGCTGCTTAATCCTGTTTGCTATTGCTACACATTATATATATATAGTTCTTTTGTTATATGTGTTTGTTTGATTTCATGTTTCATTACGTACTTCCGCTGATGACACAACTTATTATGTATTTTTGGCCCTGTAACTGTTATTATTTTGTTTGTTATATTTCGTCTAACTTATCCAATTTAACTTGACCTGTACATAATCAAATAAGTCTCTTTATTTTCCAAACTTTGTTGTCCATGGGTCCCGTACTCGACAAGCTCTGCTTCCTACGGGTCCCTCCACTTCACTGTTCTTATGACATTGTGTTTAGTATTTGTATTTTCTGTGTTTGTTAATGCTGTACTCTTGTTCTCTGTCTGTGTATGAAGTCGGGAAATAAATGAAATGAAATGAAAACTAAACAGTGTCTTCCAGAATGACATCACCATAACATTCATTTGTCACGCTCAGCAGTCCGGAAAAGCATGGAAACTTGTACCCTTACATAACTCAACCCATCAACCCAAACGGCATGTTTTGTTGGAATCTGTCAAGATGGGTACAGTAGGCCTAAACTGACAGTCTTTTACAGTTTGGGTTGGCACCTCCTACAGAATCAAAGCCAAAAATATGTCTGTGCAGTTGGAATTTGGAAGGATGGGCATGCTAGGGAGTTGGAGATGCAATAAGATTAACCAAAAAAGGATGTCAATGTGTAGTTTTCATACATTTCAGAACAGTAGATAGTTGCAGAAAATATATTCCTGAACAATCATTTCACGGACCCTTTAATTGAGAAAGATAGGTGTGCATTTACCGATTGAAGACATCAGGTATGATTTACGCCGAGATAATTAAGAATCTTACATGCAGGAAATCTTAAAACATGCTCGAAAAACTGTTAAATATATTTGCTCATTAATGCAAAGGAATGCCCGATCAACCCCTTGCTGCTGGTACGCAGACAAAATTGAATGAACAACGGGGTACTTTTAATTTGAGTGCATCTTTTACAGGGACGAATGAAGCTAAAAGACGATAAAATGCCCAGATAGAGAAATTGAATGATTTATTTTGATTGTCGAATTTCGGTCACTGCGTGATCTTTCAATTTCTAAATCTAAATTAAATAAGCCAGGCGTTAAATTGAATGAAAACTTGGTGTAATCGCCACGAAAACCTATATTATTCTACTATCATTTAATATAATTTAATATAATATCAGAAGAAGAAAAACAAATGGTTTCGAACGTGATGAAATTAAGACTTTATTTCCCTTAAAAAAAATCCTCGAAAGTCTCAGATTAGAAAAAAAATCGGCCAAAATGGTGATCCGAACCCATACCGCGGGCATCCCTCGCGGATCTTTTCCAACTGAGCTTATGATTGCATTGCTTGACAAATTCTGGAAATTCATGGTAATAATAGGCCATATATATACCTGTGTACGTATCATAAAAGTATCGTACAGGACACCGAGCTAGCAATCATGCACATGTAATGCGGAGGTTGTTTGGGAAAAAATAATTCGCGGACCGCAATATTATTTCTAATCAGAGTATCCAGCCTACCAAAAATAAATGTTAGTCCCTTCCGTCTTAGCTTTTTTTTCTCATCACAACCTGCACCAGAAGTTTTTCTTTGTGATTATATTCATTCCCAAGTTAACCCTCCCCTTCTAAGATTTTTTTTTTGATTGGAACCTTGACCCAACTTTTTTTTATCGTACCGCCCGACTGCGTTATTATTTCCTTCCCGAGTATCCAGCCTGTCAAAAATATGAATCCCCTTCTAAGCTTTTTTTAATTCACAGAAGCCTGCACCAGATGGGTTTGACAAGTCCGATAAATAGTTATATACACCCCCGACTGGAAATATGCCCAGTTTTGTTTTGTCCAGGCATGCATTGGTAATACATTGTGTAAGAGATCTCCTTGTAAAATGTAAATAAGTTAAGTTACATTCCATCAATAATTGTGAAGTAAAACGCAGTCACGTCTTGTTTTGGTCTGTCTTTGACGCGAGATTGTATTGTGAACTGGTAACACACCACAAGGTATGTCAATTGCCTGTACAGGTGAGACTCTGAATAATAAGTAATTTGGTCTATTATTTTCCTTCCCAGTTTCACGCTGCATAGCGTTTCCTGCTGAGATCTGTTCCCGAGTTTCGCCGCCATTTTCTCCGTGTTTGCGTGCAGTGTTTTTATCTTGAATTGGATATTAATGTAACCTTGCCCTTTCATTATACCCGGTAATATGAAGGCCAATATTCTTGCCGGTAAGTTTTGGTCGTAATGCTTTGGTTGATGTTTTATTTGGTCTTTGACAAACAGCCTGGACGAAAACGTCACTCCACATCGCGGGAAACGCCATCTTGGATTTGAATATGAAATCAATCATCTACACATGTGCTTATCCCCCGACCTATTAGAAGGATTTTACAGTCATGATTATCCTCATATTCTGAATGGTAAACTAAGGATTGAGGAAAGAATGTTGCAACCTGACGCAACTTTATTGTGTACAAAATCCATGGAAAGTGAAGAACATTTTCTTATAATATAAGTCTTTCCTAACAAAATTGGAAAATGTTTCTCAGTCAGAGATTTATGTCTAATCATCATTTTTGCAACGACTTACCTTCATTGAGATGATATATGAAGAAAAAAGCAGCATCAGGTTGCAACATTCTAATTTCAGGATTGAAAATCACCGACGCACATTGAGACAGAAATGTCTGAAAACCAGTCCAAAAAAATATCAACCTTTTGTGTACTGTACGTAAAGTGTAATTGAATTTCAAGTCCGAACATTGCTTGACAAAGAATGTGCATGTACTTCTTTTGGTGTGTACAAAGTCTATGAAGAGCTGATTTTCAGAGTATTTTCTAAATTTCAGATTTATTTTCAATATTTTGAAATGACCAATGTTCATTGAGATAAGATATTTCTTAATGACAAAGTTGGTGTCGGTATGCAATATTCTTTCCATGGTGCTGGGTAATAATTATGTATACTTCGTGTAGACCTCCATGCACCCTTTAAATGTGGGTTTAACACCGTGTGCAGTTCTGAGGATATCAGAGGGGCATTTTTGTACTGTTATGAAAACAGTCTTGTCGTCGCATTTTCCCCTATTTTTGATTTTTTTGGTCAGTGAGTTTTCAAGTAATGGTAGAAGCTTCTATGTGTCACTACAGACAGGGCTCTGGAGTGCTCTGAAATGTGCAAAATAAATCAGGCCCACTTTACCCACAGTTTAGCCATCAAATTTCACCAAAAATGCCACTGGGGCAAAAAGAATGTCTTCAGTATTTCACCAATCAAGTTTGCAGACTCAATTCAATTTTTAAAGGAGACTTTTCTTCAATATTTTGCACATGAGAGGGAAGTCAAGTGATTTCAAAATGGGGCTAAATGCTAGACTGGTACATGTCCAACCATGGTCCAACTATTTGAAAAGACTGACCTCTTTTATTTAGTGTAACTAGTCTGGTGGCTTGACTATGGGAAATGTGTAGTACATTGAGACTAGTTCCCGCTTCATGCCACATGTTTCTTAAATTCTTTGGGCATGGTTGATTGCTGCAGTACTGAAGCTGTGTTGGACTGATTGATTTAGGTGCCAGTCTATTTTTGTTTTCTTGTTTTGCGTGTTTTCAATACCTTCAGTTTTGGGACTCTCATACACAGTATTGAGAGTCCCAAATTTTCGGAAAAGTGTCACTATAGCACTTGGTGGTCAGTCACCGAAAATTGATCAAAGTGTGCATGGTGTTCCTTGTGTGTTATTGGCGTCGCATGTTCAAGCTCTGGCAGGGGTCATTTAATTTAAACATTTGAACTTCGATTTTCGAAGTGGAATTCGTCAGAAACTGGAGAATAGCAGCAGTAATATTCTTTTTAAACATGAATTAATGACGGGAACAAGATTGGGGGGATGGGGGGGGGGGGTGTTTCATACCAAGACGCAACTGTGATATTCCAAACCACCAAGTTTTGTGCCGTCATTGTACAAGTGTGCGTGTATGCAGACAGCCGAGCCGATCAATCGGTTTGATCTCCGATCTTTTTTAACGTTTGGTATATAGAGATTCCACTTGTTCCACAACTTCCACTCGTTATCATTTTTTTCACAACATGAAGAGGTTTCTCAATGAAAACACATGTTGAAAGACAACGGTCCTGAAAGATAAAAACATTGAATTTGAAATTGGGTGCCTATTTTGTAGTTTTTATTTATATGTTCAGTGTTATTATTTTAACAATGTGTGGCGACAACAGATAATTCACTCTATCCCCTAGCATACAGAGGGTGGAAATGGAACTGCCAAGTTACCACGTATTAAATTAAACTATTTCTGCATCCACATCGAAAACCTGATCAGTTATTTTTGACCCTGGTGATTTCCACACTAGTAGGCCTAAACCACTTTTTCTCGAAAAACAAGTTGCAAGATTGCGTTCATTTTGCGTTGCCTGCACTGACTGAACCAAACAATTTGGTCTTACATCTGGAATTTTTCTATATTTTTTACTCTTTCGGGTCAAGTGGAACTTTTGTATTCGGGTCTGTATGACAATTTATCTACCAAATCGCCTTATTGGGTCTGCATGACAATTTATCTACCCAAACTTCGGTAGATAAATGTAAAGAAAAACCTATAAGAGTTCTCTACGAGAGCGCCCTCGCAGTATGGGCTTGGTCGCGTGCAGTCATTCAGGGTGCAGACTGTAAATAGACCCAAATTGCCTACGCCGGCCAAATCACGATTTGCAAGCCCTCAAATTCTCCGGTATTAGAGCATTTTGTGACCTATGAACTGAAGGTTTTGTGGAAAAGTAGAGTGGAAGCCATGTACAGGACTGTTAGCTTGTATTTCTGTATTAATTGGATGAAATCGGCCCTACGGGTGCTCTATTTTGCAATGGAGCGTATGCATTATCAGTACTTCGGTGCTTTATTTAGGGGGAGCATTATCTTCGTACTCTTGGATGAAAGTTCGAATTTAATTTACTTTGTGCCTCGTGGCCTAGCTTGCACAGTTGTGAGTACAAACACCGGCAGTCGTGGACTAGGGCCAAAGGGTTGAGGCACAAAAATGGGTCCACGATTGACCAATAGAACACAATTGAAATTTGTGTGCAAAACCAATGAGAGCTATTGATAAAAAGTTGAAATATAAACAAAGTATTGAGGATCATCGACAATGGAAGGGGGGGGGGGGCGTGCACTATTAGCAGTGTTTCTGCTGCCCTGAAAGATAAAAACATTTAATTGGAAATTGGGTGCATATTTTGTAGTTTTATTTATATGTTCAGTGTTATTATTTTAACAATGTGTGGCGACAACAGATAATTCACTCTATCCCCTAAATATCAACAAAGTATTGAGGATCAGGAACAATGGAAGGGGGGGGGGTGCACTATTAGCAAGGTTTATGCTGCCCGAAGACCTTGACACTATCTTATGGGGCTGTCGAGCAAAAGTAAAAGTACAAACAAAAGGGAACAAAATAAGGAAAGGGGCAAGTTCTCTGAGGGTCCGCTGTTGGGGTTTGTGAGTTGAGTTGTGCATGTTTAATTTCATGCTTTTTCTTAGAGTTTTATTGTGTAGTGGGGCCCCTGTGTTTGTATGTATAGGTGTTGAAGTCAAAGACTTGCTTTCCAAAATGCAACATAGCCATTTGGAATACTGGTGCCAAATGTCTAGAGTCTTAAGACTCCAGAGAGTAAATCACAGCAGAAAAGCTGACTCTCGAGGAAAATTCTTCCCAAAAAGTGACGAAGAATGGCGTTATGGCATTTTGGAGGGAAACTCTTTGATTTGATGTTGAAATCAAGTTCATTAGTGCACAGACTAACCCTCTCTTTTTTTCTTTTGCAGTTTTTTTCTTTCTTCCCTGTCTCTTGTCCGAGTGTACTTGCAGGTATTGACGACGGCCGGGACGGGATGTTCTCTGAGGGTCCGCTGTTGGGTTTTGTGAGTTGAGTTGTGCATGTTTAATTTCATGCTTTTTCTTAGAGTTTTATTGTGTAGTGGGGCCCCTGTGTTTGTATGTATAGGTGTTGAAGTCAAAGACTTGCTTTCCAAAATGCAACATAGCCATTTGGAATACTGGTGCCAAATGTCTAGAGTCTTAAGACTCCAGAGAGTAAATCACAGCAGAAAAGCTGACTCTCGAGGAAAATTCTTCCCAAAAAGTGACGAAGAATGGCGTTATGGCGTTTTGGAGGGAAACTCTTTGATTTGATGTTGAAATCAAGTTCATTAGTGCACAGACTAACCTCTCTTTTTTCTTTTGCAGTTTTTTTTCTTTCTTCCCTGTCTCTTGTCCGAGTGTACTTGCAGGTATTGACGACGGCCGGGACGGGATGTTCTCTGAGGGTCCGCTGTTGGGGTTTTGTGAGTTGAGTTGTGCATGTTTAATTTCATGCTTTTTCTTAGAGTTTTATTGTGTAGTGGGGCCCCTGTGTTTGTATGTATAGGTGTTGAAGTCAAAGACTTGCTTTCCAAAATGCAACATAGCCATTTGGAATACTGGTGCCAAATGTCTAGAGTCTTAAGACTCCAGAGAGTAAATCACAGCAGAAAAGCTGACTCTCGAGGAAAATTCTTCCCAAAAAGTGACGAAGAATGGCGTTATGGCGTTTTGGAGGGAAACTCTTTGATTTGATGTTGAAATCAAGTTCATTAGTGCACAGACTAACCCTCTCTTTTTTTCTTTTGCAGTTTTTTTTTTCTTTCTCTGTCCTGTCTCTTGTCCGAGTGTACTTGCAGGTATTGACGACGGCCGGGACGGGATGTTCTCTGAGGGTCCGCTGTTGGGGTTTTGTGAGTTGAGTTGTGCATGTTTAATTTCATGCTTTTTCTTAGAGTTTTATTGTGTAGTGGGGCCCCTGTGTTTGTATGTATAGGTGTTGAAGTCAAAGACTTGCTTTCCAAAATGCAACATAGCCATTTGGAATACTGGTGCCAAATGTCTAGAGTCTTAAGACTCCAGAGAGTAAATCACAGCAGAAAAGCTGACTCTCGAGGAAAATTCTTCCCAAAAAGTGACGAAGAATGGCGTTATGGCGTTTTGGAGGGAAACTCTTTGATTTGATGTTGAAATCAAGTTCATTAGTGCACAGACTAACCCTCTCTTTTTTTCTTTTGCAGTTTTTTTTCTTTCTTCCCTGTCTCTTGTCCGAGTGTACTTGCAGGTATTGACGACGGCCGGGACGGGATGTTCTCTGAGGGTCCGCTGTTGGGGTTTTGTGAGTTGAGTTGTGCATGTTTAATTTCATGCTTTTTCTTAGAGTTTTATTGTGTAGTGGGGCCCCTGTGTTTGTATGTATAGGTGTTGAAGTCAAAGACTTGCTTTCCAAAATGCAACATAGCCATTTGGAATACTGGTGCCAAATGTCTAGAGTCTTAAGACTCCAGAGAGTAAATCACAGCAGAAAAGCTGACTCTCGAGGAAAATTCTTCCCAAAAAGTGACGAAGAATGGCGTTATGGCGTTTTGGAGGGAAACTCTTTGATTTGATGTTGAAATCAAGTTCATTAGTGCACAGACTAACCCTCTCTTTTTTTCTTTTGCAGTTTTTTTTCTTTCTTCCCTGTCTCTTGTCCGAGTGTACTTGCAGGTATTGACGACGGCCGGGACGGGATGTTCTCTGAGGGTCCGCTGTTGGGGTTTTGTGAGTTGAGTTGTGCATGTTTAATTTCATGCTTTTTCTTAGAGTTTTATTGTGTAGTGGGGCCCCTGTGTTTGTATGTATAGGTGTTGAAGTCAAAGACTTGCTTTCCAAAATGCAACATAGCCATTTGGAATACTGGTGCCAAATGTCTAGAGTCTTAAGACTCCAGAGAGTAAATCACAGCAGAAAAGCTGACTCTCGAGGAAAATTCTTCCCAAAAAGTGACGAAGAATGGCGTTATGGCGTTTTGGAGGGAAACTCTTTGATTTGATGTTGAAATCAAGTTCATTAGTGCACAGACTAACCCTCTCTTTTTTTCTTTTGCAGTTTTTTTTCTTTCTTCCCTGTCTCTTGTCCGAGTGTACTTGCAGGTATTGACGACGGCCGGGACGGGATGTTCTCTGAGGGTCCGCTGTTGGGGTTTTGTGAGTTGAGTTGTGCATGTTTAATTTCATGCTTTTTCTTAGAGTTTTATTGTGTAGTGGGGCCCCTGTGTTTGTATGTATAGGTGTTGAAGTCAAAGACTTGCTTTCCAAAATGCAACATAGCCATTTGGAATACTGGTGCCAAATGTCTAGAGTCTTAAGACTCCAGAGAGTAAATCACAGCAGAAAAGCTGACTCTCGAGGAAAATTCTTCCCAAAAAGTGACGAAGAATGGCGTTATGGCGTTTTGGAGGGAAACTCTTTGATTTGATGTTGAAATCAAGTTCATTAGTGCACAGACTAACCCTCTCTTTTTTTCTTTTGCAGTTTTTTTTCTTTCTTCCCTGTCTCTTGTCCGAGTGTACTTGCAGGTATTGACGACGGCCGGGACGGGATGTTCTCTGAGGGTCCGCTGTTGGGGTTTTGTGAGTTGAGTTGTGCATGTTTAATTTCATGCTTTTTCTTAGAGTTTTATTGTGTAGTGGGGCCCCTGTGTTTGTATGTATAGGTGTTGAAGTCAAAGACTTGCTTTCCAAAATGCAACATAGCCATTTGGAATACTGGTGCCAAATGTCTAGAGTCTTAAGACTCCAGAGAGTAAATCACAGCAGAAAAGCTGACTCTCGAGGAAAATTCTTCCCAAAAAGTGACGAAGAATGGCGTTATGGCGTTTTGGAGGGAAACTCTTTGATTTGATGTTGAAATCAAGTTCATTAGTGCACAGACTAACCCTCTCTTTTTTTCTTTTGCAGTTTTTTTTCTTTCTTCCCTGTCTCTTGTCCGAGTGTACTTGCAGGTATTGACGACGGCCGGGACGGGATGTTCTCTGAGGGTCCGCTGTTGGGGTTTTGTGAGTTGAGTTGTGCATGTTTAATTTCATGCTTTTTCTTAGAGTTTTATTGTGTAGTGGGGCCCCTGTGTTTGTATGTATAGGTGTTGAAGTCAAAGACTTGCTTTCCAAAATGCAACATAGCCATTTGGAATACTGGTGCCAAATGTCTAGAGTCTTAAGACTCCAGAGAGTAAATCACAGCAGAAAAGCTGACTCTCGAGGAAAATTCTTCCCAAAAAGTGACGAAGAATGGCGTTATGGCGTTTTGGAGGGAAACTCTTTGATTTGATGTTGAAATCAAGTTCATTAGTGCACAGACTAACCCTCTTTTTTTTCTTTTGCAGTTTTTTTTTCTTTCTTCCCTGTCTCTTGTCCGAGTGTACTTGCAGGTATTGACGACGGCCGGGACGGGATGTTCTCTGAGGGTCCGCTGTTGGGGTTTTGTGAGTTGAGTTGTGCATGTTTAATTTCATGCTTTTTCTTAGAGTTTTATTGTGTAGTGGGGCCCCTGTGTTTGTATGTATAGGTGTTGAAGTCAAAGACTTGCTTTCCAAAATGCAACATAGCCATTTGGAATACTGGTGCCAAATGTCTAGAGTCTTAAGACTCCAGAGAGTAAATCACAGCAGAAAAGCTGACTCTCGAGGAAAATTCTTCCAAAAAGTGACGAAGAATGGCGTTATGGCGTTTTGGAGGGAAACTCTTTGATTTGATGTTGAAATCAAGTTCATTAGTGCACAGACTAACCCTCTCTTTTTTTCTTTTGCAGTTTTTTTTTCTTTCTTCCCTGTCTCTTGTCCGAGTGTACTTGCAGGTATTGACGACGGCCGGGACGGGATGTTCTCTGAGGGTCCGCTGTTGGGGTTTTGTGAGTTGAGTTGTGCATGTTTAATTTCATGCTTTTTCTTAGAGTTTTATTGTGTAGTGGGGCCCCTGTGTTTGTATGTATAGGTGTTGAAGTCAAAGACTTGCTTTCCAAAATGCAACATAGCCATTTGGAATACTGGTGCCAAATGTCTAGAGTCTTAAGACTCCAGAGAGTAAATCACAGCAGAAAAGCTGACTCTCGAGGAAAATTCTTCCCAAAAAGTGACGAAGAATGGCGTTATGGCGTTTTGGAGGGAAACTCTTTGATTTGATGTTGAAATCAAGTTCATTAGTGCACAGACTAACCCTCTCTTTTTTTCTTTTGCAGTTTTTTTTCTTTCTTCCCTGTCTCTTGTCCGAGTGTACTTGCAGGTATTGACGACGGCCGGGACGGGATGTTCTCTGAGGGTCCGCTGTTGGGGTTTTGTGAGTTGAGTTGTGCATGTTTAATTTCATGCTTTTTCTTAGAGTTTTATTGTGTAGTGGGGCCCCTGTGTTTGTATGTATAGGTGTTGAAGTCAAAGACTTGCTTTCCAAAATGCAACATAGCCATTTGGAATACTGGTGCCAAATGTCTAGAGTCTTAAGACTCCAGAGAGTAAATCACAGCAGAAAAGCTGACTCTCGAGGAAAATTCTTCCCAAAAAGTGACGAAGAATGGCGTTATGGCGTTTTGGAGGGAAACTCTTTGATTTGATGTTGAAATCAAGTTCATTAGTGCACAGACTAACCCTCTCTTTTTTTCTTTTGCAGTTTTTTTTCTTTCTTCCCTGTCTCTTGTCCGAGTGTACTTGCAGGTATTGACGACGGCCGGGACGGGATGTTCTCTGAGGGTCCGCTGTTGGGGTTTGTGAGTTGAGTTGAGTGTGCATGTTTAATTTCATGCTTTTTCTTAGAGTTTTATTGTGTAGTGGGGCCCCTGTGTTTGTATGTATAGGTGTTGAAGTCAAAGACTTGCTTTCCAAAATGCAACATAGCCATTTGGAATACTGGTGCCAAATGTCTAGAGTCTTAAGACTCCAGAGAGTAAATCACAGCAGAAAAGCTGACTCTCGAGGAAAATTCTTCCCAAAAAGTGACGAAGAATGGCGTTATGGCGTTTTGGAGGGAAACTCTTTGATTTGATGTTGAAATCAAGTTCATTAGTGCACAGACTAACCCTCTCTTTTTTCTTTTGCAGTTTTTTTTTCTTTCTTCCCTGTCTCTTGTCCGAGTGTACTTGCAGGTATTGACGACGGCCGGGACGGGATGTTCTCTGAGGGTCCGCTGTTGGGGTTTTGTGAGTTGAGTTGTGCATGTTTAATTTCATGCTTTTTCTTAGAGTTTTATTGTGTAGTGGGGCCCCTGTGTTTGTATGTATAGGTGTTGAAGTCAAAGACTTGCTTTCCAAAATGCAACATAGCCATTTGGAATACTGGTGCCAAATGTCTAGAGTCTTAAGACTCCAGAGAGTAAATCACAGCAGAAAAGCTGACTCTCGAGGAAAATTCTTCCCAAAAAGTGACGAAGAATGGCGTTATGGCGTTTTGGAGGGAAACTCTTTGATTTGATGTTGAAATCAAGTTCATTAGTGCACAGACTAACCCTCTCTTTTTTCTTTTGCAGTTTTTTTTTCTTTCTTCCCTGTCTCTTGTCCGAGTGTACTTGCAGGTATTGACGACGGCCGGGACGGGATGTTCTCTGAGGGTCCGCTGTTGGGTTTTTGTGAGTTGAGTTGTGCATGTTTAATTTCATGCTTTTTCTTAGAGTTTTATTGTGTAGTGGGGCCCCTGTGTTTGTATGTATAGGTGTTGAAGTCAAAGACTTGCTTTCCAAAATGCAACATAGCCATTTGGAATACTGGTGCCAAATGTCTAGAGTCTTAAGACTCCAGAGAGTAAATCACAGCAGAAAAGCTGACTCTCGAGGAAAATTCTTCCAAAAAGTGACGAAGAATGGCGTTATGGCGTTTTGGAGGGAAACTCTTTGATTTGATGTTGAAATCAAGTTCATTAGTGCACAGACTAACCCTCTCTTTTTTTCTTTTGCAGTTTTTTTTCTTTCTTCCCTGTCTCTTGTCCGAGTGTACTTGCAGGTATTGACGACGGCCGGGACGGGATGTTCTCTGAGGGTCCGCTGTTGGGGTTTTGTGAGTTGAGTTGTGCATGTTTAATTTCATGCTTTTTCTTAGAGTTTTATTGTGTAGTGGGGCCCCTGTGTTTGTATGTATAGGTGTTGAAGTCAAAGACTTGCTTTCCAAAATGCAACATAGCCATTTGGAATACTGGTGCCAAATGTCTAGAGTCTTAAGACTCCAGAGAGTAAATCACAGCAGAAAAGCTGACTCTCGAGGAAAATTCTTCCCAAAAAGTGACGAAGAATGGCGTTATGGCGTTTTGGAGGGAAACTCTTTGATTTGATGTTGAAATCAAGTTCATTAGTGCACAGACTAACCCTCTCTTTTTTTCTTTTGCAGTTTTTTTTCTTTCTTCCCTGTCTCTTGTCCGAGTGTACTTGCAGGTATTGACGACGGCCGGGACGGGATGTTCTCTGAGGGTCCGCTGTTGGGGTTTTGTGAGTTGAGTTGTGCATGTTTAATTTCATGCTTTTTCTTAGAGTTTTATTGTGTAGTGGGGCCCCTGTGTTTGTATGTATAGGTGTTGAAGTCAAAGACTTGCTTTCCAAAATGCAACATAGCCATTTGGAATACTGGTGCCAAATGTCTAGAGTCTTAAGACTCCAGAGAGTAAATCACAGCAGAGAAAAGCTGACTCTCGAGGAAAATTCTTCCCAAAAAGTGACGAAGAATGGCGTTATGGCGTTTTGGAGGGAAACTCTTTGATTTGATGTTGAAATCAAGTTCATTAGTGCACAGACTAACCCTCTTTTTTTTTTTCTTTTGCAGTTTTTTTTCTTTCTTCCCTGTCTCTTGTCCGAGTGTACTTGCAGGTATTGACGACGGCCGGGACGGGATGTTCTCTGAGGGTCCGCTGTTGGGGTTTTGTGAGTTGAGTTGTGCATGTTTAATTTCATGCTTTTTCTTAGAGTTTTATTGTGTAGTGGGGCCCCTGTGTTTGTATGTATAGGTGTTGAAGTCAAAGACTTGCTTTCCAAAATGCAACATAGCCATTTGGAATACTGGTGCCAAATGTCTAGAGTCTTAAGACTCCAGAGAGTAAATCACAGCAGAAAAGCTGACTCTCGAGGAAAATTCTTCCCAAAAAGTGACGAAGAATGGCGTTATGGCGTTTTGGAGGGAAACTCTTTGATTTGATGTTGAAATCAAGTTCATTAGTGCACAGACTAACCCTCTCTTTTTTTCTTTTGCAGTTTTTTTTCTTTCTTCCCTGTCTCTTGTCCGAGTGTACTTGCAGGTATTGACGACGGCCGGGACGGGATGTTCTCTGAGGGTCCGCTGTTGGGGTTTTGTGAGTTGAGTTGTGCATGTTTAATTTCATGCTTTTTCTTAGAGTTTTATTGTGTAGTGGGGCCCCTGTGTTTGTATGTATAGGTGTTGAAGTCAAAGACTTGCTTTCCAAAATGCAACATAGCCATTTGGAATACTGGTGCCAAATGTCTAGAGTCTTAAGACTCCAGAGAGTAAATCACAGCAGAAAAGCTGACTCTCGAGGAAAATTCTTCCCAAAAAGTGACGAAGAATGGCGTTATGGCGTTTTGGAGGGAAACTCTTTGATTTGATGTTGAAATCAAGTTCATTAGTGCACAGACTAACCCTCTCTTTTTTTCTTTTGCAGTTTTTTTTTTTCTTCCCTGTCTCTTGTCCGAGTGTACTTGCAGGTATTGACGACGGCCGGGACGGGATGTTCTCTGAGGGTCCGCTGTTGGGGTTTTGTGAGTTGAGTTGTGCATGTTTAATTTCATGCTTTTTCTTAGAGTTTTATTGTGTAGTGGGGCCCCTGTGTTTGTATGTATAGGTGTTGAAGTCAAAGACTTGCTTTCCAAAATGCAACATAGCCATTTGGAATACTGGTGCCAAATGTCTAGAGTCTTAAGACTCCAGAGAGTAAATCACAGCAGAAAAGCTGACTCTCGAGGAAAATTCTTCCCAAAAAGTGACGAAGAATGGCGTTATGGCGTTTTGGAGGGAAACTCTTTGATTTGATGTTGAAATCAAGTTCATTAGTGCACAGACTAACCCTCTCTTTTTTTCTTTTGCAGTTTTTTTTTCTTTCTTCCCTGTCTCTTGTCCGAGTGTACTTGCAGGTATTGACGACGGCCGGGACGGGATGTTCTCTGAGGGTCCGCTGTTGGGGTTTTGTGAGTTGAGTTGTGCATGTTTAATTTCATGCTTTTTCTTAGAGTTTTATTGTGTAGTGGGGCCCCTGTGTTTGTATGTATAGGTGTTGAAGTCAAAGACTTGCTTTCCAAAATGCAACATAGCCATTTGGAATACTGGTGCCAAATGTCTAGAGTCTTAAGACTCCAGAGAGTAAATCACAGCAGAAAAGCTGACTCTCGAGGAAAATTCTTCCCAAAAGTGACGAAGAATGGCGTTATGGCGTTTTGGAGGGAAACTCTTTGATTTGATGTTGAAATCAAGTTCATTAGTGCACAGACTAACCCTCTCTTTTTTCTTTTGCAGTTTTTTTCTTTCTTCCCTGTCTCTTGTCCGAGTGTACTTGCAGGTATTGACGACGGCCGGGACGGGATGTTCTCTGAGGGTCCGCTGTTGGGGTTTTGTGAGTTGAGTTGTGCATGTTTAATTTCATGCTTTTTCTTAGAGTTTTATTGTGTAGTGGGGCCCCTGTGTTTGTATGTATAGGTGTTGAAGTCAAAGACTTGCTTTCCAAAATGCAACATAGCCATTTGGAATACTGGTGCCAAATGTCTAGAGTCTTAAGACTCCAGAGAGTAAATCACAGCAGAAAAGCTGACTCTCGAGAAAATTCTTCCCAAAAAGTGACGAAGAATGGCGTTATGGCGTTTTGGAGGGAAACTCTTTGATTTGATGTTGAAATCAAGTTCATTAGTGCACAGACTAACCCTCTCTTTTTTTCTTTTGCAGTTTTTTTTTCTTTCTTCCCTGTCTCTTGTCCGAGTGTACTTGCAGGTATTGACGACGGCCGGGACGGGATGTTCTCTGAGGGTCCGCTGTTGGGGTTTTGTGAGTTGAGTTGTGCATGTTTAATTTCATGCTTTTTCTTAGAGTTTTATTGTGTAGTGGGGCCCCTGTGTTTGTATGTATAGGTGTTGAAGTCAAAGACTTGCTTTCCAAAATGCAACATAGCCATTTGGAATACTGGTGCCAAATGTCTAGAGTCTTAAGACTCCAGAGAGTAAATCACAGCAGAAAAGCTGACTCTCGAGGAAAATTCTTCCCAAAAAGTGACGAAGAATGGCGTTATGGCGTTTTGGAGGGAAACTCTTTGATTTGATGTTGAAATCAAGTTCATTAGTGCACAGACTAACCCTCTCTTTTTTTCTTTTGCAGTTTTTTTTCTTTCTTCCCTGTCTCTTGTCCGAGTGTACTTGCAGGTATTGACGACGGCCGGGACGGGATGTTCTCTGAGGGTCCGCTGTTGGGGTTTTGTGAGTTGAGTTGTGCATGTTTAATTTCATGCTTTTTCTTAGAGTTTTATTGTGTAGTGGGGCCCCTGTGTTTGTATGTATAGGTGTTGAAGTCAAAGACTTGCTTTCCAAAATGCAACATAGCCATTTGGAATACTGGTGCCAAATGTCTAGAGTCTTAAGACTCCAGAGAGTAAATCACAGCAGAAAAGCTGACTCTCGAGGAAAATTCTTCCCAAAAGTGACGAAGAATGGCGTTATGGCGTTTTGGAGGGAAACTCTTTGATTTGATGTTGAAATCAAGTTCATTAGTGCACAGACTAACCCTCTCTTTTTTTCTTTTGCAGTTTTTTTTCTTTCTTCCCTGTCTCTTGTCCGAGTGTACTTGCAGGTATTGACGACGGCCGGGACGGGATGTTCTCTGAGGGTCCGCTGTTGGGGTTTTGTGAGTTGAGTTGTGCATGTTTAATTTCATGCTTTTTCTTAGAGTTTTATTGTGTAGTGGGGCCCCTGTGTTTGTATGTATAGGTGTTGAAGTCAAAGACTTGCTTTCCAAAATGCAACATAGCCATTTGGAATACTGGTGCCAAATGTCTAGAGTCTTAAGACTCCAGAGAGTAAATCACAGCAGAAAAGCTGACTCTCGAGGAAAATTCTTCCCAAAAAGTGACGAAGAATGGCGTTATGGCGTTTTGGAGGGAAACTCTTTGATTTGATGTTGAAATCAAGTTCATTAGTGCACAGACTAACCCTCTCTTTTTTCTTTTGCAGTTTTTTTTTTTCTTCCCTGTCTCTTGTCCGAGTGTACTTGCAGGTATTGACGACGGCCGGGACGGGATGTTCTCTGAGGGTCCGCTGTTGGGGTTTTGTGAGTTGAGTTGTGCATGTTTAATTTCATGCTTTTTCTTAGAGTTTTATTGTGTAGTGGGGCCCCTGTGTTTGTATGTATAGGTGTTGAAGTCAAAGACTTGCTTTCCAAAATGCAACATAGCCATTTGGAATACTGGTGCCAAATGTCTAGAGTCTTAAGACTCCAGAGAGTAAATCACAGCAGAAAAGCTGACTCTCGAGGAAAATTCTTCCCAAAAAGTGACGAAGAATGGCGTTATGGCGTTTTGGAGGGAAACTCTTTGATTTGATGTTGAAATCAAGTTCATTAGTGCACAGACTAACCCTCTCTTTTTTTCTTTTGCAGTTTTTTTTCTTTCTTCCCTGTCTCTTGTCCGAGTGTACTTGCAGGTATTGACGACGGCCGGGACGGGATGTTCTCTGAGGGTCCGCTGTTGGGGTTTTGTGAGTTGAGTTGTGCATGTTTAATTTCATGCTTTTTCTTAGAGTTTTATTGTGTAGTGGGGCCCCTGTGTTTGTATGTATAGGTGTTGAAGTCAAAGACTTGCTTTCCAAAATGCAACATAGCCATTTGGAATACTGGTGCCAAATGTCTAGAGTCTTAAGACTCCAGAGAGTAAATCACAGCAGAAAAGCTGACTCTCGAGGAAAATTCTTCCCAAAAAGTGACGAAGAATGGCGTTATGGCATTTTGGAGGGAAACTCTTTGATTTGATGTTGAAATCAAGTTCATTAGTGCACAGACTAACCCTCTCTTTTTTTTTTGCAGTTTTTTTCTTTCTTCCCTGTCTCTTGTCCGAGTGTACTTGCAGGTATTGACGACGGCCGGGACGGGATGTTCTCTGAGGGTCCGCTGTTGGGGTTTTGTGAGTTGAGTTGTGCATGTTTAATTTCATGCTTTTTCTTAGAGTTTTATTGTGTAGTGGGGCCCCTGTGTTTGTATGTATAGGTGTTGAAGTCAAAGACTTGCTTTCCAAAATGCAACATAGCCATTTGGAATACTGGTGCCAAATGTCTAGAGTCTTAAGACTCCAGAGAGTAAATCACAGCAGAAAAGCTGACTCTCGAGGAAAATTCTTCCCAAAAAGTGACGAAGAATGGCGTTATGGCGTTTTGGAGGGAAACTCTTTGATTTGATGTTGAAATCAAGTTCATTAGTGCACAGACTAACCCTCTCTTTTTTCTTTTGCAGTTTTTTTTTCTTTCTTCCCTGTCTCTTGTCCGAGTGTACTTGCAGGTATTGACGACGGCCGGGACGGGATGTTCTCTGAGGGTCCGCTGTTGGGGTTTTGTGAGTTGAGTTGTGCATGTTTAATTTCATGCTTTTTCTTAGAGTTTTATTGTGTAGTGGGGCCCCTGTGTTTGTATGTATAGGTGTTGAAGTCAAAGACTTGCTTTCCAAAATGCAACATAGCCATTTGGAATACTGGTGCCAAATGTCTAGAGTCTTAAGACTCCAGAGAGTAAATCACAGCAGAAAAGCTGACTCTCGAGGAAAATTCTTCCCAAAAAGTGACGAAGAATGGCGTTATGGCGTTTTGGAGGGAAACTCTTTGATTTGATGTTGAAATCAAGTTCATTAGTGCACAGACTAACCCTCTCTTTTTTTCTTTTGCAGTTTTTTTTTTTCTTCCCTGTCTCTTGTCCGAGTGTACTTGCAGGTATTGACGACGGCCGGGACGGGATGTTCTCTGAGGGTCCGCTGTTGGGGTTTTGTGAGTTGAGTTGTGCATGTTTAATTTCATGCTTTTTCTTAGAGTTTTATTGTGTAGTGGGGCCCCTGTGTTTGTATGTATAGGTGTTGAAGTCAAAGACTTGCTTTCCAAAATGCAACATAGCCATTTGGAATACTGGTGCCAAATGTCTAGAGTCTTAAGACTCCAGAGAGTAAATCACAGCAGAAAAGCTGACTCTCGAGGAAAATTCTTCCCAAAAAGTGACGAAGAATGGCGTTATGGCGTTTTGGAGGGAAACTCTTTGATTTGATGTTGAAATCAAGTTCATTAGTGCACAGACTAACCCTCTCTTTTTTCTTTTGCAGTTTTTTTTCTTTCTTCCCTGTCTCTTGTCCGAGTGTACTTGCAGGTATTGACGACGGCCGGGACGGGATGTTCTCTGAGGGTCCGCTGTTGGGGTTTTGTGAGTTGAGTTGTGCATGTTTAATTTCATGCTTTTTCTTAGAGTTTTATTGTGTAGTGGGGCCCCTGTGTTTGTATGTATAGGTGTTGAAGTCAAAGACTTGCTTTCCAAAATGCAACATAGCCATTTGGAATACTGGTGCCAAATGTCTAGAGTCTTAAGACTCCAGAGAGTAAATCACAGCAGAAAAGCTGACTCTCGAGGAAAATTCTTCCCAAAAAGTGACGAAGAATGGCGTTATGGCATTTTGGAGGGAAACTCTTTGATTTGATGTTGAAATCAAGTTCATTAGTGCACAGACTAACCCTCTCTTTTTTTCTTTTGCAGTTTTTTTTTCTTTCTTCCCTGTCTCTTGTCCGAGTGTACTTGCAGGTATTGACGACGGCCGGGACGGGATGTTCTCTGAGGGTCCGCTGTTGGGGTTTTGTGAGTTGAGTTGTGCATGTTTAATTTCATGCTTTTTCTTAGAGTTTTATTGTGTAGTGGGGCCCCTGTGTTTGTATGTATAGGTGTTGAAGTCAAAGACTTGCTTTCCAAAATGCAACATAGCCATTTGGAATACTGGTGCCAAATGTCTAGAGTCTTAAGACTCCAGAGAGTAAATCACAGCAGAAAAGCTGACTCTCGAGGAAAATTCTTCCCAAAAAGTGACGAAGAATGGCGTTATGGCGTTTTGGAGGGAAACTCTTTGATTTGATGTTGAAATCAAGTTCATTAGTGCACAGACTAACCCTCTCTTTTTTTCTTTTGCAGTTTTTTTTCTTTCTTCCCTGTCTCTTGTCCGAGTGTACTTGCAGGTATTGACGACGGCCGGGACGGGATGTTCTCTGAGGGTCCGCTGTTGGGGTTTTGTGAGTTGAGTTGTGCATGTTTAATTTCATGCTTTTTCTTAGAGTTTTATTGTGTAGTGGGGCCCCTGTGTTTGTATGTATAGGTGTTGAAGTCAAAGACTTGCTTTCCAAAATGCAACATAGCCATTTGGAATACTGGTGCCAAATGTCTAGAGTCTTAAGACTCCAGAGAGTAAATCACAGCAGAAAAGCTGACTCTCGAGGAAAAGTCTTCCCAAAAAGTGACGAAGAATGGCGTTATGGCATTTTGGAGGGAAACTCTTTGATTTGATGTTGAAATCAAGTTCATTAGTGCACAGACTAACCCTCTCTTTTTTTCTTTTGCAGTTTTTTTTCTTTCTTCCCTGTCTCTTGTCCGAGTGTACTTGCAGGTATTGACGACGGCCGGGACGGGATGTTCTCTGAGGGTCCGCTGTTGGGGTTTTGTGAGTTGAGTTGTGCATGTTTAATTTCATGCTTTTTCTTAGAGTTTTATTGTGTAGTGGGGCCCCTGTGTTTGTATGTATAGGTGTTGAAGTCAAAGACTTGCTTTCCAAAATGCAACATAGCCATTTGGAATACTGGTGCCAAATGTCTAGAGTCTTAAGACTCCAGAGAGTAAATCACAGCAGAAAAGCTGACTCTCGAGGAAAAGTCTTCCCAAAAAGTGACGAAGAATGGCGTTATGGCATTTTGGAGGGAAACTCTTTGATTTGATGTTGAAATCAAGTTCATTAGTGCACAGACTAACCCTCTCTTTTTTTCTTTTGCAGTTTTTTTTCTTTCTTCCCTGTCTCTTGTCCGAGTGTACTTGCAGGTATTGACGACGGCCGGGACGGGATGTTCTCTGAGGGTCCGCTGTTGGGGTTTTGTGAGTTGAGTTGTGCATGTTTAATTTCATGCTTTTTCTTAGAGTTTTATTGTGTAGTGGGGCCCCTGTGTTTGTATGTATAGGTGTTGAAGTCAAAGACTTGCTTTCCAAAATGCAACATAGCCATTTGGAATACTGGTGCCAAATGTCTAGAGTCTTAAGACTCCAGAGAGTAAATCACAGCAGAAAAGCTGACTCTCGAGGAAAATTCTTCCCAAAAAGTGACGAAGAATGGCGTTATGGCGTTTTGGAGGGAAACTCTTTGATTTGATGTTGAAATCAAGTTCATTAGTGCACAGACTAACCCTCTCTTTTTTTCTTTTGCAGTTTTTTTTTCTTCTTCCCTGTCTCTTGTCCGAGTGTACTTGCAGGTATTGACGACGGCCGGGACGGGATGTTCTCTGAGGGTCCGCTGTTGGGGTTTTGTGAGTTGAGTTGTGCATGTTTAATTTCATGCTTTTTCTTAGAGTTTTATTGTGTAGTGGGGCCCCTGTGTTTGTATGTATAGGTGTTGAAGTCAAAGACTTGCTTTCCAAAATGCAACATAGCCATTTGGAATACTGGTGCCAAATGTCTAGAGTCTTAAGACTCCAGAGAGTAAATCACAGCAGAAAAGCTGACTCTCGAGGAAAATTCTTCCCAAAAAGTGACGAAGAATGGCGTTATGGCGTTTTGGAGGGAAACTCTTTGATTTGATGTTGAAATCAAGTTCATTAGTGCACAGACTAACCTCTCTTTTTTTCTTTTGCAGTTTTTTTTTCTTTCTTCCCTGTCTCTTGTCCGAGTGTACTTGCAGGTATTGACGACGGCCGGGACGGGATGTTCTCTGAGGGTCCGCTGTTGGGGTTTTGTGAGTTGAGTTGTGCATGTTTAATTTCATGCTTTTTCTTAGAGTTTTATTGTGTAGTGGGGCCCCTGTGTTTGTATGTATAGGTGTTGAAGTCAAAGACTTGCTTTCCAAAATGCAACATAGCCATTTGGAATACTGGTGCCAAATGTCTAGAGTCTTAAGACTCCAGAGAGTAAATCACAGCAGAAAAGCTGACTCTCGAGGAAAATTCTTCCCAAAAAGTGACGAAGAATGGCGTTATGGCATTTTGGAGGGAAACTCTTTGATTTGATGTTGAAATCAAGTTCATTAGTGCACAGACTAACCCTCTCTTTTTTCTTTTGCAGTTTTTTTTCTTTCTTCCCTGTCTCTTGTCCGAGTGTACTTGCAGGTATTGACGACGGCCGGGACGGGATGTTCTCTGAGGGTCCGCTGTTGGGGTTTTGTGAGTTGAGTTGTGCATGTTTAATTTCATGCTTTTTCTTAGAGTTTTATTGTGTAGTGGGGCCCCTGTGTTTGTATGTATAGGTGTTGAAGTCAAAGACTTGCTTTCCAAAATGCAACATAGCCATTTGGAATACTGGTGCCAAATGTCTAGAGTCTTAAGACTCCAGAGAGTAAATCACAGCAGAAAAGCTGACTCTCGAGGAAAATTCTTCCCAAAAAGTGACGAAGAATGGCGTTATGGCATTTTGGAGGGAAACTCTTTGATTTGATGTTGAAATCAAGTTCATTAGTGCACAGACTAACCCTCTCTTTTTTTCTTTTGCAGTTTTTTTTTCTTTCTTCCCTGTCTCTTGTCCGAGTGTACTTGCAGGTATTGACGACGGCCGGGACGGGATGTTCTCTGAGGGTCCGCTGTTGGGGTTTTGTGAGTTGAGTTGTGCATGTTTAATTTCATGCTTTTTCTTAGAGTTTTATTGTGTAGTGGGGCCCCTGTGTTTGTATGTATAGGTGTTGAAGTCAAAGACTTGCTTTCCAAAATGCAACATAGCCATTTGGAATACTGGTGCCAAATGTCTAGAGTCTTAAGACTCCAGAGAGTAAATCACAGCAGAAAAGCTGACTCTCGAGGAAAATTCTTCCCTAAAAGTGACGAAGAATGGCGTTTTGGAGGGAAACTCTTTGATTTGATGTTGAAATCAAGTTCATTAGTGCACAGACTAACCCTCTCTTTTTTTCTTTTGCAGTTTTTTTTTCTTCTTCCCTGTCTCTTGTCCGAGTGTACTTGCAGGTATTGACGACGGCCGGGACGGGATGTTCTCTGAGGGTCCGCTGTTGGGGTTTTGTGAGTTGAGTTGTGCATGTTTAATTTCATGCTTTTTCTTAGAGTTTTATTGTGTAGTGGGGCCCCTGTGTTTGTATGTATAGGTGTTGAAGTCAAAGACTTGCTTTCCAAAATGCAACATAGCCATTTGGAATACTGGTGCCAAATGTCTAGAGTCTTAAGACTCCAGAGAGTAAATCACAGCAGAAAAGCTGACTCTCGAGGAAAATTCTTCCCAAAAAGTGACGAAGAATGGCGTTATGGCATTTTGGAGGGAAACTCTTTGATTTGATGTTGAAATCAAGTTCATTAGTGCACAGACTAACCCTCTCTTTTTTTCTTTTGCAGTTTTTTTTCTTCTTCCCTGTCTCTTGTCCGAGTGTACTTGCAGGTATTGACGACGGCCGGGACGGGATGTTCTCTGAGGGTCCGCTGTTGGGGTTTTGTGAGTTGAGTTGTGCATGTTTAATTTCATGCTTTTTCTTAGAGTTTTATTGTGTAGTGGGGCCCCTGTGTTTGTATGTATAGGTGTTGAAGTCAAAGACTTGCTTTCCAAAATGCAACATAGCCATTTGGAATACTGGTGCCAAATGTCTAGAGTCTTAAGACTCCAGAGAGTAAATCACAGCAGAAAAGCTGACTCTCGAGGAAAATTCTTCCCAAAAAGTGACGAAGAATGGCGTTATGGCATTTTGGAGGGAAACTCTTTGATTTGATGTTGAAATCAAGTTCATTAGTGCACAGACTAACCCTCTCTTTTTTTCTTTTGCAGTTTTTTTTCTTCTTCCCTGTCTCTTGTCCGAGTGTACTTGCAGGTATTGACGACGGCCGGGACGGGATGTTCTCTGAGGGTCCGCTGTTGGGGTTTTGTGAGTTGAGTTGTGCATGTTTAATTTCATGCTTTTTCTTAGAGTTTTATTGTGTAGTGGGGCCCCTGTGTTTGTATGTATAGGTGTTGAAGTCAAAGACTTGCTTTCCAAAATGCAACATAGCCATTTGGAATACTGGTGCCAAATGTCTAGAGTCTTAAGACTCCAGAGAGTAAATCACAGCAGAAAAGCTGACTCTCGAGGAAAATTCTTCCCAAAAAGTGACGAAGAATGGCGTTATGGCATTTTGGAGGGAAACTCTTTGATTTGATGTTGAAATCAAGTTCATTAGTGCACAGACTAACCCTCTCTTTTTTTCTTTTGCAGTTTTTTTTCTTCTTCCCTGTCTCTTGTCCGAGTGTACTTGCAGGTATTGACGACGGCCGGGACGGGATGTTCTCTGAGGGTCCGCTGTTGGGGTTTTGTGAGTTGAGTTGTGCATGTTTAATTTCATGCTTTTTCTTAGAGTTTTATTGTGTAGTGGGGCCCCTGTGTTTGTATGTATAGGTGTTGAAGTCAAAGACTTGCTTTCCAAAATGCAACATAGCCATTTGGAATACTGGTGCCAAATGTCTAGAGTCTTAAGACTCCAGAGAGTAAATCACAGCAGAAAAGCTGACTCTCGAGGAAAATTCTTCCCAAAAAGTGACGAAGTATGGCGTTTTGGAGGGAAACTCTTTGATTTGATGTTGAAATCAAGTTCATTAGTGCACAGACTAACCCTCTCTTTTTTTCTTTTGCAGTTTTTTTTTCTTTCTTCTCTGTCTCTTGTCCGAGTGTACTTGCAGGTATTGACGACGGCCGGGACGGGATGTTCTCTGAGGGTCCGCTGTTGGGGTTTTGTGAGTTGAGTTGTGCATGTTTAATTTCATGCTTTTTCTTAGAGTTTTATTGTGTAGTGGGGCCCCTGTGTTTGTATGTATAGGTGTTGAAGTCAAAGACTTGCTTTCCAAAATACAACATAGCCATTCGGAATACTGGTGCCAAATGTCTAGAGTCTTAAGACTCCAGAGAGTAAATCACAGCAGAAAAGCTGACTCTCGAGGAAAATTCTTCCCAAAAAGTGACGAAGAATGGCGTTATGGCGTTTTGGAGGGAAACTCTTTGATTTGATGTTGAAATCAAGTTCATTAGTGCACAGACTAACCCTCTCTTTTTTTCTTTTGCAGTTTTTTTTCTTTCTTCCCTGTCTCTTGTCCGAGTGTACTTGCAGGTATTGACGACGGCCGGGACGGGATGTTCTCTGAGGGTCCGCTGTTGGGGTTTTGTGAGTTGAGTTGTGCAGGTTTAATTTCATGCTTTTTCTTAGAGTTTTATTGTGTAGTGGGGCCCCTGTGTTTGTATGTATAGGTGTTGAAGTCAAAGACTTGCTTTCCAAAATGCAACATAGCCATTTGGAATACTGGTGCCAAATGTCTAGAGTCTTAAGACTCCCGAGTGTAAATCACAGCAGAAAAGCTGACTCTCGCTGAAAATTCTTCCCAAAAAGTGACGAAGAATGGCGTTATGGCGTTTTGGAGGGAAACTCTTTGATTTGATGTTGAAATCAAGTTCATTAGTGCACAGACTAACCCTCTCTTTTTTCTTTTGCAGTTTTTTTTTCTTTCTTCCCTGTCTCTTGTCCGAGTGTACTTGCAGGTATTGACGACGGCCGGGACGGGATGTTCTCTGAGGGTCCGCTGTTGGGGTTTTGTGAGTTGAGTTGTGCATGTTTAATTTCATGCTTTTTCTTAGAGTTTTATTGTGTAGTGGGGCCCCTGTGTTTGTATGTATAGGTGTCTCTTTTTTTCTTTTGCAGTTTTTTTTTCTTCTTCCCTGTCTCTTGTCCGAGTGTACTTGCAGGTATTGACGACGGCCGGGACGGGATGTTCTCTGAGGGTCCGCTGTTGGGGTTTTGTGAGTTGAGTTGTGCATGTTTAATTTCATGCTTTTTCTTAGAGTTTTATTGTGTAGTGGGGCCCCTGTGTTTGTATGTATAGGTGTTGAAGTCAAAGACTTGCTTTCCAAAATACAACATAGCCATTCGGAATACTGGTGCCAAATGTCTAGAGTCTTAAGACTGCAGAGAGTAAATCACAGCAGAAAAGCTGACTCTCGAGGAAAATTCTTCCCAAAAAGTGACGAAGAATGGCGTTATGGCATTTTGGACGGAAACTCTTTGATTTGATGTTGAAATCAAATTCATTAGTGCACAGACTAACCCTCTCTTTTTTTCTTTTGCAGTTTTTTTTTTCTTCTTCCCTGTCTCTTGTCCGAGTGTACTTGCAGGTATTGACGACGGCCGGGACGGGATGTTCTCTGAGGGTCCGCTGTTGGGGTTTTGTGAGTTGAGTTGTGCATGTTTAATTTCATGCTTTTTCTTAGAGTTTTATTGTGTAGTGGGGCCCCTGTGTTTGTATGTATAGGTGTTGAAGTCAAAGACTTGCTTTCGAAAATGCAACATAGCCATTTGGAATACTGGTTCCAAATGTCTAGAGTCTTAAGACTCCCGAGAGTAAATCACAGCAGAAAAGCTGACTCTCGAGGAAAATTCTTCCCAAAAAGTGACGAAGAATGGCGTTATGGCGTTTTGGAGGGAAACTCTTTGATTTGATGTTGAAATCAAGTTCATTAGTGCACAGACTAACCCTCTCTTTCTTTCTTTTGCAGTTTTTTTTTCTTTCTTCTCTGTCTCTTGTCCGAGTGTACTTGCAGGTATTGACGACGGCCGGGACGGGATGTTCTCTGAGGGTCCGCTGTTGGGGTTTTGTGAGTTGAGTTGTGCATGTTTAATTTCATGCTTTTTCTTAGAGTTTTATTGTGTAGTGGGGCCCCTGTGTTTGTATGTATAGGTGTTGAAGTCAAAGACTTGCTTTCCAAAATACAACATAGCCATTTGGAATACTGGTGCCAAATGTCTAGAGTCTTAAGACTGCAGAGAGTAAATCACAGCAGAAAAGCTGACTCTCGAGGAAAAGTCTTCCCAAAAAGTGACGAAGAATGGCATTATGGCATTTTGGAGGGAAACTCTTTGATTTGATGTTGAAATCAAGTTCATTAGTGCACAGACTAACCCTCTCTTTTTTTCTGTTACAGGTTTTTTTTCTTTCTTCCCTGTCTCTTGTCCGAGTGTACTTGCAGGTATTGACGACGGCCGGGACGGGATGTTCTCTGAGGGTCCGCTGTTGGGGTTTTGTGAGTTGAGTTGTGCATGTTTAATTTCATGCTTTTTCTTAGAGTTTTATTGTGTAGTGGGGCCCCTGTGTTTGTATGTATAGGTGTTGAAGTCAAAGACTTGCTTTCCAAAATGCAACATAGCCATTTGGAATACTGGTGCCAAATGTCTAGAGTCTTAAGACTCCAGAGAGTAAATCACAGCAGAAAAGCTGACTCTCGAGGAAAATTCTTCCCAAAAAGTGACGAAGTATGGCGTTTTGGAGGGAAACTCTTTGATTTGATGTTGAAATCAAGTTCATTAGTGCACAGACTAACCCTCTCTTTTTTTCTTTTGCATTTTTTTTTTCTTTCTTCTCTGTCTCTTGTCCGAGTGTACTTGCAGGTATTGACGACGGCCGGGACGGGATGTTCTCTGAGGGTCCGCTGTTGGGGTTTTGTGAGTTGAGTTGTGCATGTTTAATTTCATGCTTTTTCTTAGAGTTTTATTGTGTAGTGGGGCCCCTGTGTTTGTATGTATAGGTGTTGAAGTCAAAGACTTGCTTTCCAAAATACAACATAGCCATTCGGAATACTGGTGCCAAATGTCTAGAGTCTTAAGACTGCAGAGAGTAAATCACAGCAGAAAAGCTGACTCTCGAGGAAAATTCTTCCCAAAAAGTGACAAAGAATGGCGTTATGGCATTTTGGAGGGAAACTCTTTGATTTGATGTTGAAATCAAGTTCATTAGTGCACAGACTAACCCTCTCTTTCTTTCTTTTGCAGTTTTTTTTTCTTTCTTCCCTGTCTCTTGTCCGAGTGTACTTGCAGGTATTGACGACGGCCGGGACGGGATGTTCTCTGAGGGTCCGCTGTTGGGGTTTTGTGAGTTGAGTTGTGCTTGTTTAATTTCATGCTTTTTCTTAGAGTTTTATTGTGTAGTGGGGCCCCTGTGTTTGTATGTATAGGTGTTGAAGTCAAAGACTTGCTTTCCAAAATACAACATAGCCATTTGGAATACTGGTGCCAAATGTCTAGAGTCTTAAGACTCCAGAGAGTAAATCACAGCAGAAAAGCTGACTCTCGAGGAAAATTCTTCCCAAAAAGTGACGAAGAATGGCGTTTTGGAGGGAAACTCTTTGATTTGATGTTGAAATCAAGTTCATTAGTGCACAGACTAACCCTCTCTTTTTTTCTTTTGCAGTTTTTTTTTCTTTCTTCCCTGTCTCTTGTCCGAGTGTACTTGCAGGTATTGACGATGGCAGGGACGGGATGTTCTCTGAGGGTCCGCTGTTGGGGTTTTGTGAGTTGAGTTGTGCATGTTTAATTTCATGCTTTTTCTTAGAGTTTTATTGTGTAGTGGGGCCCCTGTGTTTGTATGTATAGGTGTTGAAGTCAAAGACTTGCTTTCCAAAATGCAACATAGCCATTTGGAATACTGGTGCCAAATGTCTAGAGTCTTAAGACTCCAGAGAGTAAATCACAGCAGAAAAGCTGACTCTCGAGGAAAATTCTTCCCAAAAAGTGACGAAGAATGGCGTTATGGCATTTTGGACGGAAACTCTTTGATTTGATGTTGAAATCAAATTCATTAGTGCACAGACTAACCCTCTCTTTTTTTCTTTTGCAGTTTTTTTTTCTTCTTCCCTGTCTCTTGTCCGAGTGTACTTGCAGGTATTGACGACGGCCGGGACGGGATGTTCTCTGAGGGTCCGCTGTTGGGGTTTTGTGAGTTGAGTTGTGCATGTTTAATTTCATGCTTTTTCTTAGAGTTTTATTGTGTAGTGGGGCCCCTGTGTTTGTATGTATAGGTGTTGAAGTCAAAGACTTGCTTTCGAAAATGCAACATAGCCATTTGGAATACTGGTTCCAAATGTCTAGAGTCTTAAGACTCCAGAGAGTAAATCACAGCAGAAAAGCTGACTCTCGAGGAAAATTCTTCCCAAAAAGTGACGAAGAATGGCGTTATGGCGTTTTGGAGGGAAACTCTTTGATTTGATGTTGAAATCAAGTTCATTAGTGCACAGACTAACCCTCTCTTTTTTTCTTTTGCAGTTTTTTTTTCTTTCTTCTCTGTCTCTTGTCCGAGTGTACTTGCAGGTATTGACGACGGCCGGGACGGGATGTTCTCTGAGGGTCCGCTGTTGGGGTTTTGTGAGTTGAGTTGTGCATGTTTAATTTCATGCTTTTTCTTAGAGTTTTATTGTGTAGTGGGGCCCCTGTGTTTGTATGTATAGGTGTTGAAGTCAAAGACTTGCTTTCCAAAATACAACATAGCCATTCGGAATACTGGTGCCAAATGTCTAGAGTCTTAAGACTGCAGAGAGTAAATCACAGCAGAAAAGCTGACTCTCGAGGAAAATTCTTCCCAAAAAGTGACGAAGAATGGCGTTATGGCGTTTTGGAGGGAAACTCTTTGATTTGATGTTGAAATCAAGTTCATTAGTGCACAGACTAACCCTCTCTTTTTTTCTTTTGCAGTTTTTTTTTCTTTCTTCCCTGTCTCTTGTCCGAGTGTACTTGCAGGTATTGACGACGGCCGGGACGGGATGTTCTCTGAGGGTCCGCTGTTGGGGTTTTGTGAGTTGAGTTGTGCTTGTTTAATTTCATGCTTTTTCTTAGAGTTTTATTGTGTAGTGGGGCCCCTGTGTTTGTATGTATATGTGTTGAAGTCAAAGACTTGCTTTCCAAAATACAACATAGCCATTTGGAATACTGGTGCCAAATGTCTAGAGTCTTAAGACTCCAGAGAGTAAATCACAGCAGAAAAGCTGACTCTCGAGGAAAATTCTTCCCAAAAAGTGACGAAGAATGGCGTTATGGCGTTTTGGAGGGAAACTCTTTGATTTGATGTTGAAATCAAGTTCATTAGTGCACAGACTAACCCTCTCTTTTTTTCTTTTGCAGTTTTTTTTTCTTTCTTCCCTGTCTCTTGTCCGAGTGTACTTGCAGGTATTGACGATGGCCGGGACGGGATGTTCTCTGAGGGTCCGCTGTTGGGGTTTTGTGAGTTGAGTTGTGCAGGTTTAATTTCATGCTTTTTCTTAGAGTTTTATTGTGTAGTGGGGCCCCTGTGTTTGTATGTATGGGTGTTGAAGTCAAAGACTTGCTTTCCAAAATGCAACATAGCCATTTGGAATACTGGTGCCAAACGTCTAGAGTCTTAAGACTCCAGAGAGTAAATCACAGCAGAAAAGCTGACTCTCGAGGAAAATTCTTCCCAAAACGTGACGAAGAATGGCGTGATGGCGTTTTGGAGGGAAACTCTTTGATTTGATGTTGAAATCAAGTTTATTTGTGCACAGATTAACCCTCTCTTTTTTTCTTTTGCAGTTTTTTTTCTTTCTTCCCTGTCTCTTGTCCGAGTAAACTTGCAGGTATTGACGACGGCCGGGACGGGATGTTCTCTGAGGGTCCGCTTTTGGGGTTTTGTGAGTTGAGTTGTGCATGTTTAATTTCATGCTTTTTCTTAGAGCTTGATTGTGGCACTGTGTTTGTATGTATAGGTGTTGAAGTCAAAGACTTGCTTTCCAAAATGCAACATAGCCATTTGGAATACCTTTGCCAAATGTCTAGGGTCTGAAGACTCCTGAGAGTAAATCAGAGCAAAAAAGCTGACTCTCAAGTAAAATTCTTGCATAAAAGTGTCGATTAATGTCGTTATGGCGTTTTGAAGGAAAATTCTTTGAACTGATGTCGTTATCAAGTTGATATTGCATGCACAGACACCATCTTTTTTTCTTTCGTTTTTTTTTCATTCCCTCTTTGTTGTCTGTGTTTCCTCCAGGTACTGACTGGATGTTCTCTGAGGGTCTGCTGTTGGCGTTTTCTGAGTTGTGTTCTTCTATGCTTAATTTCATGTTTTTTTTCTTAGTGCTTTATTGTGTACAGTGGGGCCCCTGTTTTTGTATGTATAGGTGTTGAAGTCAAAGACTTGCTTTCCAAAATGCAACATAGCCATTTGGAATACTGGTGCCAAATGTCTAGAGTCTTAAGACTCCAGAGAGTAAATCACAGCAGAAAAGCTGACTCTCGAGCAAGTCCATACAGTGTTTCCCCATTTCTGGAAAACAGGTTAGGCATTTTTGGTTAGGTTTATCATAGAAAAAAAATTGGGTTGAAAGAGTTTTTCACAGTTCGAGAATTTGTTTTCCCACTGGTTTTTCTTAACTACACGAAACCAAGGGAATGTCCACACTTGGTATGTAACGTAAATATGTGTTTGTGGGTGTGATCTGATACACCGTTCCCTCTGGAGACATGTGTACAATAGGGAACAAAAGATTGTATACGTCTCCACAGGACAATTTCTATAGATGAATACGTCTGCACAAGATTTTACTCAAAAACTAGGAATTTCCAAGGTGGGTTGATCAGTCGCAAATGGAAGAGTTTCAACCAAGGAAATTAATTCTGGTTAAAATAAGAGCATTTTGAAACTTCACTTTCAAACTCGAAACTTTTACTATCGTACACGAGAACAAAGAAATGTCTTCACAAGAATACAAATTTCAGTATGGGTGTGTGTGTGTGTGTTTTTTTTTTTTTTACTGTATTGCGCTTTTTGAAATGGTAGGACTTATGGAAGGAGCTGCATTATATCTCGGTTTCAGTTCTGGCTGTGCTGTACTGCCTGCTGTTATGGTTATCGCATAAATCTAGACAATCATGACAATGAGAATATCCTAAGATGTGATATTGTTATAGCTCTTTTGACATGTCTGATGACCATTTGAAATGTTGAGTAATTCATCTTCAATGACAGCCTGTATGCATTTTCTGTTCATGATAGATTGTTATCGAGTCCATTCAGTTCGGAGGATCCAGGGCAACTTAGTATAGAGCTCCTAGCTCCTACAGGGAATTATAAAGGTAACAACAGTTTCTCTGTTACGTGTGCATGTAACATGTTTAGTTGACCAACATTCTCTACACGCCCACGTAAAAAAGCATGATGGTTTATGAGACCTTGTTTGTAAAAGTATTTTTTTATTAATTTTTTTAGAGAAATCGTATTTAAAACTGGTGATCAATCTAAAAGTAGTTCGCTTCTAAACAGTATACAAAACTGTGCTAATGGCATCAATTGCGTGCAAGTGTTCTTTAATAAGTTTTTCATTTCTGACTTTGATACTAACTACTAACAACCCGCATTTCGGGTTTCATTTTGTCGCTCATGATTTGCGTTAATTGACTACATAAAAAAGCACCATTTTTTTATGTACTTCTCTGTCTCCATTTATACAGGTTTCTTTGGAAGAACAGCAGCTACGCTAGGCGTGCTGTATCAACCTTTGGTCAACAGTACTGGAAGATAATTAATGTTGTTCATATACATACATCCCACACGCTCCTCCATTAGACAGCCCGTTGAGTAATCACATCAGCCAAAACGAGGGTGTAGTTATTTGTTTTGTTGTTCACAATTACATCACTGATATAATGAGAACTCGTGTTGTATGCTGAAAACTTGCTTCAAGAACACCTGCAATGTCTTTTGTAAACATAACTAGTCCTCTTTTAGCAACAATTCACTTTGCATGTTTTCCTGAAATATGTATTTTATAGAATTGCCTTGATTGTGTTATGCTCTAAATTATCTCATTATGCAGGCTGCATAAACATTATAACTTTGTCCATGAATATAATTGAACTCCCAATTGACATCAGGCAGCAACAAAATGTCACTATAGCTTCAAGTCGAAACTGAAGACCTTATTTCGAAAGGCTTTTAACATGTAAATTGACTCTGTTGGATTTTAAATAAGTGGTCAGTATAGGCATAAAGCATCATTTTTTTTTTTCATTTTCTGTTTATTTTATTGAATTGGGATTCGTTTTTTTTTTTCGAAGTTAACAATTTAGTGGTCTTTTAAATGAGATATTTTATCTGTAGTATTCACCTACCGGTTTACCTTTATGATTTGACTTAATTGTTGTAGCTAGGTTTTTGTGCATTTTTATTGAATTTTGAATAACCTGAAGTCTTATTGTTTTTATTGTAAGGCGCATTCGATAAATTTTACTTGGAAAATGTGCGGTAGAAATGTTTTTATACATGGGAGAAGTAATCTGAACAATGCCCCATTTTATGTATCAAAATGCCCTGGTCAATACTGCTGGCACTTTCATTGAGCTGAAATTCTGGTTTAAGGTCAAATACAATTCCAAACTGACCTTTTCGTTTTAAATTTTTAAAGTATTTTCAGGAAAGAAACAACAATGGGTTTATGAAAAAAAAAAAAATTCTAGTCAAAGGATACATATTGATAAAAAAAATGCAACTTTTAAAAAGAATGTATCATCTAGTGTTTACAAAAAATTAACGGAAGACGAATAAAGTAGCATTCACGTGTACATCAACTCCAACACATGTGACTCAAATGTATATTCTTTATTAATTAATGCATGGTGTTATAAACACATGTTTCTGAATGTATAATCCATGGTTAACCGTTGATTGCAACCAGTGGTATTATCTATGGTAGTCCATTCAACTGAACTAATGGTATGATCTATTATATGCCATGTGGGCCTATAAGCATATGCACCTGTTGTCAAATACCGTTGAAACCATTGGTGTTATCAGTGCAATACCATTGATTTGATTTGTTTGTTTTTTAGTTTTATGTGTGCCATTGTGTGGAACCAATGGTTTTAATCCTGGTATATCATTCAGTGGAACCATTGATCTCATAAATGGTACACCAGGAGCCATGTGTGTATGATCCATGGTATACCATCGAGATGAACCAATGGTCAATGGTATTATCAGTGGTTCAAATGGTAAACTCATATGGTATACCAATGTTGGCGTTCCAAAACACCTTTGCAGTGGTAACCGTTGAAACCATTGGTGTCATCAGGTCAATTCAATGGTAATGCACGATTGTCTTCTTCAAGGTTAGTCATGTTATCCACGTCTGTTAGCAGTATTAACACCATGCCTGGGCTGAAATGCATTTTTTCCATGGGTGGCCATCCGGAGGGTATGCCTCTGATAATTGTTGGGCAGGGGCCGTTCCCCCCCCCCCCCCCCGAAATTTAATCCAGTGAGTGCGAATATTGTTTTTACTAGATGTGTCTAAAATGTGCTTTTTCTTTTTCCGAAACGGTGTTCTCGTGACATTGCTTATGTATGACCCTTAACCCCTGATTGCACAATAACGAAAAATGCGCATATTTATTAGGTAGGGTATACATGTATGTATACTACAAAATATGGTCCAAATGTCCCTCGTGTTCAATGTTAATGAGAAATCATCATCGTTGCATATTGCCCGGTGTTTTTTGTTTGTTTGTTTGTTTGTTTGTTTGTTTGTTTGTTTGTTTGTTTGTTTGTTTGTTTGTTTGTTTTTTAGCAAATCTGGCAACAGAATTACATAGGCATACCCTCCTTCACTCAAATCACTTTTTAATGGGTTGAGGTTTTTGTCGGAATCTTTTCTGCTGTGATAGTGGAAGGTCTCAAACATTGCCAGTACGTCATTTTCGGTTAATCAGAACTTTTCGTTTATCAGCACCTGATCTGTTTTCTGCAGTTCCGCTCTTGCTTGTAAAGCCAGGCCTGACACCAACTGGCAGCGCAAGGTTTATTTCAGTGAGGTATTGAAAGAAAATCAATTGTCTAAGGTCTCCATTTGTGGAACACTACTGATAACAGAATTAGAACAATGAAATCCAATAATGGTTTTAAATCCTCGTACAAAACGGTGCTCCTATCACGATGTGTTACATAGCTTTCCCTCCTTAGGTACTCTCCATAGCCACACATTTTTTTTTCCGTACAGCAATGCGTCGCTTTTATTCAACTTATCTTCATCGTAACTATTCATTTTGTCTCCGTTTTCAGTGTCCCGTCTCGTGTTTTTTTCTTGTATTAAGGTTTCCTTTGACTGTTTGTTTTCGTGTTTTATTGTCTGTGAATACTGTCCTGTGTTGTCCGTTTATATGATAGGCTGTTCCCTAAAAAGATCAAGCTTCGGCGTGGTTTATATGAACAGCCTACTTTTAGCCATAGGCCTACTTTTCACCCTCCTTTAATTTACTTTGTGGTTTGTAATTACGGATATGCACTATTATTATTCATATAACATAAAATTACCTCTTTTTTGTTTGAAAAACTTAATTTGACTTACTTATGAACAAATATGTAAATAATATGTTTCCTTTGAATTAAATTGAAATATGTTGGCCTCCATACTGCACGAGAAAACGCATACTATCTCACGATGACTTGACGGATCCTACGGCCGTCAAGGGCCGGCCAGATTAATGATGTACTATCCACATTTTGTCGATATGATGATTATTGGTCTTTTTCGATCTATGCCACATTTGGGGCTCTTATAAAATGCACTATATATTTGCCATGCTATACAGACGATTTGAGTGATTTAGGGGTAGGGTAAGTTAAACGGCTTTTGCGATCCCAATTTTCAAGACAGAGAGCATTGTTACCACTCTTAGATTTTTTTGAATTACGAAGAGTGTGTGTATTTAAGAATAAATGGAGTTCACTTACACTTACACTTAAGATTGGATGGGATTATCAATTATAGGCTTAAGCTTTTTAAGACCCCATATCCAGATTCTTTCAAGTAGATTCTGTCAAATCTATTCTTGAACTGATTGACATTCATGGCATTTACGACGTAGGCTGGGAGATTGTTCCAGTTGTTTATTACCCGTTGGGAGAAGAAGTGTTTCCTCAATTGGAGACCTGTATGCATTCTCTTTTTGAACAACTTCAACCTGTGACCTCGGGTACTCGTACTTGACTTGGAGAAGAACTTTTCTGGATCAATATCGTCGAAGCTATTCAGGATCTTATGTGTCTCAATAAGGTCACCCCTTACTCTCCGCACTTCAAGTGTGAATAGGTGCAACTGTTCCATCCTTTCGCTGTACGGTTTTCTTCTCAATTCTGGTACTAGCTTTGTCGCCCTCCTCTGAACTTTCTCTCGAACCGGCAGGGGCTCCATGACTGAACGCTGTACTCAAGATGTGGTCTGGTGTAGGCTTTATACAATATCCCAAAGCTTTCTTTGTCAATGTGCTTGAATGTCCTCTTGATAACTCTTAGACTTTGCATCGCTGTAGCTGCTGCTTTGGAACATTGCAAGCTGGGTTTGCAGTCACTTGTGAGGTGCACACCAAGGTCCTTCTCTTCCTCAACTGCTTGAATGGTTTCTCCATTTAAGGTGTATTTAACCCTCGGGTTTTCCTTGCCCATATGCATGCACTTGCATTTCGCAGCATTGAAACGAAGTAACCATGTTTGAGTCCATGTTTCAAGGGTTTGCAGATCTTCTTGAATCTTCTGACTGCCATCCGAGCCATACTTTCCAACAACATTGTATAGCTTGGTGTCATCTGCAAACAGTATAGCCGTCGATGAGACAATATCTGGGAGGTCATTGATATATAGAACAAATAGAGTTGGTCCAAGCACTGACCCTTGTGGAACTCCACTTATGACATCTGCCCATTCCGAGGATTCCCTTCTTACTCCAACTTGCTGCTTCCTGTTTCTCAGAAATTCCTCTACCACCTAAGTACCTTCCCACCAATTCCATATGCCCTTAGTTTCGATATTAGCCTCTTGCGGGGAACTGTATCGAAGGCTTTGGCATAGTCCAAGTAGATCACATCCAAGTAGATCACATCCACTCCACAGTCTTCGAGCTCATAACAGTCCCCCAATAGGGCAAAGTCGCAGGATTTGCACAGGGGGTGTCCTCAAAGCAATAATACCCCCAGAGAACACGATGCGGAACTTAGGACCGACCATATCTTGTTCACCCATTCTGAAAAGATGTAAAAGGCGAAAACCGGTCACGATGGGACCATTAGCGATAGAGCAGTGGCCGAAAATATGAATTATCTGTTTTTCAAAAAATAGGCTCCAATATAACAGTTTCGGCAGGGGCGGCGGAACCGGGGGGGGGGGGCACGTCCCCCCAGATTTCCCGAAGTGCCCCTTTTCCGGACATCAATGTGCCCCCTGGAGCATAAACATACCCCTCTAGATGAAAACAAAACTTGCCCTAAAATTTCGGATAATTTGTTTTCAGTAACTATTTCCCAAAATGAACTAGGAATATGACTGAAACCAAGCCCCAAAACCTTTACAATACGCCCTAAAACTTGCCGGTTTTGAAGAGCGCCTCCTATTTAGGAAGATGTTACAAGCCCCCCCCCCCCCCCCCCCCCCCATTTGATTTTACGGAGGCCAAGTGTCCGGTGAAAAAAACGTGTCGACACTCAGCACGGATGCAAGTGCCCCTTTTTGGGTGATGCCCCCCCCCCCCCCCCCCCGTGAAAACCGTTCCGCCTCGGCTTAGTTTTGGAGCTGGAAGGTTAAACTACCGCCTGTGCAACTTAAGAGCAGCATATTCGGATGTCCAAAGGTGTCCTACAACAGATCATAATATTTAGACTAATCATATAATTTGTGCGATTTAATGGCTCGGTGATGCGATCTGAGGGCAGTTTCTGACAATTACTTTTTTTTGTTGGAAAAGGTCATTTAAACATCTCTTTTTTTTTTAGTTTGGAGTCAATTATTATTCATAAATACCTCAGACAGTTTAGCCATTCCTATTGGTCGAGAGCCCGTCACGTGGCCGGTCTTAAACGGATGATAAAGACATGGCTAGCTGGTCTTAAACACTTTTCCAGTGTCACATAAAATGTGGACTCCTAAAAATCCAGTGCCTCTTACCGTTTCATTGGTTGAACGTTCACAATCCTCACGTAGGCATGCGCAACACTACCAGTGAGTCAGAATTTTATAGTTCTAAATTCAAAACGCAACGCCCCAGGTGCGTTCTGCGCGACATCGCGTAGAACGTGCCACGCGCGCGTCAATCTCCATAAAAGGGTTGTTTACATCTTACTCGCCAGCTGAACACTCCATTATTTTGCTAGAGGGATGTTTCAAAAAGCTGGAGTGAACTTGTTGAACAAAATCGGGATTTTTGGAAGGAATTACTTGATTTTTTTTTACCGGAAAGGTATTTATGAATGGGAATAAATATGTGCTCGGTCGGTATTAATCACTCTGTTTAAGACTGCTTAGAGTCTGGGTGCTGATAATTACCCGAGCCTCCGGCTCGGGTAATTATCAGCACCCAGACTCAAAGCAGTCTTGAACAGAGTGATTAAAACCTCTCGAGCACACATTTATTCCCTTAATCAAACATGAGAAATCCCGTGTGGGCGTGAGAGCGTGAGAATGTGAGAATAACCTGAAATTGAAATGCGTGAGTCTCACGGTGAGTCTCACGCTCAGGGTGCAGACCAGTAAATCGGTCCGAAATTGTCTGCGCCGGCCAAATCACGATTTGCATGCCCTCAAAATCTTCGGTATTTGAGCATGCTGTGGGCCATGAACTTCAGGGTTTGTAAAAAATATGGGTGGAAGCCGTGCACAGGACTGGGAGCTTGCAGTTCTGTGTAATTTTGATGTAATTTGGACCCTAAAAGCGCTCTATTTTGCAATGGAGTGTAGGCATCGTTTTTCAAAATGGCGATGGGCTTCAGGACTATTTTCAGGGGTGATCATCTTCAGATGGAAATTTCTCCTAAAAGTCATCAGTTGACCCCCCGAAAATTGAAAAGAAAATGAAAGATGATGAAATAAGCTTTAGTTTGATGTGTGTCTCGAACACCTTGGAGAGTTGTGAGTATTTTTCCCGAATTTTTGAATTGGGAGCATTTAGCATTGGGGTCTATGGAAGTTTATTTACTGGTCTGCTACCCTCAATGCGTGTGAGAGTTGGCAGCCCCGGGATCCGACATTCACATGACAGGCGGGGCGGGGGGGGGCCCTAATACACTTGCCAAAAAATGCATACCACTCTCATAATGTAAGAAAGTGGCATTGTTATGAAATCAGTGGTAGCGTTTGTTGTCATTTTGTGTTTTCAATAATTCAAAAGTAATATTAAGAAATATTACTTATATTACTATTCTTTTACAAGGTTGACCTTCCATATACATGTAGTTTGCCAAGCCGTTGTTGGCAAAAAGTGCAAACCAAAGCACCCGTGGCGCGCCCTCTTGCGGCGGTATACGTCAAGCGCGCGGTACAATCAAAATGGCGACGCCCAAAGGAAAGTCACCGACGTTTTCGCGCATGGAAAAACACCGCAATTTGTACAAAAATACAAGTCCCCAATGGCGAGATAGTTACAGACGGGTAAGGAAAGTATTTTTGTTACTTTCAAGTCATAATTAAGGCGATGGTGTATCTACGGGCCCGGTTCCGATAAAGCCTTCAAAGGGAACAAAATCCACCTTATTCTATAGCTTGAGTGACTCCAGCTGACATGCTCATATTCATTCACATGTAGCGCTGGAGGAAGGCCTGTGCGTTTCCATGTGGTAGCAAGAGACCCTAAAAAAATGGCCTCTCCAAAAATTGTTCATTTTCACCTCTAATACCCCACCCCAGAGTTCACCCACATACCTCATAATTTCAGCAGTCATTTACGAAGCCTAATGATCGATTTGAAACAAGACCAACAAAAAAAAAGTGAAAAATCTTGACGATTTCGGTGGCTTGTCCGTAAAAATACGCCTGTTCCAACAGCTGTATTCCATTTTGTTTTGCTAATTATATTAATGTATGCATCACGTGATGATGACATCAAAAAATCGGCGCGCGCGATGTATGTGGGTACCACACCGCTTTCAGGCGCCGCAAGTGAGTTCAATTTTCGTCTGGTGCGTTGTCGCGGAAAGCAAGACAACGAGAATGCTCTCCACGGCAACGCACCAGACGAAAATTGAACTCACTTGCGGCGCCTGAAAGCGGTGTGGTACCCAAATACATCGTGCGCGCCGATTTTTTTTATGTCATCACGTGATGCATACATTAATATAATTAGCAAAACAAAATGGAAGACAGCCGTTGGAACAGGCGTATTTTTACGGACAAACCACCGAAATCGTCAAGATTTTTCACTTTTTTTTTGTTGGTCTTGTTTCAAATCGATCATTAGGCTTCGTAAATAACTGCTGAATGTATGAGGTATGTGGGTGAACTCTGGGGTGGGATATTAGAGGTGAAAATGAACAATTTTTGGGAGAGGCCATTTTTTTAGGGTCTCTTGCTACCACATGGAAACGCACAGGCCTTCCTCCAGCGCTACATGTGAATGAATATGAGCATGTCAGCTGGAGTCACTCAAGCTACTTATTCTAGCTATTGGGTGCACATCTAGCCCAGGTAGACTCCCTTTCCGCCCTACGTAACGGAGGGAGTCCAGGGTATGAAGTGCTCAAAACCGGGCGAAAAAATTTATGACCGATATTTTCAATATGTTTACCTTGTTGGAGAAGGGCTGCTGGGTTCAGAAATTCCATATGCGATGCTGACCGACCTTAATCTGGAAAATAAACTCGAAAGCAACGTTAAACTTGTACGTGTTTGTAGACTCGGGAAAAGTTCCATACTCGGATGCCAATTTATCTGCTGCCAAACATATCAATTGTCACCTCACCTTGTCATTTGAACCAAGAGAAATCCAGGAAGCTGTGTAAAGGTGAAAAAAATTTACTCAAAATGTGTTTTTAGAGCACATTTTGGATGCATACGTCGTGGAGAACTAACTTGAAGCAGCCGGTCAAAACTGATTGTAGTGGCTGAATTGACAGCGGTACGTTATACACGTGACATCAACAACCATGACGTCGCATGAGCCTGCCAATGATAGTGCAATACGTCATTATGAATATTTATTTTCTCATGAATATTTAGTTTATTTCAATGATACTTCAAATACGTCCAAAGATTGATTATTGCAACAGCGATATTGCGCGGCCTAGCGGTTAAGAGTCTCGTGTATCAAGCAAGCGTCAGAGGTTCGAATCCCGATGAAGTAACTGACTGATATAGAAATTAAGGAAAGGAGAGGGTGAGAGTAGAGGAGGGAAAGTGGAGGAATAACCATAAAAAGATGTAACTTTTGGCGCTAGAAAATTAATTGAAAAAAGTGACGTCCGAGTACGGAATTTTTTCCGTAGACTCTTTTCATCAGTTTCTCACCGCCGAGTCTATTCTAGTCGTACATGATGTACTTCTGTGCAGCGTGTAGTCTGGTTCCCTAGACCGGACAATTATTCTCGACGCTCGTATCACGTCTGGTCCGGGGTCCAGACTATGCAGCAGGAATATGCAGTGCGCACGCGCGATTTGCTTAGTAACCACCCTCATACGCACGCGCACTTACTTGAAGGCGCGGTCGCTAATCCAATGACCGAGTGTGTTTTCGCGCCAGTTACCAGAAACATGTTTCGGCTTTGGTCATTGGTTGAGCGTTTTCGTGACATCGGTTGGCTGGAGTGACGTCACGGTTCCAACCAAAACTAAACAAATGAGGACGCTAGTGTGCGTGCGCGCTTTCGTACCAACGTACATTGTACATGACGTACGACTCTGGGAATAAACTGATGAAAAGAGACTACAAACACGTACTAGTTGAACGTTGCTTTAGAGTTTATTTTCCTGATTAATGTCGGTCAGCATCACATATGGAATTCCTGAACCCAGCGGCCCAATAGGTAAGGACATATAGAAAATGTAGGCGTAAATAAGCTTCTGTAACGAGGTAAAACGTAACAAAAATCTGGTCCAAATTTTGGGTGGTCTTATGTAGAGAATTCTCGTCCTGGACGTTAGTCGTAATGCATTGAAGACTTCGTCCAACCTTTACTCCTATAGGTTCAGAACCCCGCAAAATTGTTGTCAGCACAAAACACTAATTAAGTACAAAAACGTCCATCCCAACCAAGCTTTTTCCCACAGAACCGCTGCACAGTTTGCCCCTAAACTCCGTACAATACCTCATGACATACTCACGTTATGTGCACGGAACAAACATCGGTGGATTCTGTCGGTTTTTCGGCAAAAATGATGAAAAATATGCCTTTTCCGCACTGAGCCAACCTGACACTTGAAACGTGCACGCGCGCTGATATCGCAGTCATTTTCGGATTCGATCGCTCGGGGCGCGCCGCGGGGGTACGTACTTGCACTTGTACGCATGCGCATACTATCGTTCCGCTCCTACACCATACCCCCCGTAGCGCGCAGCTCCAAGCGATCGAACCGAAAATGACTGCGATCATTCTGCGCGCGTTCACGTTTCAAGTGTCAGGTTGGCTCAGTGCGGAAAGGGCATATTTTTCATCATTTTTGCCAAAAAACAGACAGAATCCACTGATGTTTGTTGGGTGCACATAACGTGAGTATGTCATGAGGTATTGTACGGAGTTTAGGGGCAAACTGTGCAGCGGTTCTGTGGGAAAAAGCTTGGTTGGGATGAACGTTTTTGTACTTAATTAGTGTTTTGTGCTGACAACAATTTTGCGGGGTTCTGAACCTATGAGGCTCCACAACGTGGAGCCTCACTCCACTACGTGGAGCCTCATAGTTCTAGGAGTAATATTTATTGTGGTCCCCTGCTGTGTGTTATGATACTTATCTCAACTCATATTAACATGTAACAGTTGTCTGGTATACATATTCAACATGGAAAATAATGGTGGGGGAAACGCACCCGACCATTGCTTAGCGCTGGTAAACAATGCGTGCTACTTAATGCAAAGTACCTTGCATTGACCTGTGACATGTGTTTACACTCGACAGTCATTTTGATTTTGAGTGTGCTTCAGTGTGAGTTGACAAAAACAGACCTCCAAAAATTATCTGTAAAAACGTCAGTATTTTACTTTTCATCTTTTCATCATTTGGTGCGTTATAGGTCTATACTTCATGTATCAGTATAATACTTCAATATTGAATATTATAAACCTTTTCGTATCTGAAAAAAAGTTGCCAGTTTTGCTATTGTGAGTTTCCTAGCGTTATGCATAAACATAACGCTAAGGATCATCCTAGCTACCTTATTCCGACCTACTAGTCCGAGTAACTTGGACCAAACTTATCGCCTTTTTAACATTCGAACATGGTCTGGCGATAGTAAGGTCCCAGCTAAACTTCAGTACAACCATCTTAATCATCGATGTCTACTTGTACCTCAGGTGGCATAATTTGGAGGCCGTTTTGAGGGTGAAATCTGATGTGTTTTTTTTTTGGAAAATGTTGGTTTTTGGGACAGTGACAGGATGATGTTGTCCAGCTCGCACTATTACATGTAGCTTGGACCTTACTATCGCCAGACCATGTCCGAATGTTAAAAAGGCAATAAGTTTGGTCCAAGTTACTCGGACTAATTCCGACCTAGTCCGAGTAACTCGGACCTAGTCCGAGTAACTTGGACCCAACTTATCGCCTTTTTTAACATTTGGACATGGTCTGGCGATAGTAAGGTCCAAGCTACATGTAATAGTGCGAGCTGGACAACATCATCCTGTCACTGTCCCAAAAACCGGAGCAACTATAGAATGCAGGGCCACGCCGGAGCAAGGTGTTTTTTTCTGCTTGGAGGCGTAGATCGAGGCCGGCGATGTGAGGATACATGTAGGTAATAGGCTGACAATATAATAATGATAGTGGATATTTTGCCGGAGGTAATGACGGCAAACTAACGATTACTAAAGGTTTGCCGGCGGCAATCCATATCAACAGAGGGCGCTGTACTCTTTAAAATAGGGCTGAATTATAAGATGTATTAAATTCCCAACAAAAGTTGTGTAGCACGTTTGGTGTAATGGTTATGCAAAGGCTCTAGTAAGTGGGATGACTTGCGTTCGATTCGACCGCACCACATTTTAAAGTTTTTTTTCTCATCCCCAAATAAATAAGAATATTCTTCTTTTATTATTTTAACATGTCGCAAACATATTTTGCAGAGTATTACATTTTCTTTTTCAGATTTGTGGCTCTGGAGAATTTTTTTTAAAAGGGAAATAAAGTCCGAAATTATGAAATGGTCTGAATCCCATCTTGTGAATACGAGGTAACAACGATAATTTTGGCATGGAGCCAGACTAAAACTTGTCATCGGAAAATGTTTAAGTACAAAAAAACAGTAACTGCGCATGTTCAGTGCATATTCGGCAAACTAACGTTTACTAAAGGTTTGCCGTCTCCGGCAAAATATACACTGCCTATATATGCAAACCTGCAAAAAGTGCTAAGTACAGCGAATGCACTTGTCTTCTAAGCTTCTCATTAAGGATCGGAAGGGAGGGCGCGCTTATAAATATGTTGGGGCACGAAGTCGCGGAGACGCGGGGCACTGGAGGCGCGGAGTCGCAGAGACATGCACTGATAGAGGGCGCAATTCTCGGCGGTATTTTTTTGAGAACGAAGCATCCGTATCCATTTTAAATGGCCTCGCAAAGGAAGGGAGGAGGGCGACGGGGCACCGGAGGCGCAGAGACGCGGGGCACTGGAGGCGCGGAGTCGCAGAGACGCGCACCGATAGAGGACGCAATTCTCGGAGGTAGGTCGACTGCGGCTCCATGCCTCCACGCAGCCATACGGAGGCGCGGATGTAGAGTGAAGTGGCCCTGCATTCTATAGTTGTACCCAAAGACAAACATTTTCCAACAGATTTCAATTTCAAAATGGCCTCCAAATTACTAGATATGCCACCTGAGGTACAAGTACCGGTAGACATGGATGATTAAGATGGATGTACTGAAGTTTACTTGCGATCCGGAAAAAAGTGAAATTTTCCGTTCATTTCGGAGAGCTCCCCTCGCGATCTTGAGCACGTTAAATTTCCGATCGTGTTTGATGTTTGAACGACGCGATTTCTTCTTCATGCCCAGCGTACATTTGATGGTCCCCGTATCCCAAGTGCAATTCCGTTACCGAGCGCACGCGATGCATCGATTATGATTATGAGTCACGTTTGTAAACACATGTGCATTTCGAACTGTAAAAGGGAATCGGGAACCAGCTTGAACTGGTATCCGCCATAAAAGCTGCGCTAGTTCCCGACTCCCTATTATCGTTCGAAATGCACATGTGTTTACAAACGTGATCCAGTCTAATCATTATCATAATCGATGCATCGCGCGCGCTCGGTAACGGAATCGCACGCGGGATACGGGGACCATCGAATGTACTCTGGGCATGAAGAAGAAATCACGTCGTTCAAACATTAACAGAGTCCGAAATTTAACGTGTTCAAGATCGCGAGGGGAGCTCTCAGAATTGAACGGGAAATTTCACTTTTCTTCCGGATCGTAAGTAAACTTCAGTACAACCATCTTAATCATCGATGTCTACTTATACCTAAGGTGGTATATCTAGTAATTTGGAGGCCGTTTTGAGGGTGAAATCGGATGGTTTTTGTTTGAAAATGTTGGTTTTTGGGACAGTGACAGGATGATGTTGTCCAGCTCGCACTATTAGCTTGGACCTTACTATCGCCAGACCACGTCCAAATGTTAAAAAAGGCGATAAGTGGGTCCAAGTTACTCGGACTACCTTATTCCCAACCAAACATGCCAAACTAGCCGTAGCATAGACCCGTGAACGTGGCTTGTCTATGCCACGCTGTTGTGTATTTTCAAACCTGGCGAAATGGTCCCTCTGACTCCCTCCGTTACACACACTGGACGTTATTTTGCCAATGTAATAAGTACCCACATATGAAGCTGTCTTGAAATCTGTATGTACGTCAAAGCTTTCATTTGACGAAATTTGAGGGAAAATCTGGCCCCAGTTCTTGAAGTCCTGCTAGCTGCCATTTTCTCCCAACTGACGCATGCGCATTGCATTTTATTGTACTGTCCTGTTTCGTATGATTCGACGGCTGTTTACTGTCGCAGCTAAAAGAGACATAATTTAAGACAAGTTTCAAGTCCTTTCCTCTCTCACCGCATCGCACGCGGGCGCACTACTCGCCGCGACACGAAAATAATTTGGCGAGACTGAAATCGAGAGGAAATCTTATTTTTAATTTTCTGAACAAATAACAAGGACCTACTTTATAATTACAAGGAATTCCTAAGCAAAACCTGCAAAGCAAATTTACACCTTACTTTGGAACATTTACACCTTATTTTGGAACATTAGTTCTTGTGCTTAATTTTGTTTTCAATAAAAAAAAAAATAACACAAAAAATGGGTGGATCTGTCTTCCTGTAAATTTAATTCATCATAAAAGAATGTTCTTTTTTTTTTTACTTTAATATCCAAATTGTATTAATAACTGAGTAATGCAGTCATTACACTTTTCACCTCTTGTGCCATGACATTGACAAACATTTCATAGCGAGTTGCTATTCATGCTCTAGTTTACATCTGCTCCTTAAATCAGAAATACCTGCTCCTTGAAAAATTAGTAAAACGGCCAGCATGGAAAAGATCCTTGCTGATCTTGTTGGTGAACTCGGTTATCAATTGAGTTCACCACAGAGACAATCTATAGGTCTTCTTATGAACAACAAGAATGTAATAGCTGTCCTCCCCACAGGATCGGGTAAGAGCACCATATTTGCATCCATACTATACATGATAAGGTTAGTTTATTATTCATTAGTTTGCTTTTGTTTGACAAGTTTAGGTTCACCTGGAGCTTACATTTGTTTGTTCTTGCCAATTTAATTTCTCAATTTTTTTGTGTAAATTGTTCAGTTTTCTTATCTGAACCCTAATTCGTTTGATTGCATCCTCATGACTCTTTCCCCCAATTTTTGGGTTGTGTTTTTATTATTACCTATTTCTCTATTCCCTGCTGCTCATTGGTTGTTTGTTAGTTTGTTTGTTTATTGTTTCTCTACTCCAAGCTGTTTCCTTTTTGTGTGTAATTTGTCTACTTTTCAATGATAGGCCTATTTTCATTCTTTGCAAGTTCACAGTTTGATATATATATTTTTCACTTTTTTCCAGTCTTGTCTAGCAATATTAAGTGCTAATTTTTGTAATTACATTTTTTCTTATTAAATTGTATTACATTTTTCTTATTAAATTTTATTACATTTTCTGATTACATTTTTGCTTGCTTTTATAGTTAAATTGATTTTTTTAAAATATATAATTCATAGTTGCACTGTCATTGTTCTCGTTTCATTTGTTGGCCTAATAAAAACTAATAAAATTATTGTAATAATTGTTGTAATCAAATTCATAAAAAGGAACTGCAATGGATAGACAGCCCATTATCATATCTTTAAGAAAAAGAATAAAGATAAAATGTGAAATTGCTCCCCAACCTATCCCACCCCACATTGCCCTAACCCTACCCAATTACACCAAAATTAATATGTTTTAATTATTAAGTTCTCTGTCTTTGGTTTCCTTCCAAAGTTATACAGATACATAGGCCTACCATCAGTTTGCTTGTTGACTAATTGGTAAATAATGAGGTTGCATGTTTTCAATACATAGCTACACCCTGAAAACAGCCCTCACATTGCCCTGATAGTGTCTTCACTAAGGGCACTGATGATGGACCAAGTCAAAAGATGGGGTGAGAGTGGGTTCATAACAGCAGGCTGCATCTTACCTCCTTCGGAGATGAAAGCAGAGAACAGAAAGGGTGAGTTGTAAATAAATGATCTTCAATGTTCACATTCTGAAGAGGACACTTTATTAAGTAAGGCCGAAACGATACATCGATATATCGGTGCATCGCGATACATTTGTTCACGATACGATATTATTAATAATAATATAATAAATAATAGCGGCAGCGCACCGAAACAAAATTGCAAGCAACTGCGATGCATGAGAAGCACGAAATGTAAAAATAATAATGAGAAGAGTTGAAGTCTCACCTTTCTGAGCACGCGCACGTGAAAGGTTTATGGGGACTCTCCGTCATGTCCCTTTTCGTCAGGTGGTGCATGCATTTCATGTACCGTAATTTTTGGAATATAAGCCGCGGCTTATCGTTGATTTTGCCCATGAAAATGTTTACTGCGGCTTATACGCAGGGCGGCTTATACGCCGAGCCTTGAAGAATAAAAATAAGATTCACATGTGTATTTAATGTACTGGTACAAGAAGAGATGTGTTGCTGAAATGAATTATCAATTAACAAAGACAAACCGAAACCAAAACCGAGCGGTAAAAAGTACGGTGAAAGCTGTCTTAGACGCTTGCGACCAGCCGTACGTGATACCATGGAGGATTCCACCATTGTGATACTAGTGCAGCTGCTGCCTGCAGCATGCTTAATTCCCCAGCGGACCACACCATTTGTGGTAATGAAGGGGTGGTGTTCTTTCTTGGGAACAATAATTACCAATATTTCCGCTGATTAAAAAAAGAAAAATGACGACTAATACTTGTTACGGTGTTCGAAATATTTCTTTATTAGATAATAATTTGTTCAACGTCACAATATATATTTTTTCTTGAAATATATTCAAGAAATGATGTAAAACTAAAAAAGGGGACTGAATCACCCCTTGCAAAATTAATGGATTCGCCCATGAAAATGTCAGCATCGTTTCCTACGGCGCTAGAGGACAAGATCTTTGGTTTTGATTTTTTGAAGAAAGTTACAATCGAAAATTGAACTTTCAACGTAACTACTCACTAGTAATCACACAAATCTGATAAGTTTTGAGGTAAAACGGGACCTGTTTAGTCTTAAAGCAAAACAAATCAGCAACTGTTTCCACAAAAGCAAGACAGCCCCCCATGAAACCTTGTCCCCCCCCCCCCCCAGTCTCCCCCCACTGAGATTTTGAGTTTCTAAAAAAATTATCATTGATCTACATGACGCCCCCCCCATGAAATGTTCCAGCCCCCCAGCGCCCCGCGCCCCCCCCCCCCCCCCCCCCCCTGAAAAGTTCCTGGCTACGCCACTGCTGAAGACATGTGCATAAACTCACCATTTTTAATTTTTTTTTTTGTATGAACAACTATATATTACTCAGTAAAAGGATTTTTAAATCAGCAGACATATTTTCTGAAATTAATGCCCATTCACTTTCACACTCAACAGTCAATGGGTTCTGCTAAGATAGATGGATGTTTGAAATTAAGGTTTTACATGTACGCATACATTGTTACAAAATATCCACCACTAATAATTTCAAAAAATAATTGAAAATACAATTTAAAAAAATAAAGAATGAAAGAGAGACAGAATGAACGAAACAAGTAACAATCGGTGGTCCAGTTGATCTACCGACTCTTTCTGCTTCATGATTGTTTCTGTGTTATACCATGTACATTTGTATTAAACATTCGGGGTTTTCAGGTGGGGAAGGGAGGGGGGCTTGAGAAAAGCTGACAAATGAGACATTTGGGCCCTTTCATAAACCACAACATCTGGAATCACCTTACGGTATTGGAACCCAAAACAATTAAACTGAATTCAAAAAGACTCAAATCTCAAAATGCAAGTAAGCAAAAGGCTGTATGATAATAATCCCCAACAATGTGTTTATTTTTCCAGGGGACATGATTTTCGTGATGCATACAGTCAGGTGGGGCAAATACGCAGCACGCTGGGAGATGGCGTGCCGACACTGCTAGCAACTGCTACACTGACAAGGGCACTGAGGACGAGCATTTTCGACACACTACACCTTGAGCCTGCCGAAATAGAAGTAGTGGCGAGAAGTCCAGACAGGTCAGACCTAGCTTTACAAATGTACATGTTGGCAGACCACATTCGGAATTGCCTCAAATTGTATACATGTTCATGAATGAAATGTACAGGTAAAATGTGAATCACAAAGGTGGTTGAACATTTGTTGCATGACTATTTATCATCTATCATTTATTACTGTCTGCATTTTTCCCCCAAGTATTTGAGCCATATCACATAATTTATCTCTAAAGTATATACCAAGAGTTTGTCAAATCATGCTTTCCAAAACACTTGTGGCAAAGGATTATCTTGATCAGTAAATATTCCCATTGCCATTGACAAATACTGTCACATGGAAGAAAATAGATAATTTACAGTCATCCTACATCTCCGGATCAAACTTGGTCTTTTTCCATGCAGTTATGAATAAATGTAGAACTTTTAAAGCTTTCAACAATTTCCTAATATTTAATACCAAGACAACTGCATATATATTGGTAACCAAGATTACATCCAGCAATGTACATGTGTATTATTTTCGAAGATAACATTAAGTCATGTACATGTACAGTCGAGTCTCGTTATAATAAACTCGTTCGGACCTAGCCAAATTGTTTGTTGTATCAGAATTTTGTATTAAGAGGAACATCAGTCCCATTCATTGTACACATAAATGCACAGTCGGGACCAAGGCTTTATGTTTGTTATAACCAGAATTTTGTATTAACAGAGTTTGTACTAACGAGAGTCGACTGTACATGTATGTCAATCAACACAATGCACATGAACATGAACATTATGTACATAATGACCTTCCACAATAAGTAGTTTACCATATTTTTTCCTCTTTTAGGCCGAACATTTTCCCACAGTTCTGTCCACGGATTAGATCAGGACAAGATCAGGATGACATCGAACAGCCGCAATGGCTGCAAGAGTACCTTGCAGAGCTGCAAACTCATGGCACACAGGCCAAGAAAGCCATAATTTACTGCAGGTATGAATGGAGTTAGCCCAGGTTGGACGAAGTCTTCATTGCATTACGACTGACGTCCAGGATGACAATTCTCTACATAAGACCATGTTTTACCTTGTTATAGAAGCTTATTTCACGCCTACATACTCTATGTGTCCTTATCTATTGGTCCGGGGGGTTCAGGAATTCCATATGTGATGCTGACCGACGTTAATCAGGAAAATAAACTCTAAAGCAACGTTAAACTTGTACGTGTTTGTAGACTCTTTTCATCAGTTTCTCATCACCGTACCGCGTCGTACAAAAGCGCACACGCTAGCGCCCTCCTTGGTTGGTTTTGGTGGGAACGTGCAGTGACGTCACTCCAGCCAACCGAAGTCATGAAAACACTCCACCAATGACCAAAGCCGAAACAAGTTTTATGGTCACGGTCGCTAAAACATGCCCGGTCATTGGATAGGCGATCGCGCTTACAAGTTAGTGCCCATGCGTTTGAGGGTGGTTACTTAGTCTGGTTTCATTTAGACATGAGCGTCGGGAATAATTGTCAGGTCTGGGAACCAGACTAGTGGTTACTAAGCAAATCGCGCGTGCGCACTGCGCGTTCACGCTGCACGCCACGGACGTACGTCATGCATGTACGACTAGACTCGGCGGTGAGAAACTGATGAAAAGAGTCTAAAACAACGTACAAGTTTAACGTTGCTTTAGAGTTTATTTTCCTGATTAAGGTCGGTCAGCATTGCATATGGAATTCCTGAACCCGGCGGCCCAATAGATAAGGACACATAGAATACTACGACGTAAAAATTGGCTTCTCCAACAAGGTAAAAATATTGAAAATATTGGTCATAAATTTTTTCGCCCGGTTTTGAGTACTTCATATCCTGGACTCCCTCCGTAACGTAGGGAGGAAAGGGAGTCCACCTGGGCTAGAATGGAGTATGCATTTCATGTTGGGTGCCAATAGGAATTGTGAAGAAATGAATAAAATGTGTTTCCTTGTTTCTTATCTGGTAGTTTGCTCAAGCACTCTCTAAGGGTACCCTTGTGAAATTTTGACTTTGAAGAATCGCACTTTACTGGAAGCTGGGTGAGGGGGGGGGGGGTGGGGCTGGGAATGCAGAGGGTGTTGCAGTGAGACTGAGTTCTTTTCAGAACCATGCATAATCACAAAAGAGATTTTGCCACATGGTGCTACCGCAACAACTTATCTTATCATTATTACCTTGACCATGCAAACCTTCAAAAAATCAATGATCCTTCTTATTTTAATTTTGAATATTTTGCAGATACATTGGCCAAGTTTGTAAATTGTTTGGCTTCATCATGGCAACACTGGGCAAATCAGCATGGGTCAACAATGAGAAACTGCCAAAGAATCTCAGTGTTGACATGTACCACTCATCCCTAGACATCGACAGTCAAGAGAGGGTAGTAAACTCATTTACTACCGATGGAAATCTCCGCTGCATCATTGCCACAATTGCTTTTGGCATGGGAATCGAGGTGCACAAAGTCAGGTATATCTTCCACTGGGGGCTGTCCAAGACCATCGTTGACTACTGGCAGGTTGTTGGTCGCTGTAGTCGGGATGGTGAGCCAGGGACAGCAGTGTTATATCGGACTCCAACCCGTTTTCACGTCACAACTGACATGGAGTTTAAGGAGATGGTGTCAGGATTGGAGAGTGGTGAGGTCCCGTGTATGAGGGAAGCTATTCTGTCCCACCTGTGGATGGACGAGATAGGTCCACAGCCTGTACATGATGAAGACAGCTGTCAAAGCACATGCATTGAGGAATGCACATGCACAAAGTGCATGTGCTGCTCAGTTTGCCGAAGTCGATGCCCCTGCAGAATTAAAAAATGAACAGAAAGTAAACACTGACCAATCTGGGGATGTGTTGTTAATCGTTACAGCAATTTTTCAGTACATGAACATGTCTGTATGTTGAAAGTTTAGTATGACTTCCACATTTAGCTAATCCAATTCCGTATAGATAATATACCGGTACAACATTTGCTTTTGCTGGGGGGGGGGGGTGTTTACCAGAATTTTAAAAAACTATTTGTATACTAACTTGGTCATATACTTGATGCTGGAAATGAGATGGGGACTTGTTTGTGTAAGATCGTATGGAGGCGTCTGGGTGTGATCAAGGGTAAGAGGTAGCAATCCAGGATCTTGGGTGTTTTTTCCCCTCATTTTTCCCATACAAAAATTAGGGTAGGGACTTTCAGAAAAGGGTTGGTAGGGAAACCGGAAGCAGAACTATTTTTGTTTGGCTTAACATGTTGCAGGGTTCTCATTTAAGTTGTGTTTTATGTACATAAAAAGTATGTATCTGCTGATAGACCTGAAGAATATTTAAAGGGGTTAAGGTTAAAGGAATTTCATGTTGCCGAGAATGAAAACATGTATGTGATGTGCTTGTTTGGTTCTAAAAGTTATACATATGGGTAATAAACCCTACTGCTATTTAAATGTCACAAACTGAAAAGCAGTCAAAATGTCCTTCCACTCCCCCTGGCATACTTTTAACAAACCAATTGGGGTCTTAACCAATATTGACTCAAGTAATAACACGGCTCCAAATGGATGTTTTCATATTGGTCAAGAACCCCATTGGTTTGTTAAAAGTTAATAATATGTAGTGTACAACAATGTACTACTAACATGTAAAAACTTACCTCTTTCACAAAGATGATTTCTGATCCCAGATGAGTAATGAAAATTAAGGCAGAAATACATTCGTGTCCGGTGAAATTGTACGTGCCGCTATACATGCCGCTATACATGTAATACAGATGTACAATGTATACAGGTGCAGATATGTAGTGAGCAATCCCCACATGGGTTATGTAATAAACCAGCAATGCATGACCGTTGATTGGCTGTTGCCTTCAGGCGACCAAGCCATGAGTCAGTCGTGTTCCTGAATCCAACCCGTGTGTGTGTCTCCTCTCATTGAGTGTGTTCCACCCCAGTCAGCAGCGCGACTCAACCCCTCCAGCCGAGGACATCTTGGTAAATATGCCCAGATACAACATTGGCGATGAGGATGGTGTACCGAACACTTGCACATTTCTACATTGAAACACTTACACGAATGTAGATTGAGAAGCATAAATGGCCTGAAAAATTATTATGTACATACACATGCAGTAGCCAGGAATTTTTCAGTGGGGGGACTGGAACATTTCATGGGGGGGGGGGGGGGGCGTCATGTAGATCAATGTTCATTTTTTTTAGAAACTCAAAATCTCAGTGGGGGGGGGGGGGGGGCAACTGGGGGGGGGGGGCGACAAGGTTTCATAGGGGGGCTGTCGCCCCATGAAACCTTGTCGCCCCCCCAGTCGCCCCCCTCCCCCACGCCCCCCGTGGCTACGCCACTGTACACATGACCTACAGGTCATGACTGTACAGGTTGACCTACATGTGTACATGTTGGCATAGTACATGTAGGGTTTGTACTGTGTACATGTGGGTACATGTACCTTGTTTGAATGTTCCAGGCTTCCCCCCCCCCCCCCCCTCCATAAAAATAATTACCCCATAGTAGCTATATGTGCTTATACAAATCTTTCCAAAGATTCGAATTTCTTCATTGAAAACTTGTGCTTAAACGTGTGTAAACATGAGATGTACATTGCACATGTACATGTACCCACTCAGAGGTTGTACATGTACCTTAGGCCTATGGCTTTGATTTAAAATGGAACAACTGGTACTTTTTTTAAATACCGGTAGGCCTTTAATTTTTGATAGAGACCCCATTATAGTACTATTAGTCATTTATTTAACACAAACAAACCCAGGATACATGTACCTACATGCATTGTTTTGTTCGGTTAGTAAACTGCTAGGTCACCCTTTTGTGTACAAAACTCCCGGTGTCCACCAAGTTCAGATGAAATCTGAAGATGATCAAGCTTTAGTACACATACATGTATGCATTATTAAAAAAACAAAGTGCTCTATTTCACCAAAGAATTTTAGGTTGGCACAAATTCTAGTTATATTCAGTTATTATACTCACTTATTTCAGAGTTTAGATTACAATGTGCATGTACATGACCTGTACTTTTGATTTTTTTTTTCTGCATAAATTTCAGGTTCATCAAGGCACAATCTCTAAAACAAGATCAATCGTCTGGTAAATTTAAGTTATTATGAACGGAAGAAGGTTTCCTTGACTTACTTCAGGTATATCTTGTATTGTTTCAAAAGTCTTGTTCAAGGGCTATTATTTACATTTGTATGAAATGTGTTCAAAATAGAACAGGTGGAATGCGTCATTGTGGCTTTTGTGCCAATCTTTCAATTGTCATGTCTCATGTCTCTTATTGGCTGTATTTTGTAACACAAAGGTGTCATGTATCATCACTGGAAATTGGAAATTTACCTACACTCATCCATTGACTTGCTCAGTTTAACAAGTTTTTCACCCATTTTCTCCGGAGACTTGATGGTTACTGCATGCCTGAAATTTGGAAAGGAACGATGGAAGCGTCCAGGAACAAAGTCAAACAAGCAATCATCTTGGTATTCTGTTACAAACAGCTGCACGTCTTTGGCATACTTTTCATAATGGTGTCTTGACGATGTTCCTTCAATCCCTACAATGGACTGGGAAAAGAGGTTGTCAAGTTGGCGACCATATGCCCCAGCCATTTGGCTGCATCGATGCACTTGCTGTTTTGTATACACCCCCCTTGATCTCTTCAGCATCTCCTTATAATCCCGATTAAGAAACTCATTGACTAGATCTAAACCAAGATTTCCCTCCTCCCTACCTGTCAAGTTTGCTACCCTATTCCATGTGATGTCATGGGCAATTCTTGCAGGATAGAAGCCATTTACTGCAGCTAGCATATTATGACCCAGAATGAAATACTTGTAGTGGTTGTTATTCCAAAATGGAATCATGTTGAAACGCCAGTGCTTCATCAGGGCAGGGCCATCACCAACACGTATGGAATCTCGTAAAGCAAGGTGGTACAGACCGTCATACAACAAGGCCTTTGAGTATTCCAACTTGCTATCACCACCATCTGCCATTTCTGTTGATCCTTTCTTCTCGCATTCTATGCAGCAGAACCATTTATCAGGCAAGTCATCAGCCCCTGCACCAATACAATCAGGGTGGTACCACTCATTTTGGGTGCATCCATCTTGCATCTCGCATTGTACCATTTCATCCTCATGGCCAGTCTTCTTGTGACAGTGGCAATAAATGTAAGACTTAGTAGAGCACCACCAGTCACCTTTAGGAACCTTCTGGAGCTGAACACAAGAATGGTGGAACCAACTGCAGTCAAAATTTGAACACCTTACCATATCTTCACCTGTACTCTCCCCACATTTGCAACCATCATCTTCAGCATCAGTAGCATCCTTCATCCCTTCAAGGTGATGCACGTGTACACATGATGAAGCATGCTTGCTTTCAGAATCAATGCCCTTTTGTGAGCACACAGTATTGACTTCTTCAGACAGAAATTGGGGCCAAATGAAATCGACAACCTCATGGGTGAGGTTGCTAAGCCATTCACTCTGCTCTGTGGGACGCTCACAAGAAGGAAAACTCGACGGTGCATCAGTTGTTGTTAGAATCCGACCAAGTTTCAAAGCCAGCATTGTGCAGTAAGCATGGGTGGTGAATTGGAGCAAATCAGCCACATGATTGAAATTTTCCATCACTTTCTTGTTCACAGATTTGTGATTGAAATCTTGCTTTAATTGATAGAGTGATCCTCGCTGAGTTGAACTGTTACCTTTGAAAAATTTGGTAATTGTGTCTTGAAAAAGAATGCCTCGCTTGTGGAATTCCTGTGGGCATGGTACTGATCCCTGGAGTCTTGTTCTCATAGTGTGACCTGTACATCTTGACTTTTGGGAGACAAGCATTCGCTCAATCGACAATCCATCGGCAAAGCAAACAATAGGATGCATATATTTACTGTTTGTTGGAACATTCTGATGGAGGTTCTCCATGATCCGAACAGTTCCAGGCGTGGTGGAGGGGTTTTCTTCAATGACACCCAAGTTGACTATCTGACTTTTACCCCTCATTTGGTCACTATAGACATGTTTGGTCGAGGGCGAACACTTCACATTCCCAAGAAATGTCAAATGCATTTTAAGAATGCGTTCCACAACAACACAAACTTGAGCTTTCAAATCATCCCAATCACACTGAGAGGGCAGAAACTTACTCAATGGAATGCTCTTTGCGTGGACAACATCACAATATGACTCCTCACCAACAGGAATTCTGTTCTTTGTGGCAAATACATTTGCCCAAATCTTGAATTTTTTACCTTGCTCACGTGATTGTCCACGTGCTGTTGTTTGGATCTGGACATTATCCCAAGTAATACAGTATCCAGGTATCCCTGTCTCATCCCCTCTGTTGCCCGCACCTTTTGGAACTGGATCATCTTGTTTACTTACAAAATGTACATCCCCTGGGCTTTCCTGTTGTGTCTTTTCTTGAGATGAGCTACATGAAGGTACATCCACTTTGATTTTTTCTTCTTGCGATGGACCAACTTGGCACAAGCCCCCAGTACTGTCATCACAACTGCTTAATGATCCATCTGAACATGTACCTCCACTCTTGTCACTGTCCCAACCATCACTATTCCATTCCTCGCCTGAAAATAATCTCTTTTTAGCACCCTGAACAGGTGTACATGTTGATTCAGATGTAGGTCTTTCCTCTGCTTGTGTCATGATGCCTTCAATTTCATGTTGCCACTGTTTCACTTTGGTTTTGGAGTGCAAACACGCTTTGTCAAGGGTGCTTCGCGTGGCTGACATTCCTTGGCAGATTCCAAGACCATGTAGACAATCAATGAGTGCTTGGCTGCAACCGTGTTTCCAAAGTTGCAGGGAAAGACAACTCTGGATGAACTTGAAAATCACGGCCTTGTGAGAGTACAACATAACGGACAGAAGAAAACCAACACGCATTTGAACCAAGAGTTCAGCTTCTTCTTTATACGTTATTTTCCAACCACAGAAGATCTGTGGTCCTGGTCTAGTTTTTCCCGGGTCTGGGAGACTACCTTGAAGTGCATTCACAAGTACTGGCATGTGTAAAGCAGCTTCCTCAACAACCTCCTTCCATTTCCAGGTATGAAGGTTTTCGAAAGTACTGGCAGACCGAGAAAAGTGACCCTTTTTGGGGTAGTGTTTGACTTCTTCCTGAATCTTTTTTCTTACAATTTTCAAGAAAGCTTCGCTAGCAGAGCTACTTTCCAAAAGCGCTCTGAAGGCTATTTCATATTTGCTGTCATTTATGGCAGACTTGGCCCTGTCTTTGAATGAAATTTTATTCGTAGACCTGCATGAATTTGGAGATTTTATCCGCCGGTCCTTTGGAGTTCGAATGCTCCATGGTGTACTGAGCATTCTCTTCTTCATGCTCTTGCCTTTTATTTTTGGCGTCACTTTGATGGTTTTTGTTACATAATTCTTGCACGACCAACAAATGTATCCATCTGTTCCTCCAAAATTACTTGGTGAGAGATGCAATGCTCGAATGCCAACCCTTTTCCATCCCTTATTTTTGTTTTGCTTCTCTAAAGGATGCTGACAATTTAGACAATTATTCAAATCCATGGTCAAAGTGAAGTTTGATGATGTTTACTCAGGTGATGCTCAACTGAAACAACATGTAGTGGTACCCTTCAACTCACCAACAAAAACCAAAACAGTGCTTTCAATGTCTGTAATCGCATCAGAGGTGACAGGTCTATACATGTACAAACCAAAAAACAAACGTTTGATGATATTCACTGAGATTCAGTGTTTAACGACTGACAAAACAATGTACGGTACTTTGAGGATTTTCAATAAGCTCCAGTACTAAATATGGAACAGTCTTAAATGCCTAAATTAGATATGACATGCACACGTACATTTACATGTGCACTGTAGACACGACATCACATATGCATACTGGAAACTTTAACATGATGTACATACACACATTGATCAATATAAATGCAAACCAATGATAGCGCGTAGCGCGTGAAACTGCCTCTGCCAATAACAGTTTAAAGCTTGGAAGTTGAAATTCCTCACACAATGTTAAAATAAAGACAGTCAGTGCAGCAGCTAGTGCAGTGAGTAGCCTACTTGTAAAATGATGTACAAACCGGCGGTATGTATATCATATACACGTACATCTACACGTATATATGTACTGTATGCACATGTATGCACATGTAATGTATGCACATGTAATGTATGCACATGTATGCACATGTATGCTACATGTAACAAGACATCACATGTGTGCATACATGTACATGTACTTGACACACATTACATAGACCCCCAGGTCTTCATCAGTACATTATACCAACACAAAATAGTAAATGATCGCTGTGAGATTTTATCTATTATTTTTAATCCCAGTTACCTTGATGGTTACCTTTAAACTATTTACAATGGAGTTGATGCTTTCATAAGTGTTTCAATGATTTTTATGTGCGCATAGTGCTCATTCAGAAGTGAAAATTCTGACCTGTATTACGTATTCTGTACACACGCGATCCCACCCAGCCGAGCAGTGCATGCTAGTGCATGCTAGTGCATGTGCACCCGTACACGAGATGAGCCGGGCAGCCAATCATTTGCGGGTTTCTTTTTTTTTCGGGGTTGCGACATGAAACAGCTTTCAATGTCCAAGCGACAGGAAGCAGACGGGTAGCTTGGAGGGCTCCGATAATTTTGCACGCAAATGACCCTGGGTACTCATCCGGGGTCATTTGTCAGGGTCACTTGTCAGGTTAAAATCTAATTTCTACACGTTCGTATGGGTCTTTATTGATGGCAAATTTCGTCGAAATGACACAGCCTGAACACGCGGACAGGCAAATTTAGATTTCTAGGTGAGTACTCAATATCTATACGAAATTATGTATGGCGGATCGATTTCGCTAGGTTCGAAAATACACAACAGCGTGGCATTGTATACAACGCCACGTTCACGGGTCTAGCCGTAGCATAGCCCCATAAATGTGAGGTGCCGGTCAACTCGGTCCGTGACCAACTCGGTCCGTGACCAACTCGGTCCGTGACCAACTCGGTCTGAGTCAACTCGGTCCGTGACCGACTCGGTCCGTAACCGACTCGGTCCGTGACCAACTCGGTCCGTGACCAACTCGGTCCGTGACCAACTCGGTCCGTAACCAGCTCGGTCCCATGGGAAAATGTGCGCAAAACGACTGCATTTTCTTGTAACAAGGCAAGGCGGTCTCGAGCGCGTGTTTTTTTTCTCCAGATCTCCGTACGCACTTTATTGCCTCAATTACTAGGTAGCATGTGGACGGCTCTGGCCTGGGATAGCTTGTGGAGCTTAAATAAATATAAGAACTTTGAAATAAAAGTATCATGCACTACCCACGTGTACGTATGCCGTGGCTATAGGCTGCGCTGCCGGGTTGCCGGCCCTTTGGTCACGCGCGGCGGGCCGTGGGCATAATGCAGCTGGGTGCGTTCGGAATAGTGCCGAATGGTGCACGGCCGGTGGCATGTCCCACCCTTGGCCGCACAGGCATCCCCACCGGCCATAGACACAGTGCACGGCTGGTGGCAGTGCCGCGCCTGACCACACAGCCCCACCGGCCATCGCCACGATGCATGGCCGGTGCACCGTAGTTTATTTTGCCATTGTGTTCATAGCAAAAGCCATATTTTAAACATTGTGTTGGTATATTGTTTGGGTATAGTCTCAAAAAAGGCCTCTATCCTTTTCATGCATGGATGAATATCATTGAAACTTTTACTGAATGTGGTCAATATCCAGACCGAATGTTGGCTGAAGAGAACAAACTGGTAACCTTTCCCGTTTTTGTGGGAGACGAGGACTATTCCAAAGGATTTATCCATTTTTTTTTATGCACCCTGTACATTTTTATATGGTTCTTGTCCTCAGCGATGTTTTGACAGACTCAGGAGCAGCCGAGAAAACCTCCTTCAGAAGTTCCGTGGCAATGAAGCTGCTGCAGATGGAGGCAGCCCAGGCCGAGGGTCTGTGGTCAGTGAGTTGATGGCAGAAGAATGGAAGCTAATGCAATGGGAACAAAGACAGGCAAGAGTGGAGATGAAACTGACTCATGGACAAATGGATGATGATGTAAGAATTCATTTATGTTTCTCTTAAAACTGTATACAATTGTTGCCTGTTGTGATGGGATCCATGGTGTTTTGTACACCCAAGGGTGCAAATGGCACCAGAGGCGAAGCTGGGGGTGCCATTTGCACTCGAGGGTGTACAAAACACCATGGACCCCAATCACGGCAGGCAACAATTGTTTTGTTATACCATGGTAATAGATTCCAACCGTCTGAAATGGTGGATTTCCTGCAGTTGCCGTGCATTAATAGCGGAAGTATTATTTTGAAAAGATCTGCGATTACTACACCGTGAATATTCACACAGAATTTTTTTTCATTGCACAGGAACACAAATTGTGATGCAATCAAGCTAAATGAGTCGTTTGTCGGGAACTTTTATTAAGAGATACATGCCAAAATAGGGCCACTTCATCACATCACTTCATTGCATCTCTTGGTGTTCCAACTTCTATAATTTTTGAACTAAAGATGGTATCAGCATGTGGTTTTTACAGCAGTAATGCTGAGATGGTGCTCTTTTCAAATCTGTAATAAAAATTGTTTTGACCAGGGTCGACAAACGACTCATGAAGCTTGATGGCATCACAATTAGTTTAGCTTTTCCCAGAATAGACCAATCCATTAATCCCTGCCCCGTTACGAACCAATCACAGCTGGGACCAAGGTCTATGTGCGTCCATCCAACATAATGCATGCGCGTTCATCCGGCATATCGTACGCACGTGTGTGCGCTGTCTGAAGCCTCTTACCCGGGTTATTTCTATTATACAAGGCGGTGGAAACAACACTTTCATCAGTGGGGACGATCAAGGTAATGTGCAATGTACCCCGTGGGGTACATCACTGATGTACCACGGGGTATACATGAACACCCCTTACACAGTATATGCTTGTGGCACATCACATGCTCGGTTCTCGACCAATTAAAAATCATGATCTATTACCGTGGTCTAACAAGTACATGTGTATTCGATAAAAGTTTTGGTAAAGACATTGATAGGAGAGGGAAGTGACTCTACAACATTTACTACTCCAGTGATCTGTTGAGGATCACTCCATAATGTTTGGACCAATCACAGCCATGATTGAACTAGAAACTATCACAAAATAATTGTTCACTTTCAAACTAATTTTATTCATGTTCACAGTTCTAAATGAATATTTTAATATTTTCAGATAAAGATTATTCATTTTTGTTCGGAAATATATGGTACAACTTCAATGGATCGCTGTACCGGTGTACATATAATGATGCAATATGCATCATGAAATGTACATTTACCAAGATCGCAATATGATACACATCCACTTACATGTAGTGTGCGTTTGCATTTGCGGTAATTTTTTTCCCGATGTTCGCAATTCTGTTCTAAACTTTCATTTCAGAGCCACGCCATTTGCAACTGTCAATTTTTTTAACAAATAAAGATATATCAACAAAGTTAATCTCTCTCTTGTCTGAAATGGGGCGTGTTGGTCAAAACTGATTCCTGATAACATTATTACTAAACAGATTTTGGCATTCAATGGTGATGCTGTATATTGGCATTCTTGTATCAAAACTGTCACTAATCAGGATAAATCCATACATCCTACCAGTGTTTCAGCTCATTTATTCTATAGGGAGGGCATGAACCGGGGTAGGTGTATGAAGGTGTATTACATGTATGTTAAACCCTCACACTATATTAAAGCTATAGTCCATCATTTGCAGCCATCCGAAAAGCAACTGGCGTAATTATTGTTGAAAAACATACTTGGTTGAAAGATAGTTAGGGGACTAAACTCCCTGTGACATTCTTCTTTCTGGCAAGCTGTCATTTTGAAGTAATCAACGAAAGAAGGCCTTTCCAATGGTGAGTCTTAAGACGCACCGTAGGAAAATTTAAATTAGTAGTTCATTTTGTTATTCGGCGAAGCGCGCGCAAGCATTGGCACGACGCACACGCGCCCTCGGTTGCTATAATTTGTCGGATCAGTGCGCGACATTGCGTATAGCTGCAATCGGCTCAGTGAGAACGCGTCTCGGACGCTGAATTCAGGCCAAATTCAAAACATGATTCAGCAACTTTTGATGTGAAATTGAGATCCTGGAATGCTGTTTTTCTCGGAATATACAGCTGAAGCTGAGCTGAAACTTCATCAGGTCAGTTGTTCAGTATCCTTCATTAGATTTTGAACACTTTTGTAGCTTCAAACGAACAAAATGCACAAATTACAAATGATGGACTATATCTTTAATATGAGCACTTTGGTGCCATATTTCACACCAGTTGGTTGTGAGGTTTATTGCAATTATTACAGGAACAGTGACAGAGGTTTTCATTTTGATGATGTACATGTAGCGGGTTTGGTTGACTTACACATAATATGCGTACTCCACTTATCACTCAGTCAATTGCAGTGATTATTTCTCTGTTGTTTCTCTTTCAGCTTCTTGAAGACTTGAATAACGATGTGGTTATGTCCCTTGTGGAAGAAATCCAGAGAGAGTTAATGGCAGAAGGTAACTGCTCACTAGGCCTATATCTAAAATTTCAGACTTGTCTCCAGGCCTCAGTTTAGTGTTAGATTCTGGCAATTTGGTTAAAGAAAATGGTATAAACTTAATGAGTCTCCTTCAAATGATGTCATTTCCTACAGACCATCCACGTGCATCGGCATTTTGACCGTCAATTTGCATAACGCGGTTTGGCTGCATCGTATTTCGAACCCATTTCGAGCAACAAGTGCGCGTGTTTGGAACATTTTCAACACTGCGCAATGCGTGCTTGTAAAATACGCAGTTGCAGTTCTCCTACAGAGATGGCGGTCATTGAGTGAGCCCTATATTTAAATAACATCTCTGTGAGCACCCTGAAGACATGTTTTGGTGCTGGAATAAACAAAAACAAGCCCCTCAGAATGTGCATACCGTATAGTCTGCATGTGTACATGTAGTAAGTGTCCAGGTACAATGTAGCAATAAACTACCATTTGGCTACAGTACAGTACTTTCCATTAGCTCATTTGTGTTTCTATTGTCCCACAGGCATGACAGGAGTTATAAATTGTGATAATACGTCAGTGTTCTTTCGTTATTATTTATCTTAAATTTTTTTTTTTTTTCATTTTTGGTTTTTTTTACCAGTACCTCAACTTTAATTTCAATAAAAGCTGTACCAGCCAACACAATTGTGTGCTTCTCAGACTAGCAATACATCAGTAAATAAGATATTTTACACAACGCCTATTTTGCACAACGTGCAATTGAAAGAATAAGTCATTCAGTATTTGAAATGATCCATTCCACTCGGCTTTGCCTCGAACGTTCTCTATGTCAGCTCATGAAAGAATTCTTACCATTGCACTCATAAACGTTCATTATTTGTATACTATATTTTGCCTCTATATTTATTTAATCTAAAGTGCATTTATGTGTTCTAATCGATAGAGAATGCCATCATAGCAGAATATGAAGCCAGCTTGCAATTGGCTGAAGCCTCATTGAGTGCAACGGTGGAACAGCTGGACATAGATGAACTGAGCTGTCCCATTTGCAAAAGGTGAGGAAGTATGCATAAAATGTGAGATGAATTCTTGAGACAAAAAGGCAGTAAAACAATCCCCAGGCGCCTTGCACCTTGTGTACATCAGCTGGTTGGTGCACTGTTGTCTGTGTCTGTGTGTACCAGGCATTATGATGCGATCAGAAATAATCAAATCAACATTCAAATTTGCGAAAACCCTAATTTCAAAATGAGATCTCGTATAAGATCTGCAGCCGATTTCACGAAACTTTACGCATTTTAGGTGGCATAAGTTGTGGCGTAGCAACTGAAAATTACCTACCTGTATGTTTACCTGAGCAAATCGTGATTGTCGTGGATCCTGGTATCGCACAACTTATCAAGGTTGCTACAAGACATAACTTCTTGTTTGAGCTAACAAATTTTTGTTTTATCGGTGATGGAACGATTCTGAAGAAATTCTGACAAAATCATTTTCAAAATGGCGGTCTGAGGTGATTCAAAGACCTGTTTCGAGAACGAATGAATTCATACACAAACAGCCGTCGTAAATGCTTTTATTATTCTAGTCCAAGATGTTTGGATTATTTAAAACGTTGCACAGCAACGTGTAATGGCAGGACCTTAGATATGTTGCCCTCAATATTTGCAGACTGACTACGACCACTCGGGTATTACAAATTTCAGGTTTGTCAACTGAACCAGAAGGGTCACATTGTCAACACAATCAAATGTTTTAATGTGATCTGTGAAAAGAATGGCTGTATCCTTGGTAGGGGAGTGTTTTCTGTTTTCACTTACAGAGAAATGTCCTTTAAAAAAAAATTCCCTAACCATGTGTTTTGGTTGCCTTGACATTTTCTATTTTTCTAGAAATCCCCTGATGTTGAGTAAAGGAGTGATCTTCTGTGCATGTGGCATAAGGATAAATACTGAAGTAAGTGTTTCAATAAGCATGAAAATGTATTTGTCATTTCATAAGTAACATGTAATGAATAATGTCAAAAATTCTTTGTTGTCATAGTTCATTTGAATAGTGTCACTTGACTTGACACTGAATGGATTGTGACTGGATAGTGATTGACTTGTGAGATGTACAAGTATTCTTCAGGGGAATTTGCTTCAGCACCCGATTTCATGACACTCATCCTAACTTACCATGAATCGCAGCGCTGTGACGCATCCTATCTCTGTGATGCATCGCAGCTGCGATGCGTTCTGCGATCCAGTTCTCAAAAAAAATGTCGTAACTGCGACATGTCGTAGGTGTACAGGGTGAGTCAAAAGAAAGCGGAACCCAACCCCCCCAAAAATATATTTCATATTAAAATACTAATAACTGGAAAGCCAATTTCATAAGCTACTTTTAGATAAAAAAAAATTGCCCAATCCGTTCAAAGAATATCACCATTTAAACACAATGACGTTAAAACCTGTCTCGTCCAAAAAAAATTGACGGTTTGGAACAACAAAGAAAATGACACAGAATACTTGTTTCAACAACTGCCACCAATTGTAGTACACAATATCTTTATTTATAAAATCTATTTTTTTTAAAGACAGGCATATAAAAGGGACTTTGTTGAATATTTTTAACATTTAAACCGAGCTTTTATCGCTGCTGACGTTTGAAGACAATTGCGAAGACTATTCTTGATATCGCATTTTTTTTAACGAGACAGGTTTTAGGGGTCATTGAGTTTAAATGGTGATATTTTTTAAACAGAGTTTTTGATTGCTTTTCAGTCATTTTTTCATCTAAAAGTAGCTTATGAAATAGGTTTTTCAGTCATTATTATGTTTGGTGCAATACATATATATTTAAATATGAAATATTACTTTTTGGGGTTTGGGTTCCGCTGTTTTTTGACTCACCCTGTATTTATAGCATAGCTTGGTGACTATTGTAGGTATTTATTCAGCGTACTGCATCACCAGATATTCAACAAAGAGTCTTCAGATCTCTCAAAAAGTTTTAAAACGTAACACAAAATGGCAGACCTATGATGCAGTTTTAAAGGAAAACAAGCTCTCAGTGGACTGTATAGCTACAATGTACTTTGAAATTTTAACTGCAATTTTCCAGGTTAATTCATAATTATGCAATGCATTTTCTATTTACAACTTTACACACGTTGTCTCGCTATTATAGTCTTGTTATGTATTTTATTAAGGCATAAAGCTGGCTAACAAAAGGACTCTTCTTATTTTGCGATGACCACTTACCATGTCGTAACTTGCAATGTGTTTTAAGCCGTTGTCAAGGCACTTACGACGCGTTCAACACATCGCAAGTTTCGTTAAATGGATCATACGACGCGTCGCTAGTTGCGATGTGTTACATGTTGCAACTCGGGTTTCGATGCGTCACAGCGCTTTGTGAAATCGGTTGCAGAATTAATAACTGACCTTACTTATATGACTACATGTATTCTGTTATATTTTAGAACAACACATCTTGAACAACAGCACTTTCCAACAAATATAACAAAATATTGAAATACATGAGAGTTTTGTTTCAATTTAGGAATGATGACAATCTTTCAATATATTGATTTTGGTTGTCTTCATAGCAAGACTGCATCACACTAGCTAATGTCAGACAGCAGTTAGAGAATGGAGTTGGGCAGCACAGTGCACTTTGTCATGGCCAGCCTGTCTTCACTGTTACTGATGCTTTCAATGCACAGAACCTGGTGTTATCATGTCAGGTAAGGTCTGTTTGTCAGATATATTCAGTTTTACCTGAATATATCCCTGTCATCTGACTGGTGGATCATTGATCACATGTCATTGAATTATTCGTCCCAATGCATGACGCGGGCGTGGCGTGCAGCGCACAGTGCAATGGAAGTTCTATTGCACGGTGAATAGAACTTGCATTGCACGGTGTCATTGCTGCTGGTGGTGGCGCCGTTTCAAATCGAGATAAATTGAATATGATTGTTCTCAACCTGTTTAACAGTTTACATAAATTTAATATGATGAACTTGTCGAAGTTTTAAACAGTTTTTAACCTGAATAAATTGGCTATTAAAAGTCAACCAATCAGATGACAGGGTTTTATTCAGGTGTTATATAAAACAAATAATGAATGTTTCACGTTCGTGGAATGGAAAGAATAATTTCAGTCAGTGACAGATGAAATGTTCCATTCCACTCGGCGACATTTCATCTGTCACCTCATGAAATTATTCTTACCATTGCGCTCACAAACATTCATTATTTGTACATGTATAATATTACCCTTCAGTCATGACATGTTATAACATCTTGTAGCCAGGATATCTAGAGTAATGACACAGTACATCTATGACTGCATCAGGTATATCTGGCAACAAAATTTGAGCTTTAAATCCCCAAACCTTTTTGTAATAGCTCTGGAACGTCTTGGCCAATCAACATGAAATTTTATGACTTTTCCTTTTATCAAAGTTTCAAAATAGTAAAAAGCAATTCAACCTCATTTTGACACACTAAGGTTGCGTTCCTATTGAACTTTGTAAAAAGTTATCGTTGAGTGATTGTTAATATTCCATTGGTCATGCTATCATGCATCTGCACTTAATTTTGGCCCGTGGAAGGTGATTTGTTGCATAAACTTTACCCTACCGCACTCTCTTAGAATCTTATGAGGGTACCCTGCTATGACTTTTCAACCCAACAGCGGATGTGATTGTAGAAAATGCATAAAATAATATCGCAGAACGCAACAGAAATTCAGTAGAATCTCACATACAGTATGTAAGCCTACATATGTGGGCATCACAGAGGTCAATAAAGGTGACCCACACGATCATACGTTAGTTCTAGTTATAGCAGTGGCCGTCCGCACAGGACTTTTCAGTGAAACTAACAATGTCATTCTTCTGTGACTTACATGTAGTTGGTCCCTGTAAAACAATTGTTGGTCAACACTTGACAATGTGGGTAGTTAACTTGCTACTTCTACTACTTAATTTGGTTCAAGTTGACAAAAGTTTCTGTAGTGTCATATTGCCAACACTCTCTGTTAAGGAGAATACACGTGAATTCGTAAATTAAGAATCCACACTTGCGAGTGTATTCTTCGACATAAACCATTGCGTCAACAGACGTACATTAACAGGCCATTGAGTGAAGATGAAGAGACTTGCATATCTCGTGTCGAGTCATGGTCATTAGGGTAATTTACAAGGGAGTTTTTCGAGGATCTTATACGTAATCGAGCATTGTGGCGTGTTTAGCATGTGTATCGCCACACCTGTACAACCAAGTCATTTTGTGTGTAGGCTCTTTTCGTCAACATGGATAGTTCAGACAATGATTTCTTTCTGACTCAAAGTAGTTTTTGCAGTGACAGCGGAGAATCTGACAGTGAAGATGCATTGGAAATTTGGGAAGGAAAGTTTTCACGCAGACGGTCCTATTAATGCTCATTATGGAGAACAGTTGTCCGATATGTTCAAAGTGTGGATTCGTAATTCCGAATCCACACTTTACTAAAGATTCGTTGTTCCGAATCCACACTTTGTGACCAATGTAACAGATTCGTAGTTCTTAATCCACACTTTTAACAATGGTGTGATGTCATAGCAATGGTTTAAGTGCACTTGAAAGTTGTGCAATTCCTTGCAAAAGCGGACATTTTCTCATTCTGTAATTGACCTTATATTTATTCCTAATTCGTAAATGAAAACACAAATTTTCTTTTCAAAAAGTGAAGGTGAAAATGAAACGTAGTACCTTATATTTCCACTTTCATCTTTTGAAAAACTTCTTTCATTTACGAGTTATGAATAATAATGAGGTCTGCTACGGAATGACAAAATGTCCGCTTTTGCGTGGATTGCCCTGTTGTACTTTGAAATCGCACTTAAAAATGGTGGGTTTTTTTCCATTTAGAGAGGAAAAATCATCAGAAGAAAGAAAATAGAACTTGTTGAAAAAAAACGAGGGTATCTTTAGGACAATATCATCAATGCTTATAAACATATTTCTCTCCTTTGCGCAGACGTGTGACTTCCTTTACATTGTGATCTGAGATTTCTTCACTCCACCTGGACTGATCTGATTTGGGCCTTCCATTCTCTTCTGAAAACCATTGCCAAGGTGCAAAGCCTTAGTAAACCTTATTTTTTTAGTACATGAAATCAAGGGGAAAATGACCAGACTTAATACCAAGGAGGAAGAAATGAAGTATATGTTTAGTATCGTCGACTTTGTGTCTCAGACCATGTAATAGTAAACTTTTTTGGTCAATATTAAAAATATTTATATATATATTTATTTTGATATGTGTTTGTGTTTCTATCTAAATTTGCACGTGTAAATATCTGTATGTGTAAACCATTCCTAACGTTTCTCTCTTCACTTGTTGGAAATGGCCAAATGTTCTATTGTTTTTAATAATGTGCCTGGTGTTTATCTTTAATAGTCTTGTTCTAATCTCTTTTGTAGGGTAACTGATTTTCCTCTTAAACATTTCCCTGGAAAACTGAATTGAATAAATAAAAATTCATTTTTCTTTTGAGATAACGTTCAGGGTTTTTTTTAAACCGCATAACCATGTGCACCTAAAGACATTAAAAAAGGGGGAAAATTATTTAATTTCTGTTCACTTTTTAATTCTAAGGATTATTACTCTTTAATACATAGGGCAGTCACTAGTGATCGCCCAAAGGGTAATAGTTTGACAGAAACTTTGTTCAGTCATTTCCGTTTCACATCAATCACATTCACATAACATACATGATAAGGCAGGTAACAAGTTTCTTAGTTTTTGTAGTTGAAACAGAATGTATGATTTATTGAAAAGGAAAATCATATCGAAGAGGGAAAATCAGTGGCCTTACTTCTGCATAAGATAGGATCACACTCATTTATTTGGACATATTTTTAAAGTGTATCTGTCGTTGAAAGTTAAGTTATTAAATTAAAACAAATCTTATACAAATATTACCGTGACGAGAGTATCAAATTACTTGTGTGATTGTCCATCACTGCTATAGACCAATCGGGGCATGCTGTCAATTCTATCACGAAGGCCCCCTTCAATGGCAAAAGCATTGTGCTAGCTATTGTTCAGATTATCCATCTAGGAGCAGTTATGTTGTACAATAGAGTGCTCAATGGCATCTTGAATGGTGCCTCATGAGTGTACGGTGATCAAGTGCCAGATTTGTCTATACTATACTAAGAGCAAAGGGTGGGTTTGTTTGTCGTTATATTGAGGACACGCATGTGAAACATCCTTATGTAATCACGTCCCCATAGTACTGGCACGCTCGTGTGTAGTCCCCATAATGTAACTACGGAACAAGTATGTATCGAGTATGTAAACACCGATACAAACGTCCACGAGTGACCGAACGTCCATGATTGAAATTTGTGTACAAAACCAATGACAGCTTGTTGATAAAAAGCTGGAGTAGACACAAAGGAATGAGGATTAGGGACAATACAAGTAGGGGGTCAAAGATTGCCGGTGTTTGAGTGAAGCACACAATTGTCTGCACGGTGGGGGTTCGTCCACAAAGCAGGACAGGCCGCAGAGTAGGTGCGGCAAGTCTCATATCTTAAAAAAGGAAGCAAACTTTTAAACAAAATTTGTGTATTTCTACAAATTTATTTACATGTATCTTTATTTGCATATTTACATATTTAACTGTCATATCGCATACATTACACAGACCTGATACGATTGTCTTTAGTTTGAAATCAAAGTTCCCCAATTAACCTTTAAATTCAATTAAAGGGTTCATGACATGAAATATTTTGTGGATATATCCATTCCTCTGCAATGTACCATGGTCTCTCAACAACAGAGGACTTCGTTGCTGTGACGTCATTCAAGCCAAACAGTGTGCACTTAAGGGGTTTTCTGTTCAAATTGTGCATTGAAGATACTCGTGCATATTGTTTGCTCATTGAAAATAAACTGAAAATTACAACGAATCACGAAAAGTAAAAAATCTACCACAGCAAAAAAAATCCAAAATTCTGGCAATTTGTTTAGGCCAAAAGAAATAGTTCTGCTTCCAGTTTCCCTACCAGTTCTGCTTCCAGTTTCTGACAGCCCCTACCCTAATTTGCTTATGGGACAAATGAGAAGAAAAAAACCGACCCAAACCATCAATTACAAAATGTACTACCTTTTACCCTTGACTACTCACAGACGCCTCCATACGATCGTGCACACAAAAATTTGCAAAAAAAAAATCCCTACCTATGGTACCTACGGTACCTACCCTATTTTCAAATGCTGTACATGTAATTGGAAACAATGTTTTTTTTTTGCCTTATGCAGAACCTTATGCTGAAGCAGCTACCAACACTGAGGTTTCTGCTTTGAATGACATCACCATTTTGCACATGAGTATGGAAGCACCAAAACATTCTTGAAATGGCAATATAAATATAACAAGTGAAGCCAAATGGGGTCACTTTAACAAAGGTACATTTTAAATTGCATTCATAAATACATGTACCAGTTTACCCCTTCCTATTGGTTGAGTGCCTGTTACGTGGCCGGTTTTAAATGGTTGATAAAGACATGGCTGGCTGGTCTTAAAACACTTTTCCAGTGTCACATGGAATTGTTACTCCAATGAAATCCAGTCACAGTACCGTTTAATTGGTTGAAAGTTCATGATCCTCACGTAGGCCTGCGCAATACTACCAGTATTAAAAGTCAGCATTTCTCTTACCTATAAATCTAGACTTCAACCCCGGGAAAGAATGTTGCAACCTGACGCCACTTTTTTCTTCATATATCATCTCAATGAAGGTCATTCCTTGCAAAAATGATGATAAGACATGAATCTGGGACTGAGAAATATTTCCAATTTTGTTAGGAAATACTTAGCCTTGTTCAATGCGGTCTCTCGGCTTTTTGTCGAAGGGAGATAATCGGGCCCTAGCACCCACAATCAACGCGGTTACGTGCGTGTATACCACCGACCCTTGTCCGTGCGTGTACCACCGACCCTTGTCCGTACGAACGGTTCGGTACTAACACAACCAGCAAGCACACACACGTGAGTACGGACTGTACGCATGGTGTAATAAGGCAGTAAATGTAGGCCTACTATGTTCTGCGTGTGGGTGTACGTACGTACGTGTGGGGGATATACGCGCCGCGTGGCCTGTCGAACGTTACGCGGACTAGCTCGTACATGTACTTGTACATGTACATGTACATGTACATGTACTGTGTGTGCATGGCTGTTGTACGAGTACGTGTGTGATGTACGTGCGTATGTACATGTACAAGCATAGCCTTGCTGTATGGTACAAGTTACTTTCTCACTAGCAGCGTACGGGCATCGATATGTGCACGCAATTATGCCTTGCCAAGTTGATTAGGGATTTTGTTATCGGCGATTTTTTTTTTTTATCGGCGAATCGATAAGCCCGCAACGCCTTGGTCAAGGCTAGGAAATACTTAGAAAATTTTTCTTGACTCTCCATAGACTTTGTACACATTCGCAGAAGTGGCCTCAGGTTGCAACATTTTTTCCCAACCCCGGACCATTTCATTACTTTACTGGCTCAGAGGACTGCACTGTTTTTTAACCCTATTTCTATTGTGCTAGGACATCTGAAATCCTCCCAATCCCCGCGGCACAGGAGCCCAATAGTACCCTTCTTTGTGCTTCATTTGACCAGGTCGTTTTGAAGGATTTATAGGAATGCTTAAGATGCACAAGTGACTGGCTGTACTGCCACTAAGTTCCTCTTGTAACACTCCAAGCTGCATAGAGGGATCCCAGTCTTGGAGCAAGAGTACTTCTTAGGATTACTGCAACCTGCTGCTCCACATACAACCACTGGCTTAGGAGCTCTGCAGAAAAGTCAAATAACATTGAAAGCAATATTTACAAGTTACAATTTAACATGTTTCTAAGTATGGGTCGCTGCAACAGAACATCGGTGTAGAATCGACAGACAAACTGGCCGCCCTCATGAGAGACGGAGTTACTTGATAACAATACTTGACCCCACCTGTGGGCGAACGAGCGAGTGAGTGAGTGAATGAGTGTTGCTTTGGTCTGTTTATTCGTTGTGGTTTGCCAAATGAATGGTAAATTGATTATTTTGGGGGTATGATTAATTTTTGAGCTGGAGATTCCTTGGAGATGATTATTGATGGAATGGAGATTACCTGATCATGTTACTGGATCTATTCACCGTGCAATAGAACTTCTATTTTTGTGGTGCTGCGGTGAGGTGAGTTGGGACGAATAATTCAATGACATGTGATCAACGATCCACCAATCAGAAGATGGGATTTATTCAGGTGTTGTACAATACATAATTATACATACATAATGGAGGGACCAGAAAGCAAATAGTTTTTTGTCGGCAGGTAAAGCCATTTTCATGATTAAATTCAGTGGTATCATGAGGGAAATTTTATGTTTATTCATAAAACAAAACTACATGTATATACAGCTATTCAAAGAATTTGTCAAAGCAACTGCAGCAGCCATTTTGCATTTGCAATGCGATCAAGCTAAATGAGTTTGTCAGGAATTTTCATTTGGAGATTCAGGCCAAAATAGGGCCACTTCACATCACTTCATCACATCTCTTGGTGTTCTGACTTCCATAATTTTTGAACTAAAGATGGTATCAGCATACAGTTTTCACAGCAGTAATGCTGAGATTGTGCTCTTTTCAAATCTGTAATAAAAAAAATTGTTGACCAGGTCGACAAACGACTCATTTACCGGTAGCTTGATCGCATCACATTTGACAATGCATATTGTGATGCCTGGTTCAAATCCTTTTGTTTTTTTGTCTTTATTTCAAGGTTTTCCCCTGTTTTTTTTTTCTCTACCAGAGTTTTTTTTAGTTCATACCAATTTGGAACTTATATTCCTTTGTGGTTTGGAGGATTTCCTTTATTGTGACAAGTATGAGAAGCTATCTGGTAACTTTTTCCTCAAAAGTACTGAATGTGACATGAGGATGGCTTCTGTCATCTACAGAAAAAATAAAAAATAAATTGAGACCAGGAATCTCCACTCTAGTGAGATTACACACAGTGCACTCGTTGTGGAAAGAATGTTGCAACCTGACGCTACTTCAGCAGTTGTGTACAAAGCCTACGGAGCGTCAAGAATTTTCCTAACAAAATAGGAAATGTTTCTCAGTCCCAAATTCATGTCTTGTCATCATTTTTGCAATGACTGACCTTCATTGAGATGATATATGAAGAAAAAAGCAGGGTAAGGTTGCAACATTCTTTCCCTCCTTGTAATGCTTGACTTACTGTGCCACTTGCTTGTCCAGTGGATAGTGCATACCCAGTGGGAATGATAGAGTCACTCTGTGCATGTTACTAACGTAGCGAATGCGAGGTGAATCAGCTCCACGCCTTGATCTGGCCTTTAACAAACAAATAAATAAATGGATGGATATTATGACAGAAAACAATTCCGACCACAAATCTGATCAACAAGCTATGCCTCTTACACAACAAGTTTTGAATAAACTGTCAAATATGAGAATGGATGAATTCTTAATAAAGACGGGTTGTGTCAAATGTAAAATAATGTTAACACAGGGTTCCTACGCCTTTACGACAATCAAATTCTACGACCGTTCCATGACCAAATTATGAAAATCCATGACCTAGTTCATCAAAATGCAGATCAAAACTGTAAAACAGAAGAACAAGAAATAGCAAAAATGTCTTTTGAAATCAAAACGCTTCTATCAGCAAAATTTGTCGCATTTTTCCCTGCCATTTGTAATTATTAAACAGTTCCATGACTTTACCAGGCCTGGAAATTGAAATACATTTCTACGACTTTTTCAGGTTGTTCCCAGGCTGTGGGAACCATAACAGTGTGAATTTGAACTCCAGAAAAAAGGTTTTCGTAGGCTTTACAAATTTGGCTGTTCATCCCATGCAGAGGGTCACAAAAACCTTAATTAAACAAATGCTTTGAGCACAATAATTTAGCAAGAATAATTTTCAGCTTTAGCATCAACTTTGTTTAATAATAATTAACATTATATTTCATTTGCAGTGAACAGATGGGTTTTAAGATTAGCTTTGAAAACGTCCAGGGTTGGGGCTTTCTTGATGTGATTGGGTAGTTTGTTCCAGAGGGTTGGGGCTGCAGATGAAAACGCTCGCTGACCGTATGACCTTGTCGATGTTGAGGAGCAGGCGAGCAGGGATTGTGAGCTTGATCGAAGATTTCTACGGGGTTCATATTTATGGATTAATTGCTGGAGGTAAGTAGGGGCGAGACGATGGAGACATTTGTATGTTAGGAGAAGGGTTTTGTAGATTATCCTCCTCTTGACTGGGAGCCAGTGCAGATTACGGAGAATAGGTGATATGGGTTGATGGGGCTTCGAGAGGGTGACTAGTCTTGCAGCTGAGTTTTGGATGCGTTGGAGTTTGGCGATTTGTGAGTCTGGTAGCCCTTGAAGTAAACTGTTGCAAAAATCTAGGCGACAAGTAATAAATGCATGAGCAAGCTTTTCTGTTGTGTGCGGGTCGAGGAATTTGCGGATCTGTCCGATTTTATGAAGGGCAAATGATGCAGACCGACAGATGCTATTGATGTGCATGTCCATTTGTAGATTAGGTTGCATTGTAACACCTAGGTTTCGTACCTTAGAAACGGGCTGGAGGGAAGAGTTGCCGATATGAACAGGGGGGAGTTGAGTATGGCTTCTATGGCAGGATGTTATATGAAGGACCCGTTTTGTCTGCATTTAATTTCAGTTTATTTGCTGTGGACCATGATTTGATGTCGTTAAGGCAGAGTTCTAACTGGGGAATGGCTGTAGGTCGATCCCGCTCTTTCAAAATGATGTAAACTTGAGTGTCGTCAGCATAAATCATTTTTCCGACACCGTGGGCCTCGATTATGTCCTCAAGGGGGATGTGTACATTATGAAACACAAGGGTCCCAGCACAGATCCTTGAGGGACACCGACTTCAGGGACATAAGCGTCAGATAGGTCATCATTTATTGAAATGTGCTGAGTACGGTGTTTGAAGTAAGATTCGAACCAATTGATAGCATGGCCGGATATGCCATACCTGTGACAAAGACGATGAAGCATGATCTCGTGGTTGATGGTGTCAAAGGCTGCGGAGTAGTCCAGTAGGACAAGAACCGCCTCTTGGCCCTTGTCAGCAGCTAGTAACAAGTCGTTGTTCACTCGGAGAAGAGCCGTCTCCACACTATGACGACGCTTGTATGCAGACTGCATGTTGCTGTGAAGACTGTTCTCGAGAAGATAATCTTGGACCTGAGACGAAGCTGCGCGTTCAGTTATCTTAGCGAGAAATTTCAAATTGGCAATAGGTCTGTAGTTTTTTAGTGGTTCCGGATCCATGTTGGGTTTCTTGAGCAGGGGGGTGATGTGGGCAGATTTGAAAGCATCAGGAAAATGGCCGTTCTCAAGGGAGAGATTGATGATTGTTGTGATGATGGGAGTGAGTTCATTTAGACACTTCTTCAGTAACGATGTGGGAATTGGATCAAGTCTGCATGTTGTTGAAGGTGACCCGGTGATCAACTTTCTGACAGAACTATCAGAAAGGATGTCAAATCCAGTGAAAGATGTCTCGCACGAGTCGGCCACTGGTACTGTTGTCTCAACTGTTGAAGCGTTATCAAGTTCGGCAATGATGGTCTGGGTCTTATTGGAAAAGAAATGTGAGAAACGATCCACTAGTGACTCTGGTTCATTCTCTGGCGGAAGGGTTCTTGAAGATTTCGGGGTGCATAATTTGTCGACTTTGCGAAACAGTTGTTGAGAATCGCAGTCGGCAAGTTGTGTCCTGTGATATTCGGTTTTCTCGAAGTTTGATGTCTCTTTTGACCGGATCGGGCCGACTGACGTTCAGTAAACATTTGACAGCGGCATGATCGGAGGGCAGGTAATTAGTGGTGACAACACGTGAAACTGTGTCATCTGCTGAACGTGACAAGATGAGGTCCAGTGTGTGGCCCTCGCGGTGAGTGGGGCCAGTCACATGCTGCTCGAGATTAGCAGAGTCAATGAGATCACAGAAGATTGCCGCTTCACGATTAGATGGATCATCGACGTGGAAGTTAAAGTCACCAGCAATCACGATGTGTCCTGGCTCAGACACAACAGATTCCAGGAGTGTGGAGAATTCACGAAAAAATATAGGGGAAGTCATGCGTCCATCGATTAGTCTCTGAGGTCTATAGATTACGATGAGCCGAAGGGGGTCTGGGATCGAGCGTTAATTGATAAATCAATATGTTCAAATGAATCAAATGTTCTACCTTCGTTCATATGGGCATTGAAGCTGCTTCGAAGATACACACAGACGCCACCACCATTTCTGTTTTTCCGAGGTATGTGGTGAATTTGGTAGTCAGGAAGTGTTGCCATAAGATCTGCAATAGCACAATGATCCCGATGATCACCAGTCAGCCATGTTTCAGTTATGGCGATAATATCGATGTGGTTGGATATAATTAAATCACATAAGATAGGGATCTTGGGTTTCATCGATCGAGCATTCCACAGACCGAATGTAGTGGGAACAAGTTGTTTTGTGGGTGGTAAGCATGGTGAAATGTTGGTGAGGTTGGTGGGATTTGCACCTTTTTGTCCCGCTTGAAAATCAGGGTGAATCTCGTAGGGTATGTCTTGGTGGCTCAGTACGGGGATGGGTTTCTGTTGTTTAGCCCATGATCTGCGGCCCCTTTTGGTTGGTCTTGGCACACCAATTCCAAGCTCTTTTAGTCTGGTGTGAACGTGAAGGGGCACTGTGGTTTTACCTGTAGGTTTGAGCGACAGCAACTCATCATGGCTGTAGGAGTTTGTTGTAGTGGCAACCATGACTACTGCTGACAATAGGATGAGCACAATGGCCAACAATGCCGATCCAGCCATGCGTCAATCAATTTCTGAAGCACAATGACGAGCCAAAACACACTGCTGAATGCTATGGGCGTACGTAGTCCTTGTACAGTACTTGTACTCGGAGTAATGAGCAGAATCTGTTCAAAATTCCAAGTTGTTGGCGATCAGGTAACTTGGATTTCCGATCCAGGAGCTAGGAGGATCCTTACGTCTGTGTGATCCGACTGTGTGGTTTTTGAAGTTGATGTCAGTGATCAAAAGGCAAAAACCGAGACAATTTTGCCAGGATATGAGCATGTAGGTGCAACCGGAAGCGCTACCTTACGCCTGTCTTTACTACTCTGGAATAGTGATGTGCATCGGGTTGGGTTGACGATGCCCAACCAATCCGAGAAATTTATTTTATGAACCGAATCTGAACTAGAACCGAACTGGACTACCTAAAACCGAACCGGCCCAAAATATCTGGCTTCGGCAAATGTGTCCGCTTTTTGCACCTGAACTGACCCGCTTAGCGTAAAAAAATGTTGGCTTTCAGTAACTGAATCATGCCGTGCGGCACTCACAACGTGACCTACTGGTGGGCCTACATGTTATAGACCGATCGAGACACCGCAAAGCATTTACTCTACACTAAAAAGTGCACAATGTGAATTTCCATACTGTTTCAGTTCATTTCAGTTTATTTTGATTTATTTCGGATTTTTCCAAAATGGCTTAACCGGCCCGGTCCAACCCGAAAATCGCAAACGCAAAACCGAAACCGACCCAACCCAACCCGACCAGACTAAAATGATGGATTAAAATGATGGACAAGCGGACCTGACCTGAAGTCGGTTTCGGGTCGGGTCGGTTTCGGTTCGGGTCGGCAGAACATTACTCTGGAATGTACTTTCAGTCCAATATTTGACTGACCTCATCTGCTTTTGTTTGCACAAGGCAGATAATGAGCCCTTACCTTCATTCCTTTTAACTTGCTGTCTTGTTTCTTCAACAGTCTTGCAATGGTTTGTTTCTGTTGGACATAAAATTAAACAAATTCATAAGCAAAAACATTAAACACTGACAAAGCGAGAGAGTAAACAATACTCCTACAAAAGAATGAAAAGCCAGCAGTTATGCATTAAGGAGACGAACAAGTGTGATAAAGCTTGTTAATTTGCTTCAGTGCTGGAAACTCTGTGTGTAGTTTGGGCAATCACTTAACTGCTTTTCTGAATTTGAAAAATATTTTAAGCTGTGGGTGATGAAAGATTGTTGCCTTTTTTGTACTAAAAGTAATTATTTCTATGTGGAAACAATGATCTTTCCAGAAGTCCTTTTTGGATATTAAGCGTACCAGACTAGGATGTAAATCGGTCCAATTTGGAATCCATGATCCAGTTTCCCCCTTACTGGGTAGAAATGAAAAAGTATGCGATATTGAAGGATATCATGCATGCACAATCATGGCATGTATCTCATGCACAAACTTGAAGAGTTGTGCACGTTAGCAAATAAAAACCGGTCGTGTGTACCCCGTGAAGTACACATACATGTACTAGTGTTTGTACACAGTCATCATTATTTCCATATAAAATCCATATTTCCCATGCTGTGGGGTGAGACGTTGTCTTTCCTTAATGGCCCTGTTCCATGCAGTCCGATTTCTGACATCCACATTGGCGAGGTTTGAGAGTCTCAGGTCTTCTACCAGTGTCTCATCCCAGACCTTCCTATCGGACCGACTATTTCAAAGTTCCATGCTTTCTACAGCCAATGACTTTCCTTCCTTCTTGCTATTAATACTAATAATAATAATAACGGAGTCTTATATGTATCTACCAACAATTAGGTACTCAAGGCGCTGGAAATTATGTCTATTATTAAAGAAAGGTAAATAAAGTATATGAGAAATATGAGACCCAATATGTAGCACCTTATAAGGGTTGACAAGGTGCTGCGCCGCATATTGCAGCCACTGCCAGAAACCCTGGGGCAAACCCCTTCTCTTAGCAATAAGTATTACTGGGTTCTTAAACGTGCATTACACAACACACGGGAACCTACGGCTTTACGTCCCATCCGAAGGATGAAGCAATAATGGTATAATGCCTTGCTCAAGAGCACAAGCACCATGTTCCCACGGTCAGGATTCGAACTCATGTACCACGGCACATAAATCAGACACCGTAACCACTGGAGCACAGCGCCCCACTATACCATCTCAGTCTGCCTTGCCTGATCTTGTCTGTTATCTTCATCAGACCCACAGACTGCAGGAGGTCTAAACTCCTCTTTTTCAATGATTTCACGAGTGCAACCAGTGCTACATTGAGTCTATATTGAGGGCAGTGTTGAATTACTCGTACTCGACTACATTTTTTGGTACTCATACTTGTACTCATAAAAATGTACTTTTTACATGTACCCGTACTGGTAAGAAAAAAACCCAAACAATTGCCCGTACTCTTACTCATGACAAAGTGCTCATACTCTTGCAAATGTTATCCTGTAAGAATTTTAAAAAAGTTTAAGAGCTACATGCAGGAAAAGAACAAAATTTTCTAATTTTTGGGAGACTTTTGCATTTGTTCACCTACTGGTGAAAAGTACTTCTACTCGAGTACATTTTTTGGTACTCGTACTCATGACAAAGTACAGGTACTCGTACCCGTACCCATACTGATGGGAAATGTGCTCAACTACGGCACTGATTCATGTCATCTTTTCCAAGCCACGACAAAGAGTGCTTTGATCTTCAGAAATGCACAGTTCCCTCAATACCTTACCTTATGTTCCTCCACCTTCTTGTGCGCCTGCGCTCGTCTCTTCTGAGCCTTCTCAGCTTTTTTCTCGAGCATCTCAACAGTCATCTCAGGGGGTTTAGCTCCGCTAGGTAGTTGCAATAATTGCTTCTCCTCCTCTGCAGACATCCCGTGAAGCATTGCTCTCTGGACAATAACATTTATCAACAAATGAAATATTACAGAAAATTTAATCCAATCCATGTCTGCCATTTTGAAAGTCCATTTTCTGTGTCATAAATTACTTGAAACATCATTAAATACCTGAAACATGGATTTGAGACTTAACATTCAGAGTGACTTCAGAGAAAATTAAGATGTGGCAAGAGCGAATTGAAACTTCACTTGAGTAACTTGAGACTTGACCAGAGTGACTTGAGACTTGACCAGAGTGACTTGAGACTTGACCAGAGTGACTTGAGACTTAACCAGAGTGACTTGACACTTGACCAGAGTGACTTGACACTTAATCAGAGTGACTTGACACTTGATCAGAGTGACTTGAGACTTGACCAGAGTGACTTGAGACTTGACAAGTGACTTGAGACTCGACCAGAGTGACTGAAACTTGACCAGAGTGACTTGAGACTTGACCAGAGTGACTTGAGACTTGACCAGAGTGACTTGAGACTTGACCAGAGTGACTGAGACTTGACCAGAGTGACTGGAGACTTGACCAGAGTGACTGGAGACTTGACCAGAGTGACTTGAGACTTGACCAGAGTGACTTGACACTTGACCAGAGTGACTTGAGACTCGACCAGAGTGACTGAGACTTGACCCGAGTGACTGGAGACTTGACCAGAGTGACTTGAGACTCGACCAGAGTGACTGAGACTTGACCAGAGTGACTTGAGACTTGACCAGAGTGACTTGAGACTTGACCAGAGTGACTTGAGACTTGACCAGAGTGACTTGAGACTTGACCAGAGTGACTTGACACTTGACCAGAGTGACTTGAGACTTGACCAGAGTGACTGAGACTTGACCAGAGTGACTTGAGACTCGACCAGAGTGACTGAGACTTGACCAGAGTGACTTGAGACTTGACCAGAGTGACTTGAGACTTGACCAGAGTGACTTGAGACTTGACCAGAGTGACTTGAGACTTGACCAGAGTGACTTGAGACTTGACCAGAGTGACTTGAGACTCGACCAGAGTGACTTGAGACTTGACCAGAGTGACTGAGACTTGACCAGAGTGACTTGAGACTCGACCAGAGTGACTGAGACTTGACCAGAGTGACTTGAGACTTGACCAGAGTGACTTGAGACTTGACCAGAGTGACTTGAGGCTTGCCCAAAGTGACTTGAGACTTGACCAGAGTGACTTGAGACTTGACCAGAGAGACTTGAGACTTGACCAGAATGACTTGAGACATGACCAAAGTGACTTGAGACTCGACCAGAGTGACTTGAGACTTGACCAAAGTGACTTGAGGCTTGCCCAAAGTGACTTGAGACTTGACCAGAGTGACTTGAGACTTGACCAGAGTGACTTGAGACTTGACCAGAGTGACTTGAGACTTGACCAGAGTGACTTGAGACCTGACCAGAGTGACTTGAGACCTGGCCAGAGTGACTTGAGACTTGACCAGAGTGACTTGAGACTTGACCAGAGTGACTTGACACTCGACCAGAGTGACTTGAGACTTGACCAGAGTGAATTGACACTTAACCAGAGTGACTTGACACTTGACCAGAGTGACTTGACACTTGACCAGAGTGACTTGACTCTTGACTAGGGTGACTGAAATATTGCAGCTAGACAATGTGCATTTCTGCCACTTTGAGACTTGACAACAAAACTGACCATTAATTTGTTTACCTGCCTAGCTGTGAGTAAGGAAGGATCTTTGTCTCGTTTGATTTCCCCATAATCATCCAGCTGGCCTGCCTCCAAGGCATCAAGCCAAGCCTCCTCTTCATCAGGATTTTCTGAAGGTGATCCATGGATGGAGGCTGGAGGTGTCTGATCTGAAAGACAAAGATGTGGTGACAGAGCGTGTACTTCACACACAGGAGATGTTAACAAGGCTTTTTGTGGAGCCCAAGTTTACAATCACATTTCTGTTTTAGCCTCTGAAGAAGAACTTGCTAAGTTCGCAACGTCAGGCCACATTAATTTTAAGAATCATATTTTTGATTAGTTAATCAACTTTTTTTTGGCGCAGGGTACTTTTTTTATGAAAATGAAAATATCAGTATTGATAATGTGGGGACCGCAACCAGTCTACTTGTGCGGCAGATAAACCTTTTTTTTTTAAAGGGTTGAAGATACCCAAAATGGATAAAAAGTAGAGTTTTCTGGGATAACAATAAAACATAAAAATTGAATATTGGTTAATGGAAAATAATTTTTTGAAAAGAAAACACAGTGCATCTTTCAGCTTTGTTTTTACTTCAGAACAAGCACTTTTCAATATTGTTGTTACCCTCTATAATTCGGCATGCATACAACAGACTGGTTATCCCAAAATCAAAGTCATCAAATCTGGATGTGTGCATACCGGTACACTCTTTGAATACTGAACTGGCTTCATAAATTTGAAGTCTTGAATCAAGGTGTGCAATACCTTGCCATGGGGTAAATCTTTCTCCTTCATCTTCATCATCTTGCACCACCTCCACTTGCTCAGCCTCAACATCTTCCATATCCTCCTCCTCCTCCTCCTCCTCCTCATCATCATCTCCTGCCTCCTCAATGTCTGCCTCTTCCATATCGTCATCTTCGTCTTCGTCCTCATCTTCATCTTCACTCGAGAAACGTGGAGAGATGACTTTGTCATAACTATGCGGGAAAACAACACAAACCTTGTCAACAAAGTTTTACCATAAAGTAGAAAGTCGCTATAACGGGTGTCCACAAGAGATTGTTTTTAGCACTCGTTCATCATTAAGCTACCATTTCCCTGGTACTACCAACCAGTTGGAAGATATGCACGAACATTAGGAATAGTACCACCAAGCAGTTGAAAGATATGCACCATAATGCACGTGTGTGGGATAGCATATTTAGGAATGGTACCACCAAGCAGTTGAAAGATATGCACCATAATGCACGTGTGTGGGATAGCATATTTAGGAATGGTACCACCAAGCAGTTGAAAGATATGCACCATAATGCACGTGTGTGGGATAGCATATTTAGGAATGGTACCACCAAGCAGTTGAAAGATATGCACCATAATGCACGTGTGTGGGATAGCATATTTAGGAATGGTACTACCAACCAGTTGAAAGATATGCACCATAATGCACGTGTGTGGGATAGCATATTTAGGAATGGTACATTGATATGCACCATAATGCACGTGTGTGGGATAGCATATTTAGGAATGGTACATTGATATGCACCATAATGCACGTGTGTGGGATAGCATATCTAGGAATGGTACATTGATATGCACCATAATGCATACATGTGTGTGGGATAGCATATTTAGGAATGGTACCACCAACCAGTTGAAAGATATGCACCATAATGCACGTGTGTGGGATAGCATATTTAGGAATGGTACCACCAACCAGTTGAAAGATATGCACCATAATGCACGTGTGTGGGATAACATATTTAGGAATGGTACCACCAAGCAGTTGAAAGATATGCACCATAATGCACGTGTGTGGGATAGCATATTTAGGAATGGTACCACCAACCAGTTGAAAGATATGCACCATAATGCACGTGTGTGGGATAGCATATTTAGGAATAAACTGCGTTTTCATAGTTGGTCAATGTACCAATACGTTGGGAAAATAGAAGTAGCTAACCTGCGCATGCTCACACGCACTCCCAACTATACAACACTTTCAATGGCAAGTGAGGTTACTGGTGGGACAATAGTAACATGGTTTGAGGGTTGATAGTCGATATTAGCTCCCCGACGTATTCACCTCGGGAACTACCGGTAGTCTGTCAACTTCCAATACCGAGGGCAGCTAATATTAACTATCCACCCAAACTAAACCAAGTTTAATTTGTTTTACTATAGGCCCTACGTCATACATTCACAAAAATGTCATGAAGTTACGCATAAGTTTTCTCGGCAAAATGTTGTGCGTGTGCCCCATCTTTTCATGTAGCTGCTGCATGCTGCTAAGGTGATGCTTGCACATGCGCACTACCCCTGTGTGCTAGTTCCACGATTGCTTAGTAAAGCGCATGTGTAGACAACTAGGGCACTGGTAACCAGTGCGATAGTCTACTACCCATATGTAATAAATACTTTCACGGTCAAGAATAAAATGTCCAAAGCTGACAAACTTCCAAATATTTTGTTCTACCATTTTAATCCACGTTCCGGCCACTTGTACTGTGTGCTTGACGGATGTGTGCTCATCATCTCTATATGGAGATCATATCAGCAATGCAATGTGATCAAACACCAAGCGATGTTTAAACAGTAGTTTAAAACCACCCACATGACTGACTTTGACCAATACGAATAGGTACATGTACATGTAGTCAGCTACATGTATTAATGAATGTCAAATTACAGTGATATTGACGAAGCATTTCAACACCAAACTTAACCACATTTGTATAAAAAGAATATAATCACAATTCCTGACAAACTAACCCTCACTTCCGTGTATTTTTGTATGGATGTTTTCTAAATTCTCCAACATTCATCACTGTGGCTGAACCCTATGCCACAATCTTTGTGTTTACATGTACAGGAACAGTGGCCAGCCTCTGTTTCCTTAAAGGGGCACTAGGTCCTGAAATCTCCGAAAATTTTATATTTTGGATTGTTTACTTAGCCTATTTCAAACATCTGGTTGAAAGGAAACCAACCTAATGTCTTACCGTTGCCGAGAAAAGACGAAAAAAAACCCGCTTGTTTACATCGGACATGAAGGAGTACGAATATGTTTTTTCTGTCCTTCTCAGTTTACGATATACACGTTGTGTGTCTCGGGAACAGCGGTGACCAATCACCATCAATGCAGAAAAAAATGGTTTCTTCAACGTCCGCAAAAGGCGAACACTTTACAACTGAAATCACAACTAGCGTCATAACAGCTTGAATTTATGGGGTCGCAAAAGTGGACCCCGAAATTCGTTCTCACACGCATAATACAGGAATAACACAAAAACGCCCAGTTTTGAAAGGATAGTTGTGTGGATGTTTATATCCAACTTTTAAATGTTATTTCTGATTAACATCATCTCGTTCAAAGCGTGTTTTGTAGCCCAATTGGGCTGTTCCAGGACCTACATGTAGTGTCCCTTTAATCCTGCAAAACCCTGCAAAACCTCCAAGTAGATTTGGCAGCTGAGACACATCACCACTGCTCTCCAATGCAACGGCTACAGACCAAGCAAAGTCAAGACTCAAGATACAAGACTTCTTCCCCCAACCAAAGGGTCGCCTATATCAAAGGTAAACTCCCTAGGGCCACCATTTCCATCACCCTCCCTACCAAGGCATTACATCCTACAAGATCCAGATCAACATCATCAAGCACAACACATCCAGTACCCCAAGACATCAGTTTCTCCATCATCTAGCGCCCCCTCCTAGCCCACGGATTCAATGGGTCTCCATGCCCAAGGACCAACCTCAGCCAACCGATGGGTCTCCTATTCCCTTGGCAACCCATCCCTCTGCTTCAAACTGACCAAACTGAAAAACACCAGTGAGCATGCATCCAAACTTGGTCTCCAGGATCCCAGCTTTTACACCACGCTTCAACACTTCTCCCAAAGGTTTCTTATACGCCACCTCCAAGTTGGAATCCCCTCAGTCTCCTGACGATGGCCAGAGTATGCTGTCCGAAATGTTGAGTCCAAACCAGTTCTTCTCAGAACCAACACAAAATCACAAAAGCGATAAATTTCACATCCATGTTTCTGCAAACTTATCTTACTGGCTCTGGAAGGTAATGGGGTTAATATACACGTTGATATAACTGACATACAGATCCTAGTCATTTGATTGGTCGAACTCACATCACATGACATTCGTTATTGCTCCCATTCATGCTGCGGCTCCAAAAGTACCCATGGGGAATGGGAACTACTATTCAAAAGTTAGATCATGACCCGGTATTTGTGTGCAAATGAATGCTGGTGTGCGCGTTCAGCGTTGCGCGTATTGTTCCAAAGAGCCAGCGCTACAGCATTAGGTTCAAACATTTTCGTGAAGGGGTGGTTTGGAAGAGAGAAAAAGATTTTCCTTCAGTTTTGTATTGAAAAAAAAAGTTCAAATATATCAAATGACAAGGATCTATATGTCAGTTATATAAAACAAATATTGAGTGGCTTTAAATTGTGAAATGGGAGGAATATTATCGCTCGGTAAAATCTTGACTTTTCCAGTTCACTCGGCTTCGCCTCGTGAAATGGAAAAGTCCAGATTTTACCTTGCGATAATATTCCTCCCATTCCACGCTGAGCCACTCAATATTTGTATAATGTTATATGCAAATATAATTTCTATCCAGCATATTAGCAATAAATCCCAGCAACCTTTTTGTCCCCAGTGTCTGTCCTCCAATCTTGATTTTGAGCTTCAGTTGTGGTTTGCCAGATGGGTCACTCATGATAGGCTCAGAGGATAGGACTGGTTCAGGGCTGCGTAGTGGACTGGAGCTGTCATGATGACCCCTCTTGTGTTTGTGATGTTTCTTATGGTGTTTGTGTTTCTTGTGCTTCTTGTGTGAACTGCTGGAAGAGTCTGTAAAGAAGAGAAATACAGAATATCATTATTAACTCCCTACTTTCTTTTACTAAGTACTGGACCAAGTCCACAAAATCCATCAATCACACTGCTTGCAATGCATGCTTTGCTTCAGGTCTCCAGGCCCAAGTCCATCATATTCCATCAGTATTTAGTCAAACCAGGCCTGCAGGATCAATTCCCCGAAAATCCACCAAAATGGGAGGATGGATTTTGGTGGAGTTGGGGAGGTTAGGAATAAAGGATAAGAATCAAGGTTTAATTTTCTGTGCAAATACAGTGGCAGCGGAACAGTTTTGAAACTGGGGGTGGGGGGGGGGGGGGGGGGGGGGGGGGGGGCTGGACTCACTAGATGCTTGGATGTGCACTTTAAATCATGTTTTCCCTTTATATCGGTACAAGAACACGTTGACAGAAATGGATGGCTACACTACAGCATCAATTCATGGTTGTTTAAAAATTGTTTACAAAAGGGGGGGGGGGGGGGGGAGTTGAAAGGAGGGGAGCCCCCAACAACTTAATTTGCCAAGAGAGAGAGAGAGAGGGGGGGGGGGGGGAGGACTCTCTACCTTTTCAATGCACTTCACAAGTACTACATATGCATAAACGTTACGATACATATGCACATGTCCAATAAAATGAACATACCGATACCGATACCTATCGTCTTTCAGGGTCTTAAAACTGTACCAGAAAGTGTTGATGACACAGAAAAATAATTCAGGTTTAAAGGTCAGGGGAAGGGGGTGTACTGGGAGGGGGGGGGGGAATAGACCGAATCATCAGGTCCCGCCTACTGTTCACATTGGCAATGACAGCTTTTCCAGCCTCGCATGCATCACATGTGTACGTCACTGATGTGGGACTGGACTCCAGTCCATTTATCACGGACTCGGATTTCGGAGGTTTAGGCTTTGATGTAAGGGTTCAAGGACTTGGACTGAGTCCGGCCCTTGTCTGACCATAAAATGACTATTTTTATTTTGATCTTTCTGACAGTCATTAACATTACTCTGCAACAGCTATCAAACCACAAGGAATTACAATGTACGTCCTACATGTAGGAGGCTTTTTTTTAACTTGGGAAAACAGTGGGGGAAAGGGTTGAACAAGCTACGGCAGAGCAGAGGACAGGATTACAGAAGGGCTAACTTCCAGAAACTACATGCTAGAAATGTTCCATCGTTCCTCAGCCCAATTAAATGAGAAACAGAAGGCTCGATACACGGACTTCATTTGCGAAAACCGAGATGTGTTTTCCAAGCATGAGGAGATGCGACGATCGATCATCCCGATGATTTGACGTGGGTGGGTATTGCGGGCAAAAAGATACCAGCCAAGAACACTGGAGAAAGTTCATTGCGCGAATATTAATAATATTTTGATGAGGCCTACAGAGTTAGTCAGCGCCAATTTCGTTGAATTTGGGGCAATGTATGTCATTATTAAATGCGCTCAACCATGTCCACATGCTCAAAATAAAAAAAGTCAGTAATTTCTGGTGCATTGCAAAGTAATTTGGGGGGCAATCGTGAAGTGTAGGGCCCGTTTTGTTTTGAACAAATTAGAGTTAAAAAAATGTTTTTATTGCTCAAAAATCACCTTTACAATCAAAAGCAGACTTTTCTCAATTCCAATGACACCCCGTTTTGCAATTTTGAACAGTTTCTTCAGGTAGATATCATGATTTTCCTGTGCAGTTTGTGCCTTGTTATTCATGGTACATCGCGCGATGATCGCCATCTTTATTTTCAGGTTGCGTGTTGTTGCTGCGCTGTCATTATCATTTTCCCCCAAATTTCCCTCAAAAAATCAAAACCTTAACCCTGGCCTTTATCAATGACATACATTTGTGTACATGTACCTCACTACCTGCATACTGAGAATGTCCCCAACTAGTTTGGTCGATCTAATAATATTAAAGTGGATTTTGTTCCCTTATAGGAACCGGGCCCTACACTACAAGATTGCCACTTCGGGGGGGGGGGGGGGGGGGGGGGGGGGGGGGGGGGGGGGGGGGGGGAGGGTAAATATTTCTTGAAAAGGGCACTTGTGTATCCGTGCTGATAGACACTTTTTTTTGTGTTGTTCAAAACTGACGATTATGCACAGTAGTACTGCACATGCAGTAACGCACAGTATCTGGAGCTTTTCAGGTTGATAGATTTGCGAAATTAAAAAAAAGGCACCCGTCAGCATGATGGGGGTAACACTGATGGCACAAAAAAGGGCATAGTGATTTTTTTGAAACCTGGGGCACTTGTTCAGAAAAAAGGGCACTTGTTAAGAACAGAACTTCAAAGGGCCACTCTTTACAAATATTTGCCCCCCCCCCAATATTTGTAAGCGCTATAGCCCCATAAATGTGGCCTATTTACTGGACTGCCTCCGTAAACATAGGCCACACATCCACATGTACAAAAATCGTGTCGACGGAGCCAAATTTTGATTTTCACATTTAGGCTTAGTTTGTAGGGTTTTTTTGCTTTAGAAGCATACTCACCCTCTTTACAGGCTAATCAGAAAGTGCTGCCTTTTTCAGATGTCTAATTTTTGTGAAATTTCATGTTGAAATTTTGATACGCAAACGTGTAAAAATGAATCTGGAAATTTCACGAAAAATATACATCTGAAAAAGGCAGCACTTTCTGATTAGCCTGTAAAGAGGGTGAGTATGCTACTAAAGCAAAAAAAACCTACAAACTAAGCCTAAATGTGAAAATCAAAATTTGGCTCCGTCGACACGATTTTTGTACATGTGGATGTGTGGCCTATGTTTACGGAGGCAGTCCAGTAAATAGGCCACATTTATGGGGCTATAAGCGCTAGTGAATAAGGTCATTGCAATGGAAAAGGACAGTCTTTACAACTACAATACAAAACATGGGCCCGAGGGGGGACCCCCTACCCCCTTCCCCCTCCCCCCCCTCCCCCCGCCTATACATTTACCATATTTACCTTTAGAAAACTCTTCTTCACCTACGTCAACATGTGGACTTGATTGTCTTTCTTCTTTTCGCTTACCCATGTTTATGTTCTCTCCGTAAGCCAGTTGTTTAAAGGCATTTCACACGGACGTGGCGCTGTTGCAAAGCCAAAGGCGCCCTCCCTTGTTTTGCACCACTTTTTGTACGCCACATACAGAATAATGTACACAAAAAAGGTTCATAGACTTGGTTACAAGACGTCCTTAGCGGTAATATGTAAGTACGAGGGAAAATCGCGCGCGGTAAAATACAGGCTTGTCGTGAATTACCCATTAAGAATGTCGTGGACCAAGACTAGCGAATTGCAGGCATGGCAGGTCAACTCGCCCCCTTGCCGACTCGCCTCTTACCGACTCGCCCCCCTGACCGACTCGCCCCCTGATGACCGACTCCCCCCCTGACCGACTCGCCCCTTACCGACTCGCCAGGCTAGCCGACTCGCCCCCTGAACTGTACCTACTCGCCCCCTGACCGACTTGCCCCCTGGAACACATTGCATGCCCGGTCGTGTCGTGAATCTCCGTCAATGGAGCCAAATTATTCAAAAGCCATTTGAAATGATTTCTGGTACAAAACAATAATTATTATAATAAATGGTAATAATTACCAATAATAAAAAATTCACACATGAAAATAAAACAATCCCTTTCCGCAAGAGAAGAGGGTAAATCACGTTCAAATCAGCTTCGTTATCTGAGTTTCGGTTTTGATCCTTGAAAGTTGAGCCTCAGCTCCTCCTATAACATTTTAAGAACACCAAACAAATAACTTTTCTTTTTTATTTTCAAAATATACATCCTTAATTCTTAAAATACTTTTTAATGAAACTGCCAGGACCTAAAGTTGAGATTTACAAACGGTGAACGCAGTACATGCCGCGCGCCCGCAGTCACCATGAACGGACTGCGAAAAGGCTGAGTGCTACCGTGACGCGCGAACGGCCCTGGGCACTCCGCGAATATCGGTACAGCTAGCTGTGCTAATGTGTTTCCAACTTACCCAAATTCTTCATAAAAAATCAATAGTTTATTGCATTTGTACCGGAAATCCTTTGTGCTTCATTGTGTTTCATGCTACGATTGCGGGCAATGTGTTCCCGCACTGTCGTTATTATTTAAAAAAAATTTCAAGATATACTTGCATTACGGGCACACTCTCGCAAAATGTGGTTGGGCAGCTTCTATACAAAAACCTTGTTGGCTCGGGGTTTTGTGCGTAAACCTTATCAGTCAGCCGATCACGCTCAATTGACTTCGGCGGCCAAAACGCAAGTCTCATCATAAGGAATAAGTTAACCATGTTAATTGGACCATTTTTTCCAACGGAGTGTGTCTCTAAATGGTGTATGACGTTTTTATTTAGGCGAACCGGATTAATGGACCGATCCAGTAAACCCCGCCCACTGCGCGCACTGGGCAAATTAACACGTGGTCCTAATGCCACACTGCATTTTCCTGCCGCGCGCATCATACGCGCATGACTTTCGTGCGAGCACGTCGGACATAATTATAAGTCACGGCTGTGATTGTTCAGAACACCATGGGACGGTGCTTACTGGATCGGTCAATCATAGTCCACCCACACACCGTATACCTTTATTAGAAAAACACTCCGTTTCTATTTCGTTGCATTCCCGATGATCATTATCGTACACCACCATACATTTATCGCGAATTTCATGTCGCGAAAAAACCCGATGTTGTAGATTTCAATGTCTAGAAAAAAATTGCGATCATCGACAGTGTCGTGAAATAAATTATTTAGTACGTCTTAGTTGTCCCTAGTTGGGGCCCAGGGGCGGCGAAACCGGGATGGCACTCCCCCCCCCCCCCCTAAATTTTCCCAAGTGCCCCTCCTGCGGACATAAATGTGTCCCCCTTGAGCATAAAATGTACCGGCCCCCTCGAGAGAAATTGATTGATTAAACTGGTTACAGTGAACTGAGACAAAGAGAACTGGGTGAACTGAAATAGACTAGAATAGAAATGGAACAGAATTGGAATTGAAACAGAATTGAAACAGATGAGATACTGCTAGTGGAGCAGCACTTATCAAGGCCGCAGGAAGCGGTACGGCAGGTACGGCTAAGGCCGTACCAATAATAACAGGCATATTTTTTTTTTTAATGTATACAAGGCCTTGCATGGCCCCAAGGGTGGATATTTTTTTGGGTTTCTAGATGATCTGTGGTGCGATCTGAGGCAATTTCTGACCACTTTAACCATTTTTTTAAAAGGAAAAGGTGGTGTATGCAGTACCTGCCTCTATTGCGACGACACTGAAAACAAAAATGGGTTCCATTTTTTTTGGGGGGGGGGGGGGGCATGGCCCCCGTTGCCCTCCCCCAAATTTTTCTTGTGTTGTTTTTGTGTTTTGTTTTGTGTTTGTGTTTGTGTTTAAATGGAAAGGGCGTAATCATACATGTCGCCACTAGGCCTACATGTTAAGTTAAACATCTGAAAAAGGCAGCACTTTCTGATTAGCCTGTAAAGAGGGTGAGTATGCTACTAAAGCAAAAAAAACCTACAAACTAAGCCTAAATGTGAAAATCAAAATTTGGCTCCGTCGACACGATTTTTGTACATGTGGATGTGTGGCCTATGTTTACGGAGGCAGTCCAGTAAATAGGCCACATTTATGGGGCTATAAGCGCTAGTGAATAAGGTCATTGCAATGGAAAAGGACAGTCTTTACAACTACAATACAAAACATGGGCCCGAGGGGGGACCCCCTACCCCCTTCCCCCTCCCCCCCTCCCCCCGCCTATACATTTACCATATTTACCTTTAGAAAACTCTTCTTCACCTACGTCAACATGTGGACTTGATTGTCTTTCTTCTTTTCGCTTACCCATGTTTATGTTCTCTCCGTAAGCCAGTTGTTTAAAGGCATTTCACACGGACGTGGCGCTGTTGCAAAGCCAAAGGCGCCCTCCCTTGTTTTGCACCACTTTTTGTACGCCACATACAGAATAATGTACACAAAAAAGGTTCATAGACTTGGTTACAAGACGTCCTTAGCGGTAATATGTAAGTACGAGGGAAAATCGCGCGCGGTAAAATACAGGCTTGTCGTGAATTACCCATTAAGAATGTCGTGGACCAAGACTAGCGAATTGCAGGCATGGCAGGTCAACTCGCCCCCTTGCCGACTCGCCTCTTACCGACTCGCCCCCCTGACCGACTCGCCCCCTGATGACCGACTCCCCCCCCCTGACCGACTCGCCCCTTACCGACTCGCCAGGCTAGCCGACTCGCCCCCTGAACTGTACCTACTCGCCCCCTGACCGACTTGCCCCCTGGAACACATTGCATGCCCGGTCGTGTCGTGAATCTCCGTCAATGGAGCCAAATTATTCAAAAGCCATTTGAAATGATTTCTGGTACAAAACAATAATTATTATAATAAATGGTAATAATTACCAATAATAAAAAATTCACACATGAAAATAAAACAATCCCTTTCCGCAAGAGAAGAGGGTAAATCACGTTCAAATCAGCTTCGTTATCTGAGTTTCGGTTTTGATCCTTGAAAGTTGAGCCTCAGCTCCTCCTATAACATTTTAAGAACACCAAACAAATAACTTTTCTTTTTTATTTTCAAAATATACATCCTTAATTCTTAAAATACTTTTTAATGAAACTGCCAGGACCTAAAGTTGAGATTTACAAACGGTGAACGCAGTACATGCCGCGCGCCCGCAGTCACCATGAACGGACTGCGAAAAGGCTGAGTGCTACCGTGACGCGCGAACGGCCCTGGGCACTCCGCGAATATCGGTACAGCTAGCTGTGCTAATGTGTTTCCAACTTACCCAAATTCTTCATAAAAAATCAATAGTTTATTGCATTTGTACCGGAAATCCTTTGTGCTTCATTGTGTTTCATGCTACGATTGCGGGCAATGTGTTCCCGCACTGTCGTTATTATTTAAAAAATTTTCAAGATATACTTGCATTACGGGCACACTCTCGCAAAATGTGGTTGGGCAGCTTCTATACAAAAACCTTGTTGGCTCGGGGTTTTGTGCGTAAACCTTATCAGTCAGCCGATCACGCTCAATTGACTTCGGCCGGCCAAAACGCAAGTCTCATCATAAGGAATAAGTTAACCATGTTAATTGGACCATTTTTTCCAACGGAGTGTGTCTCTAAATGGTGTATGACGTTTTTATTTAGGCGAACCGGATTAATGGACCGATCCAGTAAACCCCGCCCACTGCGCGCACTGGGCAAATTAACACGTGGTCCTAATGCCACACTGCATTTTCCTGCCGCGCGCATCATACGCGCATGACTTTCGTGCGAGCACGTCGGACATAATTATAAGTCACGGCTGTGATTGTTCAGAACACCATGGGACGGTGCTTACTGGATCGGTCAATCATAGTCCACCCACACACCGTATACCTTTATTAGAAAAACACTCCGTTTCTATTTCGTTGCATTCCCGATGATCATTATCGTACACCACCATACATTTATCGCGAATTTCATGTCGCGAAAAAACCCGATGTTGTAGATTTCAATGTCTAGAAAAAAATTGCGATCATCGACAGTGTCGTGAAATAAATTATTTAGTACGTCTTAGTTGTCCCTAGTTGGGGCCCAGGGGCGGCGAAACCGGGATGGCACTCCCCCCCCCCCCCCTAAATTTTCCCAAGTGCCCCTCCTGCGGACATAAATGTGTCCCCCTTGAGCATAAAATGTACCGGCCCCCTCGAGAGAAATTGATTGATTAAACTGGTTACAGTGAACTGAGACAAAGAGAACTGGGTGAACTGAAATAGACTAGAATAGAAATGGAACAGAATTGGAATTGAAACAGAATTGAAACAGATGAGATACTGCTAGTGGAGCAGCACTTATCAAGGCCGCAGGAAGCGGTACGGCAGGTACGGCTAAGGCCGTACCAATAATAACAGGCATATTTTTTTTTTTTAATGTATACAAGGCCTTGCATGGCCCCAAGGGTGGATATTTTTTTGGGTTTCTAGATGATCTGTGGTGCGATCTGAGGCAATTTCTGACCACTTTAACCATTTTTTTAAAAGGAAAAGGTGGTGTATGCAGTACCTGCCTCTATTGCGACGACACTGAAAACAAAAATGGGTTCCATTTTTTTTTTGGGGGGGGGGGGGCATGGCCCCCGTTGCCCTCCCCCAAATTTTTCTTGTGTTGTTTTTGTGTTTTGTTTTGTGTTTGTGTTTGTGTTTAAATGGAAAGGGCGTAATCATACATGTCGCCACTAGGCCTACATGTTAAGTTAAACATCTGAAAAAGGCAGCACTTTCTGATTAGCCTGTAAAGAGGGTGAGTATGCTACTAAAGCAAAAAAAACCTACAAACTAAGCCTAAATGTGAAAATCAAAATTTGGCTCCGTCGACACGATTTTTGTACATGTGGATGTGTGGCCTATGTTTACGGAGGCAGTCCAGTAAATAGGCCACATTTATGGGGCTATAAGCGCTAGTGAATAAGGTCATTGCAATGGAAAAGGACAGTCTTTACAACTACAATACAAAACATGGGCCCGAGGGGGGACCCCCTACCCCCTTCCCCCTCCCCCCCCTCCCCCCGCCTATACATTTACCATATTTACCTTTAGAAAACTCTTCTTCACCTACGTCAACATGTGGACTTGATTGTCTTTCTTCTTTTCGCTTACCCATGTTTATGTTCTCTTTTTGCAAGCCAGTTGTTTAAAGGCATTTCACACGGACGTGGCGCTGTTGCAAAGCCAAAGGCGCCCTCCCTTGTTTTGCACCACTTTTTGTACGCCACATACAGAATAATGTACACAAAAAAGGTTCATAGACTTGGTTACAAGACGTCCTTAGCGGTAATATGTAAGTACGAGGGAAAATCGCGCGCGGTAAAATACAGGCTTGTCGTGAATTACCCATTAAGAATGTCGTGGACCAAGACTAGCGAATTGCAGGCATGGCAGGTCAACTCGCCCCCTTGCCGACTCGCCTCTTACCGACTCGCCCCCCTGACCGACTCGCCCCCTGATGACCGACTCCCCCCCTGACCGACTCGCCCCTTACCGACTCGCCAGGCTAGCCGACTCGCCCCCTGAACTGTACCTACTCGCCCCCTGACCGACTTGCCCCCTGGAACACATTGCATGCCCGGTCGTGTCGTGAATCTCCGTCAATGGAGCCAAATTATTCAAAAGCCATTTGAAATGATTTCTGGTACAAAACAATAATTATTATAATAAATGGTAATAATTACCAATAATAAAAAATTCACACATGAAAATAAAACAATCCCTTTCCGCAAGAGAAGAGGGTAAATCACGTTCAAATCAGCTTCGTTATCTGAGTTTCGGTTTTGATCCTTGAAAGTTGAGCCTCAGCTCCTCCTATAACATTTTAAGAACACCAAACAAATAACTTTTCTTTTTTATTTTCAAAATATACATCCTTAATTCTTAAAATACTTTTTAATGAAACTGCCAGGACCTAAAGTTGAGATTTACAAACGGTGAACGCAGTACATGCCGCGCGCCCGCAGTCACCATGAACGGACTGCGAAAAGGCTGAGTGCTACCGTGACGCGCGAACGGCCCTGGGCACTCCGCGAATATCGGTACAGCTAGCTGTGCTAATGTGTTTCCAACTTACCCAAATTCTTCATAAAAAATCAATAGTTTATTGCATTTGTACCGGAAATCCTTTGTGCTTCATTGTGTTTCATGCTACGATTGCGGGCAATGTGTTCCCGCACTGTCGTTATTATTTAAAAAAAATTTCAAGATATACTTGCATTACGGGCACACTCTCGCAAAATGTGGTTGGGCAGCTTCTATACAAAAACCTTGTTGGCTCGGGGTTTTGTGCGTAAACCTTATCAGTCAGCCGATCACGCTCAATTGACTTCGGCCGGCCAAAACGCAAGTCTCATCATAAGGAATAAGTTAACCATGTTAATTGGACCATTTTTTCCAACGGAGTGTGTCTCTAAATGGTGTATGACGTTTTTATTTAGGCGAACCGGATTAATGGACCGATCCAGTAAACCCCGCCCACTGCGCGCACTGGGCAAATTAACACGTGGTCCTAATGCCACACTGCATTTTCCTGCCGCGCGCATCATACGCGCATGACTTTCGTGCGAGCACGTCGGACATAATTATAAGTCACGGCTGTGATTGTTCAGAACACCATGGGACGGTGCTTACTGGATCGGTCAATCATAGTCCACCCACACACCGTATACCTTTATTAGAAAAACACTCCGTTTCTATTTCGTTGCATTCCCGATGATCATTATCGTACACCACCATACATTTATCGCGAATTTCATGTCGCGAAAAAACCCGATGTTGTAGATTTCAATGTCTAGAAAAAAATTGCGATCATCGACAGTGTCGTGAAATAAATTATTTAGTACGTCTTAGTTGTCCCTAGTTGGGGCCCAGGGGCGGCGAAACCGGGATGGCACTCCCCCCCCCCCCCTAAATTTTCCCAAGTGCCCCTCCTGCGGACATAAATGTGTCCCCCTTGAGCATAAAATGTACCGGCCCCCTCGAGAGAAATTGATTGATTAAACTGGTTACAGTGAACTGAGACAAAGAGAACTGGGTGAACTGAAATAGACTAGAATAGAAATGGAACAGAATTGGAATTGAAACAGAATTGAAACAGATGAGATACTGCTAGTGGAGCAGCACTTATCAAGGCCGCAGGAAGCGGTACGGCAGGTACGGCTAAGGCCGTACCAATAATAACAGGCATATTTTTTTTTTTAATGTATACAAGGCCTTGCATGGCCCCAAGGGTGGATATTTTTTTGGGTTTCTAGATGATCTGTGGTGCGATCTGAGGCAATTTCTGACCACTTTAACCATTTTTTTAAAAGGAAAAGGTGGTGTATGCAGTACCTGCCTCTATTGCGACGACACTGAAAACAAAAATGGGTTCCATTTTTTTTTGGGGGGGGGGGGGCATGGCCCCCGTTGCCCTCCCCCAATTTTTCTTGTGTTGTTTTTGTGTTTTGTTTTGTGTTTGTGTTTGTGTTTAAATGGAAAGGGCGTAATCATACATGTCGCCACTAGGCCTACATGTTAAGTTAAACATCTGAAAAAGGCAGCACTTTCTGATTAGCCTGTAAAGAGGGTGAGTATGCTACTAAAGCAAAAAAAACCTACAAACTAAGCCTAAATGTGAAAATCAAAATTTGGCTCCGTCGACACGATTTTTGTACATGTGGATGTGTGGCCTATGTTTACGGAGGCAGTCCAGTAAATAGGCCACATTTATGGGGCTATAAGCGCTAGTGAATAAGGTCATTGCAATGGAAAAGGACAGTCTTTACAACTACAATACAAAACATGGGCCCGAGGGGGGACCCCCTACCCCCTTCCCCCTCCCCCCCTCCCCCCGCCTATACATTTACCATATTTACCTTTAGAAAACTCTTCTTCACCTACGTCAACATGTGGACTTGATTGTCTTTCTTCTTTTCGCTTACCCATGTTTATGTTCTCTCCGTAAGCCAGTTGTTTAAAGGCATTTCACACGGACGTGGCGCTGTTGCAAAGCCAAAGGCGCCCTCCCTTGTTTTGCACCACTTTTTGTACGCCACATACAGAATAATGTACACAAAAAAGGTTCATAGACTTGGTTACAAGACGTCCTTAGCGGTAATATGTAAGTACGAGGGAAAATCGCGCGCGGTAAAATACAGGCTTGTCGTGAATTACCCATTAAGAATGTCGTGGACCAAGACTAGCGAATTGCAGGCATGGCAGGTCAACTCGCCCCCTTGCCGACTCGCCTCTTACCGACTCGCCCCCCTGACCGACTCGCCCCCTGATGACCGACTCCCCCCCTGACCGACTCGCCCCTTACCGACTCGCCAGGCTAGCCGACTCGCCCCCTGAACTGTACCTACTCGCCCCCTGACCGACTTGCCCCCTGGAACACATTGCATGCCCGGTCGTGTCGTGAATCTCCGTCAATGGAGCCAAATTATTCAAAAGCCATTTGAAATGATTTCTGGTACAAAACAATAATTATTATAATAAATGGTAATAATTACCAATAATAAAAAATTCACACATGAAAATAAAACAATCCCTTTCCGCAAGAGAAGAGGGTAAATCACGTTCAAATCAGCTTCGTTATCTGAGTTTCGGTTTTGATCCTTGAAAGTTGAGCCTCAGCTCCTCCTATAACATTTTAAGAACACCAAACAAATAACTTTTCTTTTTTATTTTCAAAATATACATCCTTAATTCTTAAAATACTTTTTAATGAAACTGCCAGGACCTAAAGTTGAGATTTACAAACGGTGAACGCAGTACATGCCGCGCGCCCGCAGTCACCATGAACGGACTGCGAAAAGGCTGAGTGCTACCGTGACGCGCGAACGGCCCTGGGCACTCCGCGAATATCGGTACAGCTAGCTGTGCTAATGTGTTTCCAACTTACCCAAATTCTTCATAAAAAATCAATAGTTTATTGCATTTGTACCGGAAATCCTTTGTGCTTCATTGTGTTTCATGCTACGATTGCGGGCAATGTGTTCCCGCACTGTCGTTATTATTTAAAAAAAATTTCAAGATATACTTGCATTACGGGCACACTCTCGCAAAATGTGGTTGGGCAGCTTCTATACAAAAACCTTGTTGGCTCGGGGTTTTGTGCGTAAACCTTATCAGTCAGCCGATCACGCTCAATTGACTTCGGCCGGCCAAAACGCAAGTCTCATCATAAGGAATAAGTTAACCATGTTAATTGGACCATTTTTTCCAACGGAGTGTGTCTCTAAATGGTGTATGACGTTTTTATTTAGGCGAACCGGATTAATGGACCGATCCAGTAAACCCCGCCCACTGCGCGCACTGGGCAAATTAACACGTGGTCCTAATGCCACACTGCATTTTCCTGCCGCGCGCATCATACGCGCATGACTTTCGTGCGAGCACGTCGGACATAATTATAAGTCAAGGCTGTGATTGTTCAGAACACCATGGGACGGTGCTTACTGGATCGGTCAATCATAGTCCACCCACACACCGTATACCTTTATTAGAAAAACACTCCGTTTCTATTTCGTTGCATTCCCGATGATCATTATCGTACACCACCATACATTTATCGCGAATTTCATGTCGCGAAAAAACCCGATGTTGTAGATTTCAATGTCTAGAAAAAAATTGCGATCATCGACAGTGTCGTGAAATAAATTATTTAGTACGTCTTAGTTGTCCCTAGTTGGGGCCCAGGGGCGGCGAAACCGGGATGGCACTCCCCCCCCCCCCTAAATTTTCCCAAGTGCCCCTCCTGCGGACATAAATGTGTCCCCCTTGAGCATAAAATGTACCGGCCCCCTCGAGAGAAATTGATTGATTAAACTGGTTACAGTGAACTGAGACAAAGAGAACTGGGTGAACTGAAATAGACTAGAATAGAAATGGAACAGAATTGGAATTGAAACAGAATTGAAACAGATGAGATACTGCTAGTGGAGCAGCACTTATCAAGGCCGCAGGAAGCGGTACGGCAGGTACGGCTAAGGCCGTACCAATAATAACAGGCATATTTTTTTTTTTTAATGTATACAAGGCCTTGCATGGCCCCAAGGGTGGATATTTTTTTGGGTTTCTAGATGATCTGTGGTGCGATCTGAGGCAATTTCTGACCACTTTAACCATTTTTTTAAAAGGAAAAGGTGGTGTATGCAGTACCTGCCTCTATTGCGACGACACTGAAAACAAAAATGGGTTCCATTTTTTTTTGGGGGGGGGGGGGCATGGCCCCCGTTGCCCTCCCCCAAATTTTTCTTGTGTTGTTTTTGTGTTTTGTTTTGTGTTTGTGTTTGTGTTTAAATGGAAAGGGCGTAATCATACATGTCGCCACTAGGCCTACATGTTAAGTTAAACATCTGAAAAAGGCAGCACTTTCTGATTAGCCTGTAAAGAGGGTGAGTATGCTACTAAAGCAAAAAAAACCTACAAACTAAGCCTAAATGTGAAAATCAAAATTTGGCTCCGTCGACACGATTTTTGTACATGTGGATGTGTGGCCTATGTTTACGGAGGCAGTCCAGTAAATAGGCCACATTTATGGGGCTATAAGCGCTAGTGAATAAGGTCATTGCAATGGAAAAGGACAGTCTTTACAACTACAATACAAAACATGGGCCCGAGGGGGGACCCCCTACCCCCTTCCCCCTCCCCCCCTCCCCCCGCCTATACATTTACCATATTTACCTTTAGAAAACTCTTCTTCACCTACGTCAACATGTGGACTTGATTGTCTTTCTTCTTTTCGCTTACCCATGTTTATGTTCTCTCCGTAAGCCAGTTGTTTAAAGGCATTTCACACGGACGTGGCGCTGTTGCAAAGCCAAAGGCGCCCTCCCTTGTTTTGCACCACTTTTTGTACGCCACATACAGAATAATGTACACAAAAAAGGTTCATAGACTTGGTTACAAGACGTCCTTAGCGGTAATATGTAAGTACGAGGGAAAATCGCGCGCGGTAAAATACAGGCTTGTCGTGAATTACCCATTAAGAATGTCGTGGACCAAGACTAGCGAATTGCAGGCATGGCAGGTCAACTCGCCCCCTTGCCGACTCGCCTCTTACCGACTCGCCTCCCTGACCGACTCGCCCCCTGATGACCGACTCCCCCCCTGACCGACTCGCCCCTTACCGACTCGCCAGGCTAGCCGACTCGCCCCCTGAACTGTACCTACTCGCCCCCTGACCGACTTGCCCCCTGGAACACATACTGCTAGTGGAGCAGCACTTATCAAGGCCGCAGGAAGCGGTACGGCAGGTACGGCTAAGGCCGTACCAATAATAACAGGCATATTTTTTTTTTTTAATGTATACAAGGCCTTGCATGGCCCCAAGGGTGGATATTTTTTTGGGTTTCTAGATGATCTGTGGTGCGATCTGAGGCAATTTCTGACCACTTTAACCATTTTTTTAAAAGGAAAAGGTGGTGTATGCAGTACCTGCCTCTATTGCGACGACACTGAAAACAAAAATGGGTTCCATTTTTTTGGGGGGGGGGGGGGGGCATGGCCCCCGTTGCCCTCCCCCAAATTTTTCTTGTGTTGTTTTTGTGTTTTGTTTTGTGTTTGTGTTTGTGTTTAAATGGAAAGGGCGTAATCATACATGTCGCCACTAGGCCTACATGTTAAGTTAAACGTAATGGCGATTGGCCGCCACCATGAATTTTAGTTGTCCTCAGACTAGTACTTGTGTTTTCTTAAAAAGAAGTGGTTTTCTAAATGAGAAAATAGCAAGGAAGAACCGGTTTTTTGCAAGCAAAATTCAGGGAATAATCCGTTGAAGTTAATATCTTGTTGGAAAATTCCAAAATCATTCAAAGAAAGTAATTACCGCTGTGAGTCAGAGTTTATGAAGGGACGGAAAGTTTTGCGATGAGCAAATGTCCAAAACTTTTCACTACGATAGGCTAAATTTTGACGAATTAATTTTGACGATTTATGTAAAGTTCATCAAGTGACATATACTGGTTAAACTTGCAGATGTGCAGTGCTCCAAAATGTGTCTTGTACAAATTACGAAGAATAAAATTCCCTGTATACATGCATAGTGTTGGGGGGGGGGGAGTGGCTTTTGGTTACATTTGGGAGGGATTGGGTCAAATCCTGGATCTGCCTCTGCAGGCCTGCCAACTCTAACACATTGAGCGTAAGACCCCACATTTCAGGTTATTCTCATGCTTTAACGCCGACATGGGATTTCTCAAGCAAAAAATATATATATAAAAAGATAATTGACTCCAAACTTTAAAATGATGTTTAAATGATGATAGCTCAAAAAAAGGTTAAAGTGGTCAGAAATTGCCTCAGATCGCACCACAGAGCGTCTGGAATAAAAAAAAAAGAACCCCACGCCGTTAGGGCTTCGCGCTACGCGCTCGCATCAACTGAGCTCCCTGCCCTGAGATGAGCCTGACCAATAAATGTTAGCTTCCTACGGGCCTGGCACTTATACACTGGTGGAAACAGGAAGTCTTGAGAATAAGAAACACTTAAGAATGGGGAAACTTAGTCATATCGTGGTTTCCTTGAGTCTCAGAAAAATGACTAGGAATGAGTAATATAGTTCCTTAAAACAATGATCTTGAAAGTAACTTGGTTGTTCTAAGAAACTGACCAAAGACTTGTGTGTGGGCAGTGAAGGTCATTTGCTCTGTATAAAAGTATAGGGACTACACATTGCATAGGTACTGTGTGGGTGTATGTGTATACAAGGAAAACAATGAGCGATGCATTCAAGAGAATTAATCATTAAAAAGTTCAAAAGGAACATTGATAATTAAAGTGTGATAATTAACTAATAATTAAGACCAATTGATAATTGAGAATTGATAATCTGAAAACGCTACAACTTCATGTAAATATCTGCTCGGTCACCATGGCGTCTGCATATTACATCCCTACTTATTAGATTATGCATGCAGTATATTCCACCAGATACAGAACCAGAATAAAATGGCCGGTTTCGAAGAGCGCTCCAATTTTTGTAAACTTGGTACCAGCCCAGCCCCCCCCCCCCCGGCCCCCATTTGATTTTACGGAGGACAAGTGTCTGGTGAAAAAAACATGTCGGCATCAAGTTCAGCACGGATGTGCCCCCCCCCCCCAAAAAAAAAAGCTGGATACGCTGCTACACCAATGGAAGATGCCTTTTATTGAGCAAGTGCCCCGGTGATGCGACTGTAACCGGTTAGTCCAAAAATTCAAACCCCAAAAGTGGGTGCAGTACATTTTGTTTTCGTCCTTCACAAATGTATTTAAACAGGCAATTGTTTTCAACTCAAGTTGATCAGGGGCCAATTTCATAGAGCTGCTTAAGCAGAAAATTTGCTTAAGCACAAAAACGTCTTGCTTAATAAAATCAGGTTACCGGCCAAAACTCCATGCGATTGTTATGCTAAGTAAACAACAGCTAAATACCAGTCACAAGCAATGTACATCACTTGGAGATTTGGCCGGTAACCTAATTTTACTAAGCAATGTTTTTTCGTGCTTAAGCAAAATTTCTGCTTAAGCAGCTCTATGAAATTGGGCCCTGAGTATGAAACTGTGCCACCCCTCTAAGTAGGTCTCGTGACCAACATGTAATCGCCCATCGGGATTACGCATTAGCATTCTATTTCTAACCCAGGCTTGTGCTGAATGCACATTATGCAAATAACGTGTTTAGAAGATTTCCACTCAGACTCCAGCCCTATTGTTACATTCATGCCTCGCTGATCACCATGGTACAGCGACCTAGCGTGCACGGGCTTTATCTTAAGTTCGGTGCTGGGCTAGGCCTTCATTACTGTCGTTGTGCTCCTCACGCTCACTGCATGCAACTCACTACACTGTTCAAAATTATCATTTTGGCTCTTTATAAAATTGTTTATTCTTACTGAACGTGCACATTGTGTCCAATTTATGTTAACAAAGACATCGTTACCATTTACTCCAAGATCAACACCAAGAGGGGCAATGTCTTCAAGAGTAGAAAGAGGTACGTTACATGTCTCTGATTAATGTACATGTGTATAACGTGTATAAGCTCTGGTAAAAGTAGAGAGTTTTGTCACCTGAAACAGAGAACTCCTTTAATTTCATTTGATGTTAAAAAAAAGTTTACATGGAAAAAAATTACAGTAGAATTAAGGTTGAACGAAAATGATTATTTTATTCAATAATAATGCAATGCCAATAGGAATTTATCACGTACAGTGACATTGTGTTCGCACGAGTGTTAATTTGCATATAGGAATTTATAAAATACGTGCAGTGACATTGTGTTCGAACGTGGGGAGAAAATAACATTTCGAAAGAAATCGTCAGACACGTGCAGTGACATTGTGTTCGCACGTGAGTTAATTTGCATAGGAATTTGATACGTGCAGTGACATTGCGTTCGCACGTGGAACAGTTGAAGGGTAGCATTCCAGTGGAATTTTTTTTTTTCAAATTGTCCCTGAATAATTAAACTCGCTAATTTACGCCAGTATTTTCAATGATAAACCTGTGACAGTGTCTCCTTCATTGTCACATTGACTTTCAGGTCTTATGTAACTCCCTTTCTGGAGAAGGTTAAAAGACGTTCCCCACCTCAGTCTCAGAAACTAAAAATAAATTGAAACCATATAAAACCTAATCAACATTCTGGGCAAAACGTTGGTGCAAGTGATGCAAACAATTAATTAGGTTTTTTTTGTAGGTCAAGTTGGGAGGAGTGCAGACGCTGCAGGCGTGCATTATGCAGCATCCGCAAAGCAAAGCAGCTGCTGGATCTGTAGGAGTGTTAGGATAATGTTATAGGCATTTAAATTCGGCGAAATATTTTCATACGCGTTTAGAAACATCCGCACCGCGTTCTATCGCTTTTCCGTTCGATAATAAGGCATATTCATACGTAATGTTCGGCAAACTCGTGTTTTTTTTTTTGGTTTTTTTTTGGCTAGACCGGAGACGGTTTGGTACGAAGACCGTGAAGGGACATGGGAGTTATTTAGTTTTGTTCATAATACTATTACGTAGGTGTTATTGTCACGTACATACGTAACTCACGCACGTACTTGAATATTATCACGTACGTAGGTAATATTATCACGTAGGGCCCACGTGATAATTATTACGTACGTAGGGCCCACGTGATAATTATTAAGTACGTATACACAACGTATACTCGTTTAAGGATACACGTATTATCACTTTAATACATATGCAATACATGTACGTACGTAATATGTACTTATTTATCAGGTATGTACGCAAGAATAATACTAATATTGCGTTAGTACGTAATATTATATTATCACGTACGTATGTGATAAATTAAATGTATCACGTACGTACGTTGTGATTGTCATATGTATAGTAGTAGGCCCTAAATAAGAACAATATGTTCATCTCCTCTTGGTCTTCGTACCCACGTACCCGCGTATCCGCATATCCACGTACCCGCGTATCCGCATATCCGCGTACCTGTGTAATCGCGCGATTTCGTGTACCATACTTCGAAGTGATAAAATCTAGGGAACTGTTTAGCACGGTGCAATGAACAGTGTTAGGGAAAATGAAGCAAACGAAAATTAGGGAGCAAGCACAGCCCGCTGCGAGCATGCGCACATTGAGCCTGCAGGCAGTGCGATGGGAAGTTTTAGAAGTTTTCTTTAAAAAAAAAAAAAATAGGATGAAAATGCAAACGAAAATCAGTCTAATAAATAACACTGTCCCCCTAAACTTGAAAGTACTGGTGTATTTTATTTCATTTTCGCTATTAAGAAACTTCACTCGCAAATTTAAAGTCGATTTTGTAATTGATTGAGAGTAATTTGTGATTTTTTTTATCGATCAACTGGAATGCTGCCCTCTATACGGACATTGGCTGGTACTCTGCCCTACTCAAAACAATAATTAAACAAAGTTAGTAAAACAACTACAGAAAGTGGCAATGCCTGGTGCGTTGTCCACCAACGACGATATAATTTCTTTATTGTATAAAATGTTTAAGAGCAAACAAGATTCATAAAATCTAGGCCATCGGCAATTGACAGTGACCATGCCTGGTGCAGTGTCACTTGTAAGGGATACCCTCTTCGGTGCATATTAGTCGCGCCGATTTCCAAGAGGCCCCTTCCTTCAGAAGAACTTGAACATTAAAACTTTAACCATTTAACAAAAACACGGAAGGACGTTACTAATTAAATAGCCATACAGAGAAAACTGTTGGTTAACAAGTAACACTAATTCCTAAATGAGCTCTCTGTTAAGGTGACATATACGCTCTTATAGTAACACTAAAAGGTCAAAAAATCTGGGATTAACAGCGTCTGTAAAAGCGCCGCATTGTCTATACTTCGCTAGTCTGTGAGCAGTGAGGGCACAGTTGACAGTTGACCATATTTTAATGATCGTAGTAAAATCAAAAGTAATAACTTTGGTTAATTATACTTTGCATAAATTTATATAAAAGACATTTTTATTATGTGAAGAGCTTTTAAGCTTGGTTCATTATTAAGTATTTAAAGGTAAACTTATCTGTGAGTAAAAAAATGCTTACAGAGAGAATGACTTTTGGGGGAAAAAACTCAAAAGTAGATTGTATTTTGTTTCATTGTAAATGTTGTATGTTTGATTTTTTGCCTTTGTGTGCATTGCTCTCTGTGTGGTGTGATTTTTTAATGGTAGGCCTATCCGTCTGTTTTCTCTGACAATAGACAAAATTAAAAAAAAAAAAAAATCAAATTAATCGTTGCGGCTACGAAAATGTCAAATCGTTAAGCAAAATCGAAGCAGATGTTGAAAGAAAAAATACTTGAAATCAGTGTCATTTTTTTCTCAACTGCAATACGTCGGGCACAAAAATGTTACGGTTTTGAAGAGGCAAACCTCAAATTGACGAAAATACGAAATCGACTTCAAAATGTTAGGCAGTATTGAAATAAATAATACCCACCCGGATATTTACTTGACTTCGCGTATGACGAAAACTGAAAACAAACTTCAAATCGGTCCAAAATAAATTGTAGCGGAAATTACATCGTAAGCGATTTTTTTTTTCCGGAAAAAGAAATTACTCCGCTTTCTACGTGTAGGCCTACACGCTAGGAAAATGATGAAAATAACGCGAGGAAAACATCACAACGTTATTGAGAGAAAAAATACCCGAAATCAGTAAAAAATACCCGAAATCAGTTTACAAAGTAAAAAAAATGGGTTATGGAAATAACAATCAAAATAACGAAAATAACGGCATAAAAATTAATCATCCGCAACGAGAGAAGTAAATACATGTACATGTACTTGCCTCAAAAAGTCGGAAAGCGAATGTTGGCAAACGGTGGGAAAATGACGGCAGCAAAAGAAAATGAAATTGACGAAATTACGAGAAAAAAAATCACACCATAATAAACAAAATATCTGTTTAGAAAATGACTGAATTTCAGTTATATACAGCGGCATTTCAAAAACATCAAAATTGTTGGCATTGTCGAAAAGTGCCTTCAAAAAGACCTAATTGCCCCCCCCCCACCACCAAAGAAAGTACATTGTGAAAGGGTACAACTTATTGGCAACCTGCCGTTATCGGTGTCGGCACATGTTCGTGTGCATTATGACAAAAAAAGATCATGTCTGTTTTTAAAAGTAAATAGTGGAAACATGGGTAGAATCGTTTAGTTTCTATTTGGTAACAAGTGGCCTTATTACAAGTAGGCTTAGACATAATGCTTTGGAATGTTTCACTTCAGTAACAAATGGGCTAGGCCCAGTGTTTTCGTAACCCTGTTCACTTAGGAAAGAGTTGCAGCTTTCTTCAAAGAAACTGATGATCTAAAAGTTGAGACTACATGGATGAGCTAGGCTGCTTTGTCTGGACGAAAATCAACCCTCCAAGGCTCCAACAGCCTCATCACACAGAAACTCGAGGAACCGGAAGCAGGGAGGAGGACCGACAGATGAACGGATGACCTGCTTGCTGGGCTACCCATTACTATTTTTTGAGGTTAGTTTACATGTTGGCCTCCTCTTCGCGGAATCAATCAAGTCACAGAACTCATCAAAATGGGCGATCCGACTCTGTTATAATGTTCTTCCACTAACAACGAGTTCTGGTAGCAGGCTTTGCTTTGTGGGGTTAATTTAATGTTTTCTTTCCCCTTTCTAGCCCTGGCACGAATACAGCTCAATATTTCAAATGTTTTCTTTTGTATCCTTACAGAAAAATGAGGACCACTGACTGATGAGGGAATTGCTTTGCTGAGATTGATGAGCCTGCCTCAAGACATCGTCAGGGCTCCAACAGCCTTATCACACAAACTCGAGGAACCGGAAGCGGGGAGGAGGACCGACAGATGAACGGATGACCTGCTTGCTGGGCATCCCATTACTGACTATCAGGTTTGTGTACATGTAGCCTACTTAAACAGAAACAGTCAAGAACTAATCAAAATGGGCGATATGGCGCTCTTATATATGTTCGTCCACAAACAACGAGTTCTGGTAGCGGGGCTTTGCTTTGTGGGGTTATTCAATGTTGTCTTTCCCCTTTCTAGCCCTGGCACAATTACAGCTCAATAAATCAAATGTTTTCTTTCGTCGTTTGAATCCTTGCAGAAAAATGAGGACCACTGACTGATGAGGGAATTGCTCTACTGGGATTGATGAGCCTGCCTCAAGATATCGTCAGGGCTCCAACAGCCTCATCAAACAGAAACATGAGGAACCGGAAGCAGGGAGGAGGACCGACAGATGAACGGATGACCTGCTTGCTGGGCTTCCCATTCCTGATTATTAGGTTAGTTTACATGTAGGCCTCCCCATAACAGAAACAATCAAGTCACAGAACTAATTTAAATGGGCGATCTGACTCTGTTTAATATTATAGGTTCGTCCACAAACGAGTTCTGGTAGCAGGGCTTTGCTTTGTGGGGTTAATTCAATGTTTTCTTTCCCCTTTCGAGCCCTGGCACGAATACAGCTCAATAATTCAAATGTTTCCTTTCTTTATTTGAATCCTTTCAGCAGAGTGAGGACCACTGACTGATGAGGGAATTGCTCTACTGAGATGAGGATGAGCCTGTCTCAAGACATCGTCAGGGCTCCGACAGCCTCATCAAACAGAAACCCGAGGAACCGGAAGCAGGGAGGAGGACCGACAGATGAACGGATGACCTGCTTGCTGGGCTTCCCATTACTAATTCTTGAGGTTAGTTTTTAGTTACATGTACCTAAAGAATAAGCAGAAACAAGTAATCAAAATGGGTGAATTAGCGCTCTTCTATGTTCTCCCACAAATAAAGAGTGCTGGTAGTGGGGTACTGCTTTGTGGGGTTAATTCGAAAATTTCTTCTCCCCCCCCCCTTGCTCTACCTTTCAGATATTTCTTAATAATTCGGATATTGTCTTTCGTCATTTGAATCTTTTTACAGACATGAGGACCACTGACTGGTGAGGGAATTGCCCTATGATGGATGAGCCTGCCACAAGCTGCCATAAGCTGGGAGGACCGACGGTTGACTGACTCTGCCTGCTTGGTTGGCCATTACCGATTCTTAAGGTATGTTTACTTGAAAAGAGACCAGGGATATGTAGGCCTACACTTAAATTTGTTATTCCTTTAATACTATGTCACCTCTTACGATGCTTGATTTCCTCTTTAAATATTAATTCTAAATTATGCTAGTTTACTCTTTTTGTCATGTTTTAGAAGATGAGGACCGCCAAGCTTGGATGAGACTGGAAAATTACGAAGCTGCTCTATCTGGACAAGGATGCCCTCATCAGACACTTTCCAATTTGCGGAATATTGGATCCAAAATCAGACTGCATATTATTTTGCATTATTATAAAACATGAAAACGACGAAAATACGAATTCTTACGCCAAAGTTACCGCTATAATTGGTAGAAATAATAGCTTAAATCACTGTTACTGGTTAACTTTACTGAGATACCTATTCCTGAAATATTTGACAACGAGTACGACGAAAATTGAAGAAAAAAAGTCAAATTTGTGTAAAATACATTGCAGTGAAAATCAAATCATGAGCGGATTTTCTACTCACAGAAATGCTTCTCCGCTTCCAACAAGTGGCTGAGAAAATGATGAAATTTACGCCGAAAAAAACTGAAATCAGTGTTGTTTTCACCTTTACTGCGATACCTACCCGAAATAGTTGACTAAACGCGTGTGACGAAACGTGGAAACAAAAATCAAATCAGCCTAAATAAATTACAACGAAAATCACATAGTACGTGGAGTTTCTTCTCGCAGCCCGGCACTCTGTTTCTACAGGTAGCTACAGGAAAATTACGAAAATTACACCGAAAAACAACGCGGCAAATAAGTGAAGTGACGAAACATATTTTACACGGCTAAAAAAATCACAGCGTTAGTGAGAGAAATAATACTTGATATCAGTGTTATTTTTCTTACCTACAAAGTAAAAAAAAATTCGATTGCGGAAGAATGAAATTAAAGAGACGAAAATTACGGTAAAAAGATTAACAGCGGCAGCGAAAGAAATAAATATTTGAAAATCGGTAATTTTCTAAACTTCTAGGCCCTATGTCATGCAAAAATTTGCTAAGGAAAAATGACCCGCGAAATAATGTTAACAAAAAAATTCAAATTATAATCGGCAGCCACTTCCGGTACGGTACTACACTGCTTAAAATAGTCGGAAAGCGAATTTTGGTAAACGGTGGGGAAAATGACGGCAGAAAAAAAAGGTAAAAAAATGACGGAAATGAAGGAAAAACTCCATTATATCGATGTACAGAAAATGACTGAATTTCAATTAAAGCAGCAATGTTAAAGGCATTCCCCCGAGTTCTAGGCATACGCCACATCTTTTAAGTATTATTCGTCACGGAAATAACTGCAATTTGTGACATTGTCAAGAAGTTTGCCTTCAAAAAGGCCAGAAATAGCTAGGTTATGCATGTGAAAGGGTACAACTTAAGTGTAATCAACAAAGCGATAGGGAAATGGCTGTTTAAGACATGCAACATATTTACTATCGCATGCGACATTTCTTCTTTTCGTGTTTTTGTAAAGGTTTAAACTTAATCTACATCATTTATGTGAGTCCGATTTGGAAAGATCGGCAGGGATACATGTTTTCCTCAAGTATATATTTCTCCTTTGAGTTACTCATTTGGTTGTCTAATACAGAGAAAACTGTTGATTAACAAGTAACACTTATTCCTAAATGAGCTCTCTGTTAAGGTGACATATACGCTCTTATAGTAACACTAAAAGGTCAAAAAATCTGGGATTAACAGCGTCTGTAAAAGCGCCGCATTGTCTATACTTCGCTAGTCTGTGAGCAGTGAGGGCACAGTTGACAGTTGACCATATTTTAATGATCGTAGTAAAATCAAAAGTCATAACTTTGGTTAATTATACTTTGCATAAATTTATATGAAAGACATTTTTATTATGTGAAGAACTTTTAAGCTCGGTTCATTATTAAGTATTTAAAGGTAAACTTATCTGTGAGTAAAAAAAATGCTTACAGAGAGAATGACTTTTGGGGGAAAAAACTCAAAAGTAGATTGTATTTTGTTTCATTGTAAATGTTTCATGTTTGATTTTTTGCCTTTGTGTGCATTGCTCTCTGTGTGGTGTGATTTTTTAATGGTATCCGTCTGTTGTCTCTGACAATAGACAAAATTATTTTTTTTTTTAAATCAAATTAATCGTTGCGGCTACGAAAATGTCAAATCGTTAAGCAAAATCGAAGCAGATGTTGAAAGGAATAATACTTGAAATCAGTGTTATGTTTTCTCAACTGCAATACGTCGGGCAAAAAATGTTACGGTTTTGAGGAGGCAAATCTCAAATTGACGAAAATACGAAATCAACTTTAAAATGTTAGGCAGTATTGGAATAAATAATACCCACCCGGATATTTACTTGACTACGCGTATGACGAAAACTGAAAACAAACTTCAAATCGGTCCAAAATAAATTGTAGCGGAAATCACATCGTAAGCGATTTTTTTTTCCGAAAAAAAGAAATTACTCCGCTTTCTACGTGCAGGCCTACACGCTAGGAAAATGATGAAAATAACGCCAGGAAAACATCACAGCGTTAGTGAGAATAAAAATACCCGAAATCAGTATTATTTTTCTTGCCACAAAGTAAACAAAATGGGTTATGGAAATAAAATTAAAAATGAAGAAAATAACGGCATAAAAATTAATCATCCGCAACGAGAGAAGTAAATACATGTACATGTACTTGCCTTTAAAAGTCGGAAAGCGAATGTTGGCAAACGGTGGGAAAATGACGGCAGCAAAAGAAAATGAAATTGGCAAAATTACGAGAAAAAAAATCACACCATAATGAACAAAATATCTGTTTAGAAAATGACTGAATTTCAGTTATATACAGCGGCATTTCAAAAACATCGAAATTGTTGGCATTGTCGAGAAGTGCCTCCAAAAAGACCTAATTGCCCCCCCCCCCCCCCACCAAAAAAGTACATTGTGAAAGGGTACAACTTATTGGCAACCTGCCGTTATCGGTGTCGGCACATGTTCGTGTGCATTATGACAAAAAAAATCATGTCTGTTTTTAAAAGTAAATAGTGGAAACATGGGTAGAATCGTTTAGTTTCTATTTGGTAACAAGTGGCCTTATTACAAGTAGGCTTAGACATAATGCTTTGGAATGTTTCACTTCAGTAATAAATGGGCTAGGCCCAGTGTTTTCGTAACCCTGTTCACTTAGGAAAGAGTTGCAGCTTTCTTCAAAGAAACTGATGATCTAAAAGTTGAGACTGCATGGATGAGCTAGGCTGCTTTGTCTGGACGAAAATCAACCCTCCAAGGCTCCAACAGCCTCATCACACGGAAACTCGAGGAACCGGAAGCAGGAAGGAGGACCGACAGATGAACGGATGACCTGCTTGCTGGGCTTCACATTACTGATTCTTGAAGTTAGTTTAGATGTAGGCTTCCTCTTAGTCACAGAACTCAAAATTGGTGATTGGCGCTTTTCTGTGTTCTTCCGTCCACAACGAGTGCTGGTATAGCGTTGTGTTGCTTGTGGGGTAAAAATCGAAGTTTTCTTTCTCCTTGCACATATTTCTTAATAATATTTCAGATATTTTTTTTCGTCATTTGAATCCTTGTAGAGAAATGAGGACCACTGACACTGACTGATGAGGGAATTGTCTTACTGAGATGAGGATGAGCCTGCCTCAAGCCATCGTAAGCTGGGAGGACCGACGATGGACTGACACCGCCTGCTGGCCCTGGCCATTACTGATTCTTGAGGTGAGTTTACTTTGAAAACGAAAAAAGACCAGGGTATGAGGATTATAATTTGTTATTCCTCTGATTGTAGTTTGCCCCTCCTACAAAATCCACAGTGCTTGATTTCCTAATATATGTATTTTTATTACATTTGCTTGCTTATTTTGTCATGTTTAGGACATGAGGACCACCAAGCTTGGACGAGACTGGACAATGACGAAGCTGCTCTACTGGACAAGGATGCCCTCATCGGAAACTTGAGTTAAAATACTAGCTTGCATAATATGAAATGATAAATCAGACTGCATAATGCAACGTCATTAATAATATACACTAAGGCAACACCACTAAACAAAATGAAAAGTAATGTTGATTTCATTAAATTATTTATGCCTCTAAAATAATCTTAAACCGAATACTGCAACAGACAGTTAACAATGGACAATAATGGAAACTTGCTGAATTTGTCACTGGCTTTTTAGCAGTGACATGTCTGGGAGAAGGGATGTTCCTTTGATCTGTCCTGGGTCATCCAAAATTATTGCATCAATAAGTTAATAATTTCATACTCCTTACCTTTAATGCAAATGCATTCAATTGGATCTTTTCGGTAAATTATAAACGAGGTCTCGGCTAAGGCTTTCTATTTGCTTTTTGTTCAGTTGACAATGGAGAATTTTGCTCTATAAATTTAATTTGATATTGAAAGTGCATTTTTAAGAAAACCAATTTAAGTCCTAAGAGTTTTGAAAGATTTCAAAAAGGATTAATTTATTGTTTAAAAACTGAAGAAATGTAACAAACTTTATTTAAATTTAACGTCTTTAACAAGACGTCGGTTTAACTAAAACGTGACTTTCTTTCCATTGTACATGTAAAATTATTAGAAAACACAAGAACGTTTAATTTTCAGGAAAATTTAAAAAATAAACTGTTCAGGAACTTCTATCCATCAAAATGCATTGCAACAGGTATGAGTGACACTCAAATTACATTTTGTGTTTGTCCTTTTGTGATTTATTATTTCATTGCACTTTTTTTACTTGTTATATTTTCACTTCGTATGCACAATTGTTTTTCTTGGTGGTTTTGCATGTCTTTTCATTTTATTATTATTAATTAACTAACCTCACAAAAGGATAAACGCAATATATATCGAGTGTTGAACTTGCCTTGCATCAAATATTTTTTTCACATAATAGCTAAATTAGACAAAATATAGTCCTGAAATGTTTCAAAATAATCTAGGATTATTTTGGAGGGGGGGGGGGGATTCCCAAGTTTTATCTTCCCTTTTTAAAATCTTATTCACAAAATGGCGAAATACAAAAACCTGGCTTTACCGTGTACAGTCATGTAGTCGTTGCTTATGTAATAATCATCTATGATATTATAAAGTGATTATTAATTTCTCAAATTTATTGGCCCTCTGCCCAACTTTTTTCCTCATTTGGAATCTTTTGTATTTGTTTGCATGAATTGGTTTAAATATTTGTATGTCAATAAGACTAAGGAATTAAACAAAATAAATAAAACTTGAAAGATGTGAGACACTTCATATCCTTGGAAGGTTGTCAGTATTTTGCCTATTTCTTTTAGTTGTTGGCGGGGGGGAGGTCAAGCTACTACAAAAGTAACAAAACCCAGCTGAAATGACGTTTTATTATTTATGAGCGATAGGGGGCGGGATGCGCACATAAAGGCACGTCAGGGAATATAAAATAATTAGGTGTTTTTGTAAGGGAAATCTTTACTCTTAAACGTAAATAAAAAAAATCTCCTAGGCTCCTGGGCTCTACCTTTTAAGATCGTCCAATAAAAAGACCCGAATTTGCATACGCCGGCCAAATCACAATTTGCATGCCCCCATGGGCTTTTAAAAAGAACTTCTGCAAATGGAAAAGACACTTTGGAAACATCCAATCGGTTTGAATATGCTTCATGAATGTCTGAATAAACAAGCACATTTATAAACAGTATTTAATTTCTATTATTTTTCGATGTGGTGGTGGGGGTGTGACGGGGCTAGACAGAAGATATATCAGAAGTCGCGCAATAAATCGACAGCGGGCGCAATAATTTTGATTAGGGTTTCAAAAATTTACGCGAGTCGTTAATTTACATAAAATGGGCCCCCCCCCCACAATTTTTTTGTAAAAAAACGAGACCGTCTAGTTTAAAAATCGGTGGAATCGTGCGAATATAGCTGAGGATCATCTCCCTAGCTTTTGGGCTATTATCTAAGAGCAGATTTGATAAAATTAGGGTCCAAAAATGGGTCCTATTTGCAGGAGAAAATGTAGGGATGCCATTGGTAACTTTGGCAGTATGGCTCAGCGTTACCGGCAGGCTTCAACATCATTAGGCCAACAAAAAAAGTCTCCGGTTTCTGGTATGGAGCTTGCCCAAAAAGTGGTGCGGCGATGCGGCTTTTTTTTTTTACTTGATTTTTTTTTTACCTCACATGTCGGCTGACGGATGACTGCAAATAGTGCCCGACTAAACTTAGTATATGGGAGTCCAGAGAGGCCACATAAAGCTTATTCTCAATCATAACCCCATCCAAAAAACACGTTAAAATTGTGCAGCAGCAGGATTCCAGTCAAACCAGTGAGTTTGGCGGTTTTGAGAAATCATCTTTCATTGAAATTTTTTTTTTTTTCATTTTGCCGACGCGCATGGCTACGGCGACCCGCGCGCATACCAGGAACCGGAGACTTTTTTTTGGCCTTACGGACACACTCTCGCAAAATGTGGTTCGGCAGCTTTCTATACAAAAACCTCATTGGATCGGGGTTTTGTGCGTAAACCTCATCAGTCAGCCGATCACGCTAAATTGACTTCGGCCAAACCGCAAGTCCCATCATAAGGAATGAGTTAACCGGACCACTTTTTTTCCCAGGAGTGTGTCTCTAATGTGTAAGGTGCTTATTTTTCCAGGGGGCGAGTCAGTCAGGGGCGAGTCAGTCAGGGGGCGAGTCGGTAAGGGGCGAGTCGGTAAGGGGCGAGTCGGCCAGGGGGCGAGTTGACCTGACACCAGACTGGCAGGTTCACCGCTTTGCTGAGCCGCTAGACTTGACTCAAGTCGAATCATTCCTTGCTCTATAGTCGTACGATATAATTAGGGGCAGGGCCGTCCAAAGTTTTCAAGGCATTGGTCGTGCAGGTGTGCTCAGGACCCACCACAAAGTAGTACTTAGGCCTATCATTATCACTTATCAAAATGCGTGTCAAAAATACCGACATGCTCATGTGTTAATGAAATGTAAAGTTGCCCCTATAGTGAGCGTTAAGACCTCTAAACAAATACAGAAACGTACTCGGAAAAGATCAAGAGACAATTTGCGGAAATCCGTTTTCTCCATCGATGTCTCAGTCTTGCGGTCGCCCAGCGGTTTGCATCGTGCGTTGATAGGCAAACTTATTCCGATTACGTATTACTGGACATTACAGACAGAACAGTGAATTACATCACTTCGCTTTTGGTGCCTTTTGAACGTTCTGTTTTTGAAAAAAAAATATGCTCAGTATGATTCAAATGTTAAATTATAAAAATAATCACCCAACGGATATTAATGCAGAATCGTCAATACTAGTCACTGGTAAAGCTTACCTTAAAGTCGTGGAAAAATCGTTCGAAAGGTCCCCACATCTATTTACTTACCTCAATTTCTATGAATCCTTACAAGTTTATATATTCTGTCATGAGTACTACCACTGATTAGCGTGAGTCGTCGTGACTTCGCGTGGGATCGCTATCGACCAATGGAAGCCTGCCAAAAAATACTGCACACCATATATGGATAGGAACCTTATTAATATTCGTGAGGTTTAATAAGATTGACAGATAGTGGCAACTGAAACACCATTGCTTTAAAAATGGACGCGCCCAAGCCTATTTTTGTCCAATTTTATTAGTCAGCGCGAAGGGAACTTGCTAATCTCATCGGGGGAAATAATGGACGTCGAATATTAAAGGCCACACTTGGTGATTGTAACTATAGGCAAACGACTAAATACGAACAGCAGAAATGTTATAAAGTGTTTTTATGTCAAAATAGTTGTAGAGAAACGTATTCGATGAGACAGAAAATACGTTTTTACATTCGTTAAAGTTGTATCGCCAAATCGTGCCAGATATACTATACATGTACATGGTAAAAGGTTGGAATATTTAACAATATTGTTGACTGCATGTTTTGATTATGATGTAGGCCCACTAGGTCGGATATGGCGTTTTCACCCGGGCCGAGGAAGGGGGCACATAGCACCCGAGGCGAAGCCGAACCGTTCGCGCCGAGGGGGTTAAAACGATATCCCACATCACAGAAGTCACCAATTGTTTTGTTATTATTATATCGTGCCAAAAAGTCAAAAAGATAAAGTTTGTGCAACTTAAACTTATTATGAGAGAAATAAATTTAATCAAAGTGTAGTACCTTTTGATCTGCTATGTGGGTTTCCTGCCTACCCGAATGTGTGAGAATGAACCGTTGTTCTCAGTGGCGAGGCGCGCGGACCGCGTCCTACCCGCGCGCACAACGCAGAGGTATTTATTATGCAACGCAGTGTATATGAGTAAATTATGTGCAAATTAACGCGGTGTGTGTGAAGTAATTAATATGCAACGCAGCGAATATGAAGCAACAGTCATTTTTTTATAGACTTCCGGGACACGTGGCCGCAATGAAATTGTAGTATCCAAGACACGATAATGTATGTATCTCGAATTGCCGAGAGTTATATGGCATTTCATATTATTTTACTATCTTGCTGTGCGCAGCCAAAACAAATTATACAACGGCTGTCCACTAAGGGCGGATCCAGGGGGGGGGGGCAAAGGGGGCCATGCCCCCCCCCCCCCCCAAAAAAAACGAAACAATTTTTTTTATTTTTTTTATGTGACATCGCAATAAAGGCAGGCAATGAGTACACCACCATCTTATCCTCAAAAAAACATTGGTTAAAGTGGTCAGAAATTGCCTCAGACGCACCACAGAGCATCTAGAATCCAAATTTTTTTCGGGGCCCTTAAGCGGGTCCCGAACCCCTCGCCGTAATTTTTTGACCCACTTTTTTGGGGGACCACAATTTTTTTTGGCCCCCCCCCAAAAAAAACAATTGTGTTCTGGATCCGCCCTTGCTGTCCATGCCGCGTTTCGAAAAAGTACTATGTATATGTATATTGCCTAGAAACTGACTATTCTGCTTTGGCGGATCCAGCTTTGGTGTGGGTGGAAGGGGGGGGGGGTAGATGGCGATGTGTATAGCACATGGAGCTATGGTGATTGCGTGTGCTCAATCCTGATCACGCAAATATGAATTTTCTTTCTTAATTGTGTTAAATCAAGTTCTTCTTATCAATAAACATTTTGTTTTTAATTTTTTCTGATTCATGACTTTGGATGATTTTTTTTTTTAAGGGAAGTGACTTCGAGAAACACCATTACCAAATGACGCATGCGCAATATGGTCTGAAAAAGTAATTGTGCACGATCACTTTACGCCTTGGACCAAGACTACAGAATGTTTTGAGTGATGATATTGTTATTATAAATTGTTTTAATTATTTAACATTTTATGGGAAATAAATTGTAGTTATTTTTAACTTTTTATTACCTAGCGTGAATAACCTTTGGGAACAAGTTTTAAGGGAAAACAGTATAAAAGGTTTGAGCGTTCATGAACGAGTCTAGGTTTCAGAAAAGAAAATGGCTGACATCGGAAGACATAGCATTTATCGATGCAATGTCAATGAACGCCACCTTTAAATCATGATTTTCTTCCTTCTGACTCAATATTAGTAAAATTTGTTGTGTGAAGCATGGAGAATCAGGTCAATAATGTTCATCGTGCCGCTGGTATCAGCATTGAAGGTTTGTATGAGAAAAAAACGTGGTTGTACGGCAGCGCGATTTTCAACTGTGCCACCGTCATGACCGTATCGATCATTGTCGATATCGTTCCGACATTGCAAAAACACCATTGCGACTCTCATGACTAGACTGTACATGTAATGTATCGTGTAATCACTGTACAGTCGAAGGCGATCGTGTAGCGTAGGGTCCGGTCCCGTTCGAACAGGGCCCTATGCTACACGCTCCCCTAGGGAAAGAATGTTGCAACCTGACGCTGCTTCAGCGGTTGTTGGTTGTGTACAAAGTCTATGGAGAGTCAAGAAAATTGTCTAGGGTCTAGGCCTAGGCCGCCAAGTATTTCCTAACAAAATTGCAAATGTTTCTCAGTCCCAGATTCATGGCTTATCATAGCTGGAGTTACCCAGCCCTAAATTTTATCAGTGGGTTGTCATTTAGGGCTGGAGGACATTTTTCATGCGAACCAGCAGAGTTGGCAGGTCCAAAAAAAAAATTCAATTTTGTCCCTGTTACACACTAATTTTAACTGGAACTCACCCAAACCTTGCCTGGAATAACCATTACACAGGTCCTTGAAGCAAAAAACGATCCACGATGAAGATTCAGCCTACAATTGCAGTGAAAAAAGGAGGCATAAACCGACAACCGTGCGGTCATGGCGAGGACCGCAATTGGATTTGTGCACAGCGCGTTTACCAGTTCGTTCGTGCCGGCTGCGCTGGCTGATGGCGCATGACGTCACTCACGCGGAAGCAGAAAACCCGAGGACTGTTTCATGCACGATAATCGGCTAACTTTGGTTGCCGTCCAGTATCGCAGCTTTGATGCGAGTGGTAAACCTCAACAGTCGTCTGGTATTCCGCTTCCGCGTGAGTGACGTCATGCGCTGCAGCAACTCCCATTCATTTTGTGTTGCTTCGTTCTCAAGGGGACCCCCACTCAGTATCCGCGTAGCTGGCAATGGACTTGAATTGTTTCTTTTTCAAACCTCGTAGCCAGAGAATTTAGGGGTGTATTTCCGAATGGCGGGGTGTTCTGCAATTACTCCTCACTTTCTGATGGCTGATGATAGGTCAATAGTGATGGCCAGATATGGGAATCTTTCCAACGATTATGACCACAAAACACAACACGAAAATACAGATGGCAATCGCCATGATGTACCGTGAACGCGCAATTACCGCATTGAATCGCACGGCACCAATTGTAAACGTATGAACATCGCAATTTCTAAATTCTACCCCGAGATAGGCATACTGTTCAAAATTACAAAATGGTGTCATAAGAATTGAGAGAATTCTGCTTTAGTTTAGGTTAAAACAAGTCATTTTTGACTGAATGATAAAAAAACACCCTTGGCTCTAATTTGATCAAAACTAAAGAGGATCCCTACACTTACTACACGATCACCTTTAACTATCATCCAACCGGAGCGCTTTTGTAGCTCAAACATGAAAACTAATCGTTCGACTACCATGCCAAAGGTCCCGACATCAAATCTGCAGCATTGGGACAATTTTAAAAAAAAACAAGTTTGTTCTTTTAAAACTTTTAATAGTTTTCTTTAGTTTTATGTTTTGAATCAAATGCGATTTTTTTTTATTGAAGTAGATTTCTTAGTTATCCACATTTGTCAGCAATCAGCCTTTGTGCAGTCCAGCTAGTACTAGCAAATTTAGCTGTCAAATTTCTGTCAAAAAGAAAGAGTTTCTAATAGCATTTGCTGTAATATTAGGCCTATTGGCCTAATTATTTGTTAAAAGGGCATCAGGCCAAAAAAAAATAATAGTTCTGCTTCCGGTTTCCCTACCTACCCTATTCTGACGGCCCCTACCTTAATTTTTTTATGGGAAAAATGAGAAAAAAAACACCAAAAACCATCAATTTCTACCTTTTACCCTTGACTACACGCAGACGCCTCCATATGATCGTACACAAAAAAATTGGCAAAAAAAAAAATAAAAAAATTCCCTACCTACCTACCCTATTTTCGAATGCCATGTAATCGGAACCAGAATTTTTTTTTTTTGTGGCCTCATCAAAACTTTCGTGACTACATTCATGTTAGACTGTTAGAGAACTGCCTTGCTGAAATTTAAAATCGTATGACATTACAATTAAAAAAAGTTTTAATTTTCCCATGAGAGGCTAAATCAGAAAGTTAACTGTTGTTATTGGTTGTATGTTAAACATGCAAACAAATTAATAGATAAGTAAATAAGTCCCCCCCCCCCCAAAAAAAATATAATGGAAAAGTGATGAAATCCTAGGCTGCACAACCCATACGTGATGATGCGTTAGTCCGGGTAACTACATTGTGGGACTCTTGGAATCACCTTTTTTAACATTTGGACATGGTCGTGTGATACCATCGCCAGACCATGTCCAAATGTTAAAAAAGGCGATTCCTAGAGTCCTAGTTACTTGGACTACTGATGCGTAATGTTTGGCTTTGGCAGTACAGTCATGACAGTTTGCATTTCAGTGAACTATACTTCTCTTTATGTATGTAATATGTATGCTATGTATCTTTTATGTATACTGCTCTATGGAGCCATTCAAGTGGGGGTGGGGCTTATTTTTGTAACAGTATCAGGCATGCAATTTGGATCTGCTGATTTCCTCGTTTTTCACTTCCCACCTACATTAAGAATTGAAAAACACTGTGTAAAATCTTGTAAAACTTGTAATTTCCTGTTTTTGTTTTGTCAATATCAGTTGCATGCCTAAGTACATGTATTGACCTATCGCGGTAGAATCGCGTTAGTATCGCGCCAACGCAGCTTGTGAAATATTGGCCAATACAAAATGGACGCGGAACGCGCAAAATCTGAGACAAACAAAACGTAGTGTACAAATATTCCACAGGATTGTCTAAGGGGCGTGGCCAACTCACAAACGGCGATAGGTCAATTCTGCTATTGGTCCGCAAACTTCTACAGCTACACCGTGTACAAGGTGACTGCGTGTGTATGGATGTCCAGACCATCTATCAGAATACATTGTGCACATAAATAGCTGCTTGGGTTGACGCTCAGTTCTTTCTAGAAATTGTTGAATTGAATTATCAACTTGATTGAGCTGTGTTCTGGATTAATTCATATCAGTTGGCATGATTACTTTGTTGTTTACACCCTGTAGATGATGTCAATGCCCTGCGGCAGCGTGTTGGCGAGTTGGAATCTAATCTTCGCAGTGTACTCAATGAGAGGAAGACGCAGGAGGCAGACTTTGCTCACAAGAGGGCCAAGTTTAAGGAGATTTTCCTCTCCAGAGAAGGTAAAGTCTCAAGTTGGGTTTCTGTTTGGTACTTGATTTAACCCTAACCTTCCCAAATCCTTTTTGCAAAATGGAGGATTTTTTAGGATTGAGACTGTGTGGAAAAAGTGTGTGGCTGATTTTGGAGGATGCACTCTGTCAATGTCTTAGGCCAGGCCTTGTGTTGTTTCTGCTCAGCCGTGCATAAATGTAGGTCTATATTATACTTGAAGTCCTCTGCACTGCTCCAGGATGTCGTTGGCTCTACCTCAAGATATTGACAGCGATTGCCAGAGGATTTTGCAGGATTCAGGCTTCAGTCACCCTCCATGAGCCACATTCAAGAAACTACGGAGGATTTTGGAGGATTGAGGCTGTATGCTATGTTTACATGGAGGCAGTTGGAGGATTTTGCAGAATTGAGCTTACATCCTAGCAAAAATGGGTCTAGAGGGAGTTTAGCTTAATGTGTGCAACATTTGATAAAAACTGCTATGTCAATAAATTTATTTTACCGGAAAAACAGAAAATAGCAGCTCAAATCCCAGATTAATACAGGAGCCCACCCCCATAAGATTATAAATGCCCCCCCCCCCAAAAAAAGGTTTAGGGCCTATGTATAGGGAAAAACAGCTTTTCAGTGACACAACCAGCTTTACATTGAGAAAGATTAAAAGACATATTTACAACTAAATTAATGAAAGAAACGAATACAAGAAAATAAAAGATCAGTTTGAAATTCTACTCCCTCTGTTATTTGTAGAGTCTATCATTGATTACAGAAAGTTTTGGATGAGATTTTTACTTTGACAAACCCATTGAAGAAAGATTTCTAAAAATCTGTATATTTATTAAAGACCTACATGTCCCCTTGCTGTTTTGAACGTAATACTTGCAAGAAAAAGCCAATTTTGAAAAAGTGGATGATGAATTTAGTACATAAACAAGGAAAGCATCGCATTTACAAATCTATATTGTGTAAATATTTTTATATCATTATATCAAATACATGTTTTGTTGATTATTTGCTCACTATAAAAAAAACACTGGGAGTTTAAAGTTTCTTTTGTTTTCTCACAGAGGAGCTGATTAAAGAGGCAGAGAAGATGCGCTCTGAACGGGATGCCAAGGAGGCAGAGTTGGAGGAATTGAAGACGGTGGCAGCCATGGTGGAATCTTCCTATCGAGAGGAGATGGAGGAAGTCAAGCTCAAGTGGAAAGGGGAGGTGGGCACACTGCAGGCCATTCTTGGAGGTAAGAAAGCCCAGAGCTTCTTTTGGACGGTTGTCCGTTGAAATCACCATGAAAATACCATGCTATAATGAACTAGATGGGGTCTACCAAGGAAGTCTGTTGTAACGGTTGTTTGTTTTTCGGCCGGCAATATTCGATAGTAAACAAATATTGAGTGGTGTAGTAAAACTAGCCTCCCGAGGTGATAGAATGCTCCATGGATCACCGAGGGAGGCTAGTTTTACTTCACCACGAGATAAAGCATTCAATATTTGTTTTATAACACTTCACCCACAGATTCTGCATGGTTTTAATATTTAAAATGATTTAAATCTGAACACAATTAAAATAACCTTCACTTTCAATACAAAATTGGTGGGAAATGTATTTCTCTCTTCCATACCACCCTTTCACGAAATGTTTGAAGCCAACTCTGTGGCGCGCTCTCTTGGAAACAATACGCGTAACGCTCAATGCACACACTAGCATGCATTTGCACACAACTACCGCGCCATGGGTATAGTACTTTGGTTGCTAATGGTATAGTACTTTGGTTGCTACGGGGATAGTACTTTTGGCAGTGCACTGAAAGATAGCAAAAATAGAAAGTTCCATGTGACTCGCCCTTGGCCAATCAAGACACAGAATCTGTGGGTGAGGTGTTATAATATCCATTATGGTATATCTGGCCACTAGCATGAACACTAGCCACTTTCTATGCACTGTATGAAGCGCGAACAGCAACCTCACACGGATACAATAGGCAATTCAGCTGATGAAGAATGAACGCCTTGGGACAACGGATCGCGTTGGCTTATCTTTTTCTGTAATTTTGTCACAATTTTGTATATCCAGTTATATTTGGTCCGTGGATTCTAAACTTGTTGGAGAATGCAGCCACACAGTCCAGCTATCTATCCATGTAAAACTATGAGCGTCCACGACCAAGTACTGAATAATAATCTCATCTGTATTCACATAAATGGTTGTCGCTGGAAATCCAGCAATAAAATATGCATATTGAAGCCGCGTGATCGAGGTTGCTGTGTGCACTTTGTACAGTACATAGCACGTGGCTAGTGTTTATGTTAGATGCCAGTATGTATACTATCGACAAATACCTTGACCAAGGCTACGCTGTAAGTTGCCGAGATTGCGTCCATATCCATGTACTTTCCCTTCATCAGTAGGCAGTAATGAAAGACTGGTTCCTATCCTGTTATCTACCGTACTACATATTGTCTTTATTGTGGTGTGGCAGGAACCAGAACTGCCAACAAGATTTATATTTTGTGACTTTTGAATGCAGTTGAGAGGCAATATGAATGTATTTCCCGAAGAATTCAGTAATGCTGATATAATTGTACATATAATTTGGGAGCCAAAGGGTGATGTTTGTTGGAGTTGGAGTTCAGTTTAGCGGTATTCATTATTAGTGGTGTTCTATTGCACTGCAAATGTATTTTTGCTGAAAACTTTCATTTTTTCATTACGGACTGGCGAAATGATGTGATTTATTGGTACCGAGTTCAAAACTGTATACATGTACTGTACAATGTACATATGGCAAATTTTTGTTTCCCTTAAAAGATGCGGTTGCCCAGACAACAGAAGAGACAGCCATGACCTATCAGCAGGAGCGGCAGAAGCTTCTAGCTGCCAATGAACTGCTGAATAATGAGCTGCAGAGCATGCAGCACATGATGGCTGAGAAGAGTCAAGGCCAAGGAGCTGAAAAGTCAGTTTTTATTCTCAGAATTATTGCTATGATACATCAAAATCATTTGAATCATAAAGTAATACTAAAATGTTATTAACCTAGACCCTTCAGGGTACATGCACTATGTCAAGGTGAGAAGCCTGCCCAGTGTGACAAGATCCACTAGGTCAAAGATCCCAAGGCCAAGCTGCCTTAGAGTCTGTGGTCAACAACTGCAGCAGGATACAACAGTGGCATTATTCAGCTGGGCTAGCTCCAACTGTCTTAAGCATTTGTGACCTACTGAGGCAAATTGAGGAATGTCCCCCAAAACCTTGTTTGGAGTAATCGACGCCTAAGTCGGATATACTAGAAAAATCATGTGGAAATCAATATTGATTGTTTTGTATTTTTGAGTAGCCAAGGTTTCCAAGATTTACACTATGCATTTTTGTTGGGAAAAAATACCCACAAAAGTGGAAAACTAAAAAAAAGTTTTTCACTGCCGTTGGCGGCGCAATGCGTGTCTTTTTTTTTCAAAGCCGTTTTTCTCGAAATGAGGTTTGCGAAACTACCGGTAGGCAGGACCTTATTGAAGTTCCTGTGTCATATCTTTGGAATAAATTAAGCTACAGAAATAAATTTTGTATCATTGGAAAGCCAATGATGTGCACTTTAACATGATGTACATAACGTGAAAAGTCAAATGTGGGGGTTATTCCTCATTATGCAATGGCAGGTCACATTTGAAGTTGATGCACTGGTGTTGATGGCCCAATGCAACAAGGTCCCAGAGATGTTTATAAAAAGACCTATGAAAAGCAAATATTTGACAATGGTTTAAAAGGCACGGTTCATATCTCCATCGGTCATTCCATGTATGCGGTTTATTCACAGAGACAGTGTGTTCTCCAGCATGACTCGATCCCTGCGTAACCTGACTGGGTCTAATTCCCCATCAACAACAAGAGATGAAAAACAACATGCAGCACAAGAGCCACAACCTGCACCCCAGCAACAACCTCCATCTCAGCAGAAACACACACCTACCAAGGAAGAGGAAGATCTGGAGAGGAGTATGTTGACGGTATGGAACAACCTTGAACCCAGTGCATTTTTTCACATGTGCAGTTTTGCTTGTGCCCCATCAATTACGAACCAAGGGGGACTGGTAAAGGCTAATTTTAAAGAGCTCCAATTGGACCATTTGCCATTTGGGGAATTGGACAGTTTAACACGCTTCAACCTAGGTCTCATTTTGTGGTTATCTATGCTTTAAGTTGAGAATTTTTCTCACTATAGTTGAAAATTCGAAGCTAACAGCGTATAACAAAGTAAGGACTTTTTGCTTTTGTTCCTGCACCCATTGTATTACTCAGGACCCTTGCTTACATTTTTCTAAGCGCTGTAATCATAGATTTGTGATATTTGCAGAATGTTGTGTTTAGCAGAGCTGTAAAATTGGGTCTGGTTTATTTATTTCAATTGACTTAGGACAACCTATAATGATTGTTTCCATCACGTGATTGTCATGATTGTGTGATGGTCCATCATCCTGTACATGCACGTTTGTTTATGGTGTAAATCGAGGTTTGTACTCTAACTTTTTCGCATCAGCTCTCATTGGTTTTGTACACGTTTTCCAACCGAGGAGTCCTCGATTCGGTTTCTGACCTCGATTCACCGATGATGTTGCACGTTTGTGTCCACCCATACTGAAATTTGTATCCTTGTGGAGACATTTCTTTGTTCTCGTGTACTAAAGTTTTCGAGTTTGAAAGTACAGAACTTTTCAAAATGCTCTTATTTTAACCAGAATTAATTTCCTTGGCTGAAATTCGGACTTAATATCCCTTTTCTAAAACTCTTCCATTTGCGAGAGAGATCAACCCACCTTGGAAATTCCTAGTTTTTGAGTAAAATCCATATATCTATTTCGTGAAAATCTTGTGGAGACGTATTCATCTATAGAAATTATCCTGTGGAGATGTATACAATCTTTTGTTCCCTATTGTGTGCATGTCTCAAGAGGGCACAGTGTATCAGATCTCGATTTACACCATAAACACGCACAACCTCTCTTGGACTTGTGTGTATATTTTGAAAGAAATTATTATCTTTGTTAGAAATGAAGGATTGTCTTTCCTACTGCATGACAGGCACAGAAAGATGCTGAGATCCTGCGCTCTGTAGTAGTTCCTTTGGAGAGGGAGATCGCATCTTTGAAAGACAAGCTTCATAATGCTGATTTGGAGAAAAGAGCTCTGGAACACAAGATAAGGGTACGTAATGAGAACTCATTGGAAATTAAAAGATTCTTGAATCAGGAAAATGTGTTTGTCTATTTTCCCAGCTTAATTGAGAGCTGCCATAGGTATTTGATTATATGATAACTATATAAAGCTTTGTCAGTTATTCACTTTGATTAAAGCCAGAGTCCATCATTTGCAGCTATCCAAAAAGTAACTGACGTAATTATTGTTGAAAAACATACTTGGTTGAAAGATAGTAAGGGTACTAAACTCCCTGTGAAATTATTCTTTCTGGCAAGCTGTCATTTTGAAGAAATCAACAAAAGAAGGCCTTTCCAATGGTGCGTCTTAAGAAGCACCGTTGGAAATTTCCGTTAGTAGTTCGTTTTTTTATTTGGGGGAGCACTCGCAAGCGTTGACACGACGCACATGCGCGCGTGGTTGCTATAATTCGTCGGATCAGTGCGCGACATCGCGTAGCTGCAATCGGCTCGGTGAGAATGTGTCTTGGACGCTGAATTCAGGCCCAATTCAAAACATGATTCAGCAACTTTTGATTTGAAATCGAGATCCTAGAATGTTGTTTTTCTCTAAATATACAGCTGAAGCTGAGCTGAAACTTCATCAGGTTAGTTGTTCAGCACCCTTCTTTAGATTTTGAGCACTTTTGTTGCTTCAAAGAAACAAAATGCACAAATTACAAATGATGGACTATACCTTTAATTGAAAAACCCTTTAAAATGAAGATTTCCATTGAGAAGACAAGACTTTTCTTATACTAAAAAAACCATCAAGCCAAAACCAAAAAACAAATATGTGAACATGAAACTCTCTTACAAGGAAGTTGGAGGATGGTGAATGGAAATAATATCAAAAGTAATGTTTTGAAAAGGTGACAAAATGATTGGTCAATACAAATTTGGCTTTTGTTAGGAAATTACATGTATTCCCCAAGTGTTTGTGCAAATACTACTGCAGGCTTGGTACATTGTCTATGCTTAAATATCAGGAACATTCCCTTACCTCTGTCCTTTTTTCTGAAGCTAGGAAGCAATTCAAGCTATTTCTCCTGTTTGCTTTATACATTCAGAAGTACAGTTTGGATACCCTGGGAAGTACTACAGTGGACAAAGCCCAGAGTCCAGCCACTCCCCCAGAAACCACAGTGAACACTGCAGCTGAGCTGGATGAAAAGGTACAAATATATGGCAGTCTGTATTCTTGGTTATGTCTTTTCACTCTTGCACTACCACAACTGACTTAAAAGATATTCACCTTAAGAAAATTGATTGTATTACTGCATCTATCATGTCTATAGACATTGCTCCATGGGTGAGCAGCTACACACTCCAAGGAATCAAAAGCTCAACCTGAGTAATTATGAGCACTGTCCAAATCACTCCACGTGCAGTCTTGGCTGATTGTAGTGTGCATCCTCCAACGCACTCCATGACTGACAAAAAGTGACCATGTTTGAATTCTCAATGAAAAGGTTCCAATGGTTTATAGGTATTTATTAACCCTAACCATCCCAACTCCATCAAAATCCATCCCCCAATTTTGGTGGATTTTGGGGGACTTGGTCCAGAAGGCCTGGCGTGACTTAATATTGACGGATTATGATGGACTGGGGCCTAATGGCCTGAAGCAGTGCTAGGGGTATCAGATAGATTTTGCCTAGCTTCCTGTACTGCTATTGTGATAAAAGCCATGTGTAGCAAGTCTATGGACTTGGTCCAGTTCCTAGTAAAAGACGCTAGGGAGTTGGGGTTAAACTAAAAAGTTCATTATTAAGACGGGAGAAGAAAACCACAGTTACTTAGGAGTGGTATCTAGTCAACTCAACTGTTTGCCAACTCAAAGTGAACCAACTCAACATTCACCAACTTGACTCGAACCAACTTGACCATTTGCCAACTTGACCGTTTTCCAACTCAACCATTGTACCAGCTCGGAGGTTTATGTGTTCAACTGATAAAGTTAAGTCGTTCATTGTCCAACTCGTCTTTTGTCCAACTCATCCATTGCGTCGTTGTACACAACTACTCCATTGAACATGAAAACTACCCATCCACTAGTAGACCTTAACATCATTTCCGTACACTTAAAGCTTTGTCCCCTGTGCTATATATGGCGAAATTAAAAATACAACATGGTAGTTTTAAATCAGAAACAATAAAAAAGAATACAATTACAAACCAAAAAATTGCACAGTTTTGGGTAGATCAATTTTACTAGCTGAGTCATTCCACCGGGTTGGGAAGCAGTGCATGTTACATCCATATATTTGGTTATATTATTAAAAGTATCAATGCATTCTATACAATTGCTCAACATAATATTTGTCTTAGGGTGTTTCAATACTTGAGAAAGTTTGAAATTATTTGAAAGTATTTTGACAAAAATAGGAGCAAAAATGTATTAATTCGGACGTAACATTGACACCGTGTAAATGTTACATCCAAATATTCTTTGTTTGCCATTTTTTTTTACACGTATGTAAAATATTACCCAAACTGACATTGCATATTTACAACTGGACACCTAAGCACCAAGAAAAGCTTTTGTTTTGGTATAGTCAGGGTTCAAATATAGCAGAAACAATACCTCAAGTGTAGATGTAACGGTGTAAAAATCACTCAATGGAAGTGTGACATTTGGGTTTTACACCGTGTCAATGTTACATCCACACAACTAAGCAATCATATCTGCTCCATTTGATACCTGACTACCATAACAAAAGCTTTTCTTATTGTGTTGCATCTATAGTAGGAAGTACGCAAAGTGAATTTGGGTGATGTTTCACAGAAATTTAAAAAAAAGTACAAATGTCATACTGGGACGTAACACTGACACGGTGTCAATGTTACATCCAAAATGACAGTTTTTGCTCATATTTTTGGCAAAATACATTGAAATGATTTTAAACTTTCTGCAGTTAGTGAAACACCCAACAACAAATATTATGTAGAGCCAGAGTTGTAACGAGTCACTGATTTTTGTGACTCGAGTCGAGTCGAGTCATTTTAAAGAAGTGACTCGAGTCGAGTCGAGTCATTAGGTCAACAAGGTCGAGTCGAGTCGAGTCGAGTCACAGAGTGTGGTCGAGTCGAGTCGAGTCGAGTCAAGTATTTAGCTCGAGTCAATTCGAGTCACAAATATTTGAACACTAAATTACAATAAAAAGCAACAAGCACAAGAGAGAAAGAATACAAGGCACCAGTCTGTTACGGAAATCCAAAGACATAAAGTATGCTGTATGGTACCCAACCAACAGTTTCCATTGCTAGCTCACGTCACAGATAAGAAGATGTGAAACTTCGGTCTTATAAACGGTTTGGCTTCGGGTCTAGATTTTGTTGTTCGCTCATCGCTGACAACGTTAAAACCTAATTGCATTATACAAAACTGTTTCTGATTATTTAAAGGTGGGCCCGTCCGTATCCATTTTTTTGTGTGAAATCGGGACATGAATTTAGCCAGCGTTCCACCAAGAACTTCAAAATCGCCCGAAACCAATGATGAAACCACGGATTGAGAAATGCGTTTTAAGTCTGGTTCCGGGTTTAGCATTACATGCTATAGAACCACAAGGTGGGAGTCCGCGACACGGTGTATGTTTGTTGTTTTATTATGGAGGACGGAAACAGACTGCCGCTGTATATAAACGTACATTATTCGCGAACATTAACGTGACGTGAACAAAAACTGGCAACGCGAACGGCGCAGCGTAAGTCATTGCAAATATTTTTCGCAAGTAAGTTTTGCTTTTATTTTGGGACTCGAGTCTTATTAGCCTTCCTCGAGTCGAGTCGAGTCATTCTGATGAGGGACTCGAGTCGAGTCGAGTCATTTGCTCGCAGTGACTCGAGTCGAGTCGAGTCATTTACCCGTCGGGACTCGAGTCGAGTCGAGTCGCCAAAAAATGTGACTCGAGTCGGACTCGAGTCGAGTCATTGACTCGAGTCATTACAACTCTGTGTAGAGCAACTGCTAGCAAGGCATTCGTGCTTTTCTTAATATGGTCATATGTCACACATTGTTCCCCAACCTGATGGAATGACCTAGCTCCAAGTTTTAGGTCCAGCTGTACAATGGATGAGTTGCCAACAGCAAGTTGACCCGAGTTGGCAAACAGTCAAGTTGGCTCGATAAACTTTAGGAGTGTAATGTTCAAATTCCAAATTGTCTTTTGTGGAGAGGAAAATGTTTGGGGTTTTTGTTGTCCTTGTTGATAGTTTGTACCATCATTTGTTGTTCAATGTTTGCATTTCCTGGGTTTTTTTTTTCAAAGATGGACTATTAGACTATTTATCAAAAATACTACGAAATGTTAGATCTCATGTTTACATTTTGATTTCATTATCTGATTCTCATAAGAAGCTGCTAATGTTTATGTTGTTGGATACACAGATCATCGATAGTTTCAATTTTTTTGCATCAAGTTTGTAATTTCAGGAGTCTTCCAGAAATGAGGACAAGTAAATTATGAAGTTAAAATTTCTGCTTTTTTGTCAGTTGTTCAGCAAACTTTTAAGTAGGAAAATGAATACCATGAGTTCCAAGAATTATGTGTAATGCACAATATGTACTTTCAGGTTCGGACGTTAGCCAGTGTTCTTGAAGCTGAGAAGACATCTCGTTCAGACATGGAGCTTTACGTTGCAGTGCTGAACAAACAGAAGAATGTGATGCAAGAAGAGAACGACACAATGAGAGAAGAACTCAGAGAGGGTGAGAACAAGAAACCGTACCAGGAAAATGGGCCAAGAAAATTCAGCAGGCTTAAGTTTGGTTTGACAGGAATCAAAAATTCACACCGTGTGTGATCCGAAATTAGGATGATAATACGGAAGTGGCAATAGCTTAGTTGAGGTTTTTAAAACTGGCACTGTTCCTGAAATACTCCTTTTGTAACGGGGCGTGTTTTCCCTTCCAAATGCTGTAAAGGCCAGTTCATACTCGGCAAGAAAACGTAACAGCAAGTTTTTCATGGCAAATTTGCAAAATTTGAACATATTTCAACCCCTGTGAATTTGCAGTAAATTTATTGTGACCTTAAATTTGCATCGTATTTACATTCACATTACAAACTGGTCTTTAGTTTTTTTCTTTTTCTTTCAGTTGAAGGCAAGGGCAAAACCCAGTGTGCAACCCAAACTCTCTGATTCAATTACTACATGTACCTCAGATTCAGATTTCAGAATTCTACACCTGCAAAACTTGTTAGCGTCATTTTTACGTCTTGTTTTCACATACAAAATGCAAGTGTTATTGTGAGTTTTGTTTTAAAGGCAGAGAGAAAGGTTCATATTTTATAAAAATAACACAGAACTCAGAATACCAGAATTCATTTTTTTATCACATATGTTAAATTGATTTCAGACAGGTAACATCTCTAACATTATCGTGTAACGTCCATAACACACACCAAAAACATGTTCCCATAACATCTAAGGAGCATTTTGTAAATGTCATTGGTATTTGTATAGAGTGGAGATATATCTGGCACAACATACTTGTCACTGACTTTTATCAATGCCTACTAAATATCAGAATGCTTAACGTCTGTAACAGTCCTTGACAGTGCTTATATCTCATTAATTAATTCAGCTAACGCTAAGTTAGCTATGTCATGTCATACACTATAAAGGCCTAAGCTAGAGTTGTACTGAATATATAAACTTTGCTTTCACTACAAGTATTTTATGTTGTTTTTTTCAAATTATTCAGTAGCCTCTGAATGTAACGTCCGTAACAATGGAATTGCCAGTACCAATATTTACCTGAATGGATTTGACACTTATTAAGAGGAAATTCTGTAAGACTTAATGAGGATAGTCATGGAGAAGTTGAAGTACACCACGTTAAGGGACTCTACTTTACTCAGTCCTGTAGAAATTTGTTGGGAAAATTCACAGGCATCTTCTTGCATCAACAATCGTTTGTATCGGATACAACAGCAAGTGCCACTATCAGCGACCTTTTAAGTATTAAGCAGAATGTTAGATTTTTAATGAATTCAGTTTTCTGTTGGGTATAGAACTTCATGCCAAAAAATTTGGCATATAATTCTAAACAAAGTGGAACACAGTTTTCTTCTCTTATTTTTCCCTGTAGTTTGTCGACTTCTGGAAAAGGAAAAGCAAGAACACAACAACCTGAAGCAAACTTGGCACATGGCCAACAATCAGTTCTTGGAATCCCAGCGGCTGCAGATGATGGATATGCGACGCATGGAGATGGTGCTGACTGAAGAGCAGCAACGTCAGGTGATGGAAGCACAGAAGAAAGATCATGAACGAGAAGAGGCTGAGAAGCGAGTTGAGGAACTCAAGGAGCAGCAGAGGGTGATGCAGGAGAAGGAGACAGAGAGGTTGCAACAGCAAGCACCGGTAGGACTGCTAGACTGCATGCTTGAACTTAACACATGGCAGAAAGTTTAACAAATCGACAAAAAGAAGCAGCTTATTGACTGATTGGCATGACATACAGCAATCATGAAAAATGTTTGGGCCTAGCACTTCTGACGAAATTGATATTACAAAATTGTCCATGTTAGATTTTGTAAATGTCATCAACAATATTTTAAAAAGCTCTCTTAACATGCTCTCATTAATATTGTTTTGTATTTATTGAGTGTACAACCAATAAATGTCAATTATTAAGCCCATTTCTAGCACTTTTTTAATTTTGCTAAGTCATTTTAATCCCATTTTTTCTCATCCTGCATGTCTTCTAAACAGCCAGACCAGTGGCCAAACACCTCCGAGCCTCAAGACGTCCCATCCTCCCGTTCCCTTGCCCTCAATGACCTTGATCCCACTGATCAGGAGGACAGTGATTCCAGCAGGGAACCAAGTTCCAGTAACCAGAGTACGAGAGTGATGGTCAACTCGTCAGCGTCAGCGCAGAGTTTCACGACACCCAGTCTAGACCCAGAGGAGCTGTTGCAATTTGAGACGCAAGGAGGCGGCACACCATCTGGTAGGTCTTGAACCTTCTTAACCAGATTTGTCCATGTAACTTAATTGTTTTGGAAGTATATACCTTATTTATTGAAGTCAGATGTGTACTTTGACTAAAATGTCTGCAGTACACTATTCTGAGCTCTGTCTCATCCTTGTTTCAACATCATGTTCACGACGTTATAAAGCTAGTGATTTACAATATTGAGTGACTCAGAGTGAAATGGGAGGAATATTATTGCAAGGTAAAATCTGGACTTTACCGAGCGATAATATTCCTCCCATTTCACAATTTAAAGCCACTCAATATTTGTTTTATATAACTGACATATAGATCCTTGTCATTTGATATATTTGAACTTATATTTCACTACAAAATTGATGGGAAATGTATTTCTCTCTTCCAAACCACCCCTTCACGAAAATGTTTGAACCCCACTCTGTAGTGCTGGCTCTTTGGAACAATACGCGCTACGCGCAACACTGAATGCGCACACCAGCATGCCTTTACACACAAATACCGCGTCTTGGAACAAGAATGATCCTAACTGTTCAATAGTATTTCCATTCCCCATGGGCAGATTTTTTAGACTTTTTGAGACCCGGCGTGAATGGGAGTAATAACGAAAGTCACGTGATGTGAGTTCCACCAATCAAATGACAAGGATTTGTCGGTTATATAATAATTTCTATTGCACATTCGGTGTGTGAGTTCTGTGCATATTCAGTACGTTATGCTTCCTCACCATTCATGAGACCTCCTCAAGTGGTAGAGACACCGAGATCTATGTACAAGTTTTGTCATTCTAAATGTGATCAGAGCTCCCTTCATATTCGGTTAGCATCAGGCACCATTCTGTTGGATTTTAACAGGCCCACCTTCTCTTTGTAATTGTTGCAAGGGTATGTTTGCATGGCTTCCATACTGGAATGTCTTAGTGGCCATTGTTTGGTAGGACTCTGCCATGCACAAGTCCATATTAATTAGTGAAGGTATGACATTACCTATGGGGTGGCATGGGTAGCTTGAGCATAAAGCGCTCGCCTCTCACCAAGGTGACCACGGTTCGAATCCTGGCAGCGGATCACATGTGAGTAGAGTTGTGCGTTGGTTCTCTCCTGTGCCACGAGGGTTTTTCTCCAGGCCTCCGGTTTTCCTTCCTCCGGAAAAATCAAACACTTTCGATCTCAGACTGTGCTCCGTGGTCATATATGGGTCGATGTGGCCGGCAGCCATAGGCGCCTTCACGTGCCAGCGGCCCGACCACGTTGCAGCCACGTCCTTCGCAATTCAGCATCCAAGCTGCGAGTAAGGATGATTAGCCCTACCAAATTATTATTATTATTAATTGAGTTCAGATTCTATTAGGCAAGCTTGATGCTTGTTTGTACAATTGTATCTTTTCACCAAGAAGCAAATGGGTAGCAACCAGTAAGCCATGATACCTGGGCATATCCAGCATTGTTTTATTTTTTTATTTTTTTTCATTTTTATTTTAATTTTTTCTGGTAATGAAACCAAAGATTCCTCAAAAGTACCCTAAGCACTGTAGCTCGGAAGCCTGAAGAAACCTGTACAGAGAAGACAATGAGAAGAAAATACAGTTTTAGAGGTGGGAGGAAAAGCCCAGAGGAATATTCTGAGGAAAACCCACGGAATCAGGTAGGGACTGAAAACCCAATCCACATATTGGCCCGGGCGGGATTCGAACCCGGGTCACAGCGGTGGAAGGCGAGGAGAGAAACGCTATGCCAACCTGACTCCCCTGAGAAACCTACTGGTCAATTCTTTGTGCTAAAACTGTTCAGGAACATCTTGTTCCCTGTAAAAAAAAATAAGTGGGTTGCATCATCCTCAATCTTGCAAATCCTGCAAACTGGTGGATGGATTTCTTAGTATCGTGGGAGCTTCAGGTATTATCAAGACCAGAGAATTTTCATGGCAAATAAAGGTGTTTTTGTTTTTGAATCATACAGGTCAGTCAGGTTCTCCATTGCATCGTAGTATCTGTGAGATCGCTGCTCATAGTTTCTCAGACAGCGCAGTGTATGGCATGGATGCTGAGACAACATCACTATCATCTAGCATCAGCCTGACTGAGGCCCAGGAACGTGCAATTAGTGGTAAGATGCAAATCAACAATGAAGATTGCTCATCGTGCCTTGGATACCATAATGTCTCTGGTTCGGAATTTGTACATTTCTACGATGGACTTTTGGTACAGAGGCTCAGCTTGAACCGCCTTGTATAATGGCAAGCCAGTTTGATATTCACACATCACATGTACACATCATGATTAAACATGTTCTGTCAAGGGTAGACAATCCACCAAATGCATTTGAAATCCAAGAGGGTACTAATGAAATTAAAGCAATGTTCTTGATCTGAAGTGAGAACACATTTCTGAAAAAATGTAAACTTCACCAGGTTTCACATTATTGTTATTCTCCAACTGATTTGCAAACCAAATTTCCATCTTGCTTTGATAATCCACAGTTTGCATTTGGTTACCATTTGCCAATCTCTGCTATCATTTGTCGAAACTGAAAATTCTGGTGTGCGCATGAACATTTGGAAAACCGTACTTGCATATCATGGTGCATAAATAGTGCATTACACATCAGGGATGTCACTTATGCTATATACTTACTGTGAGAAACTCGTGTGTTACTGGCTTCCATGCTATACCGAGCAATGCTTGGGCCATAGTAAACTTGTGAGAGCAGTAAGTTTGAACATGTGTAGATGATTAACCTTTCAAAGTAGTCTCTGCATTTGGTTTCACTGGAGTATGAAAAAAGCACCTCTTGAAAAGACAGTGTTGTAAGGGAGCCATTCTGATAGGTCTCCACTATCAATACCCCAAACGTGAAGATAAAATTCGAGGATTAATTTGCTGGAATCAACTCAAGCATTAAGGAGATAAACCAGGGTAAATCGAAGCCAATTAGTGCAATGAATCATGTGTGCAAAAGGCCATTCATGTAAGTCGGCAAAATGACGTCTTACAGCAGATGTTGGTTGTATGTTGTCACAAATTGTCGGGTCCTGAGAGTGCTGACTTAGCCAGAGTTTACTGTAAGTTGACACAATTTTTTTTTAAAAGGGCCCAAGCCCAAGACCTAATAACAAAAACATGGTCAATATTATCATGTCTGTTTGTCCAAATACGCTGATTCCTATCCATACTACATATTCTGGTTCAGTAGAAAGACTCTACCACAACACTGTTCCCTTACCATATGCTTGTCATGTGTATTGACCATTCCACTAACTGGCTGATTGTTGTGATGTTTGCCGTGCAGGTGAGACACCTGAGAGTGAGGAGATGAGATCGGTTCTTGCCAGTGCCAGGTCACGTTCTGACATGTTTCCCTCGCTAGCTGGTAAGAGGATGGTCAGTGAGACAGAATGGACTAAACTACAAGAAGAGGTATTGACTCCCTCATGCAGTCAAATCATTGGACTTCAAGACTTCCCTTAAAGCTACAGTCCATCATTTGTAATTTGTGCATTTTGTTCGTTTGAAGCAACAAAAGAGTTCAAAATCTAATGAAGGATACTGAGCAACTAACCTGATGAAATTTCAGCTAAGCTTCAGCTGTACATTCCGAGAAAAACAGCATTCTAAGATCTCAATTTCAAATCAAAAGTTACTGAATCATGTTTTGAATTGTTTTGAATTGCAGCTATACGCGACGTCGCGCACTGATCCGACGAATTACAACAACCGCTCGCACGTGTGCGTCGTTCCAATACTTGTGCGCACTGCGCTGAATAACGAACTACTAATTTAAATTTTCCTACGGTGCTTCTTAAGAATCACCGTTGGAAATGCCTTCTTTCGTTGATTACTTCAAAATGACAGCTTCCCAGAAAGAATAATTTCACAGGGAGTTTAGTGCCCTTACTATCTTTCAACCAAGTTTGTTTTTCAACAATAATTACGCCAGTTACTTTTCGGATGGCTGCAAATGATGGACTATAGCTTTAAACCATTCATTACTGGATTAATGGTGAATCAGTTGTGCATTGTTTTATTAAACTTGGACTAGTAAACCTGGTATTTTTTTGGTAGACTTTTATAGCAAAATCAGGTCAACTTACTTTGCTACTTCAAATCTGTATCAGATAAGTGCAGGTGTGTCGTTCTTAAAGGGTCCATGACATGAACTTTTCTAAGGAACATATTCTGTGCGACTTTCTACTCCTCTTAAATGTATGAAAACTCTATGACTACCCTTTTTGGTTAATTTCATATAAAAACATTTAAACAATTTCCATGTTTTTCTGGACAAGTGAAGTCACTGTGATATCATTTCAAGAAGACGCTGCTCAGTTACTGGTTTTCCGTTTAAATTGTCAACCTACAAATTTGCTCATTCAAAACATTTGTAAGAAAAGTTTGCTCATCGGCTTACTACCATGTACTGACACAAATCACCGAAGAAAAGAAAACGTATGTCAGCAAAATATCCAAAATTCTAGCATCTTTAGGTGCTGAAATAGCTGTAACATAGAGGTTTCTGCCTGAAATGACATCACATTTTCCTCATGAACATGATGAATATGTAAATTACTATTAGCACAAAAACCCAAAAAGCACCAAAATACCCTTGAAAATGGTAAAACACAAATTGAAAATAAGGTTAAATGAGACACAGGTGTAATTTCAAGGATTGCATTAAAAAGATACAGTGTATGGCCCTTTAAAGGGAAAATACAACATTTGCAAACATAAAAAAATACAACTACCAAATCATTTTGAAATACCTTGCTGGACTGTTAGTGAATGACAGTGTAAAGCATCCTGTAAAATCATGGCACCTGGTATACTGTCATTTTTTAAGAAAAGTGGTATTTTTGTATCAATTTCCAACGCTGATCGGCCGATCAGCGTTGGAAAAAACTGGCTTTTTTTCAAATACTGGCCCCAATTGACCATCGCACTTGTTTGCAATCGATTACAAACCTATAAACGGGTACGAGCCAGCTAGACTGGTTCCCTGACCTTACAATTCCCCAATGTATGTAAACTGCTCTGTTTCTTCTTATATGGAGTCAGGGAACCAGACTACAGGAAAATGATCGTTTTTCTTGGTTTTTATAGCATTTTCGAACCCAAAACCTCAAAAAAGTCAGTGTAACTATATTTGCTATATATTTCCAACCCCCCAATTCCATCCATTTCTGAAAATTACAGCAAAAGCAAATGATGTATATTCCCTTTAACCTTGCAGTAACACTATGCAAGAACCATGTGATCAGCTTGGTTATCACAGGCATGCAACTTTTCCTCGGATCCGCTGATTTCCTCGTTTTTTTTACTACTCATGAATGCAATTACAAATTGAAAAACACTGTACAAAGTCTTGTGTGGTTTGGCGTTTCTTCGTTTTTCCTAAATTCCCAGTTTCATGCCTGTTATCAATTTAAGATGTGTGGTGCTTGTGACTATAATTAAATGTCAATCTGTCAGATATTTCAAGTTGTTTTAAGCTTACAAACAAATGTGTTTGAGCTAACAAATGTTCTTATTGGAGTGTATTCTAACCAGGCACATGATATTCTTATGTTGAATAGATAAGGATAGCCAGAGAGAAGCTAGGAAGGCCATGTGACATGTGCAGTAATTATGAGCATCAGTTACAAGGCGTACAGACCAGGGAAGGAGAGTACAAAGAACTCACACAAAGCCTCAGATTGGTAAGAATGAACCCAAGACGCACTAAGGTCCAGTGTTGTGGAATTTATCTGCAGAACATATTGCTGAGCCTATATGGTAAGCATTGATCAGCAGTGTACATTGGACATTTGGCCATTTGGGCTGGTACTCTATGTTGATGCTTAACAAAAAATTGTGCACAACGGAATTGGGCATCTCCACAAATCTTGGTTCCAGCCATGCACAGTAGGGCCTTTGGATGGTCCAGTCCTTGACATTGTCAGTTCAGGACTTCCTTTGTCTACCTTTGTGACGCTTGCCCTTACCTGTCCCTTGAAGGATGGTCTTGGACAGGGAGTCAGCAGTGCGTTACTTCTGTAAGGACAGACTCCTCGCTGCCTGAAATAGTCATTGGTCTTGTGCTCTTTGTAGCAAAGGAAATTCCTGTAGCACTAGTACTCAAATGCCTTGATTCTTCATTCAGAATCTGCTGTAAGTGTCCAGCTCTCACATGCGTACAAGAGGTTAGATACCACCAGTGACTTGTATTACGGTTAATAATTCAAGGGTTACGGTTTATAAATTCCTGTGAATTTCATGAAAAGTTCAGTAAATTTAGGAATCATGGAGCAATCTTTCCAAATGAATCATGGCAAAATTTCTGACCCTGCCCCAAAAGGTTGTGAGTTAGTGTTTGGAACAGTTTTAAATATTCTTCTTGAGAGTGTGCCCGTGTTTTATTCACTTACAGGAGTTGGACACAGAAAGAGAAAATGTCTCCCGAGAGAAAAGACTTAGAATGGAGCTTGAGGAAAGTCTACAGAATGCTGCAGAGGATGCACAGAGCCAGGTACACATACAATCTAGACCATGCATGTAGCCATACAGGCCATAACAAAGTGAAAGTATGTTCCACACACAGCCAGAAATATGATGTTTTAAATTAGGTTAGGCAGGTCCAGAAACTGTTGTAATGCAGACTAGCTGTAGTCAGGTGTACAGGGTGGTTAACAAAAAAGACACCCACTTTTGACAGCAATTTTCACCTACTTAATGAACTTATTTTAAATATTCTTTCACATAGTAGTAAAGTATAGGCCTTTAACCATGCATGGTGAAAAAAGCTTAGTAAAAGTCGCAAAAATGGTGATATTATGCTAATTTGAATACAAGTCACCAAAATCAGTCTTTTCCACGGGTTATTCTATGTAAATTTGACGTTTTCGTAGTTCATAAAAATTAAAAAACCATCCCACCAAAATATATTTTGCCCTGTTAACTTTTATTGAAGCTGTCTAATTATTCATGTCAATGTTAAGATCATCTACTCAATGAGCTGTTGGCTTATTAAAGTTCATTGTTGCATAACATTACATAACATAACAATCAAATGTCATGCCCTTTCAAAAAAAGCTCCAATAGCTGAGCTCAGTCAAGCGAAGGGAATGTATACCTCTGTGGACAAACAGGTTTCGCACATCAAATGTTCAAATTAGCATAGCTCAACGACAAAATGTGCAAATGCAACGATTTTTTTCGTCACATTTGCTTTAAGGCCAGTACTTTAATAGCTACTAATCGACAGTTACAAATAATTTTTAAAAATAGGTGAAAATTGCTGTCAAATGTGGCTGTCCTTTTTTTTTTTACCACCCTGTATTGCATATTCAGTAATGATACCCAGTGCAAAATGTTGGCCCCAAATTTGTTAATTTTCGCCATGAAATTTATCAAAATTGTCCCCAAAATAATCAAACTTGCTTCATTCAGACAACTTTTGAGGCTGAAAAAAATTGACTCAAAATTGAGGATTTTATTGGTGTACATTAATGTACGACATTGGTCAAGGGACAATGGCCAACAGATGATCACAACATGCACAATCACAAGCCTTAAGACCTTGAGATATATACAACAAACTGGAAAAAACAGTCATGGAAAAGAGGGATCAAGTTTTGTAAACGTATAGAATTCTCCAGGCCAGCATTGTTTTCAATGACTGTTTTTGACGATGTCCAAGTTGGAACGTGTAGGGCTAGGCTGCTGCACTTTTTTGTCTACTGTTCAACTGTTCCCGCATTGTTTTTGCTATCATGTTCTCTAGCATTAGGAACCCAGTCTACCTTTACTGCATACTTCATGCACTGTCACCACCATGAATGAAAACTAGCTCATGCGGATAAAACGCTGAGATTTCCTACCAAATGTATTTATTATGAATAATCATACCTGCAAATACGACTAGCATAAATGTTCTAAGCATTTTTGATGTCCAAGTGTTTATGGACAATAGGGTTGCGTTTTTTGTTTATGGCTTTTTAAGCTTGCCTAACAAGTGTAGAGTTTGGCTGTAACAATAGGGTTGGTTTGGTACTGTTTTTGGCGTTGTTTTTTTCTCTTGAATTTTATATGTTCCATGGGGGAAAATAGTACATGTAAAAGCAAGCTGAATAAAATTTCTTTTTTCTGATTCATGTATTTTTCTGATTCATGTATTTGCTTCAGTTACAGGTATGTTTTTAGGATTAGTATATGCTTTAAAAGAGACAATACATTAAAAAAAAAAGGGTTTATAAAAACGGGAGAAGTTTTCAGATCAGTGTGTAAGAAGTATTTTGTGTGGATTTGTAGATCGCTAATGCCAACTCCATCAACCAGGAATCGGAGAAGTTTCTGACGGATCTCAGACAGCAGTACCTGAGAGAACATAATGAAATACATGATAGACTCGTAAGTACTGACTCTCTTCATTTCTGTACTTCGTATTTTTGTACTCGTACTCGAATGACGGTACTCGTACTCGGGCAGCAAAGTACTCGTACTCCACATGTCGAAATTGTACTCGATCATCAAGGTACTCGTACTCGAATAGCAGTATTCGATAAAAATGGTATAGCTTAACTTACCACGGCCTTATTTTATCGATATTTTCAGTTTAAAATGGTTGATTGGCTTGCAGAGAAATCAAAGTTTCCTGACTTTCCTCTGCGCACGTCCGGACAAACGCAATTAACAGCTATAGCCCTGAGTGGCTCTGTATATTGGTCTGACTCGGCGTGGGCCTATTACGCACAATGGCCAATTATATACGTGAAACGCTGAGGGGTTCTGCAAAATGGTTGTTCGATTATTAAACTTGGGTGATTGGAGCAAGGCTGTTTTCCAAACCCCGGTTTCGGCTCCCTATCCGGGTCCAGCCCCATTGCCAACCTGCATGAATGGAGAAAGAGACAGAGCTAAAGCAGGGTTTGGAAAACAGCCCCTAGTCTGCTTCCGGCATCAGGCCTACAGACATAAACACAGGCCTATGATTGTTAAGTCAGGGAAGCAGACATATGCGTAGTACATGTACATCTACGAATCTGCCACGTTGCACGTTTTACCCTCCACGTTCGCTTGTCAAAAATTGTCAGCCTGTGAAGAATTTGTGGCACTTTTGTGCCCAAGTTGTTACTTGTTCATGACAAAAATCATGATATATGTCGTCTGTATCCACTGTCGTGCAGTTTGGCTTCAAAGATCACAAATAATTTGTGCAAAATGGTATCAAACACCGCAGCGCAGCGAGCATGTTTCGCATCACTGAAAAGTCTGGCACAACATCAAACTTCGTCAAACACATGAGGAAGAAAGATGGGCCTGAAATACATGAAGGCTGGGGACTTTAAAATGCACAGCACCATAGATTAATGTTATTAAAAGACGATTCACCTTATCTTTCATGTCTGTATCTCAGCGGTGTTGTAATTCCTTGCAAAACACATTGATTTGAGACTGCTGTTGCAGATTAAAAAAAATAATTAATTTCAAATAATTGAAAACTTCTTACAAAGACGATCCCTAGTTTGTATCACAAGTGATGAACAGTACACATAATTTTCGGCTTCAAACGCAATGTACTAGTACCCATATTTGGAAATGCAAGTGCTCGTACTCGTACTCAGAAGTACAAGTACTCGTACTTATACTCATACTCGTACTCGGCAACCTAAGTACTCGGCAGTACTCCGTACTCAGAAAAAAGTACTCGACTACAACACTGGTTACCAGTACCCTAGCCCAGGTTGGACTCCGTTGTGTACGCAATGGAGTCCAGGGTATGAACGTCTGCTGCCATAGCGAAAAAAATTATAAACCATTTTTTTCATATTTTTACCTGATGGAGGAAGCTGAAATTTCGCTTACATATTCCTTGTGTCCAGAATTGTGCATGCGCTGGGTTCAGAAAAGGCAAATATATCCGTGGGTGGCGTGTTTACCGAAAACAAACCGCAATTCCACGCTTTCGTTGAAAACATTTTCGGTACGAACTCCCTGTGTGAAGATTATGCGCATGCTTGCATGCACATCTAGCACGCTGCCGCAACTGCCGCAAACGGCATGCGCGTGTCTTCACGTACTGAAAATGTTTTCAATGAAAGCGTAGAACTTGCGGTTTATTTTCAGTAAACACGCCGCCCGCGGACATATTTGCCTTTTCTAAACCCAGCGCATGCACAATTCTGGACACAAAGAAAAAGGAAGTGAAATTTCAGCTTCCTTTGTCAGGTAAAAATATGAAAAAAATTTTATAATTTTTTTGCAGTGGTGGTAGAATTTATACCCTGTACGTCAGTTGTAATGCAATGAAGACGTCGTCCAACCTGCACCCGATTTCATCAAACTCTTTGTAACTTACGATGCATTGCAGCGATGCGACGCGTCGTATCTCTACGATGCGTCGCAGCTGCGACGCGTCCTGCGATCCATTTCACGAAACACGTCGTAAGTGTAACGCGTCGTAGGTGTATTTATAGCACAACTCGGTGACTGTTTTATGTATTTAGTCAGCGTACAGTAAATACTCGTCTGATATTCAACAAAGAGTCGTCGGATCTCAGCTCGAAATTTGTTAAAACGTAAAACAAAATGGCGGCCGTGCGATGCAATTTTGAAGGAAAACAAACTCTCATTGGACTGTATAGCTACTTTGAAATTTCAATTCTAATATTCCGGTCTAATTCATAATTATTCAATGAATTTTCTATTAACAACTTTTCACACATTGCCTCGGTATGATAATCTCGTTAATGTAATGTTTATGGCATAAAACTGGCTTAGAAATGACTCTTCTTATTTTGCGACGACCACAAGACACGTCTTAACTTGCGACGTGTTTAAAGCCGTTGTCAAGGAACTTACGACGCGTTCAACACATCGCAACTTTCGTGAAATGGAAGATACGACGCGTCGCGAGTTGCGACGTGTTACACGTCGTAACTCGAGTTGCGACGCGTCGCAGTGCTTCGTGAAATCGGGTGCTGGGCTACCAGTACCCCTACACCGACACATGTACTGCACGCTAGCTGCATGCATACATTTGCAAATAGTACAGAACTACTTGTGAGGCACACACGCGTTGTACCAAAATTCAAATGATGGCATTTACCATGCATAGATAGCAGCGTCAAGTTTCGTTTAATTTTTTTTTAATTCAGTTGACTTGCGAAGGAAAAAAAGGTGAGGGTAACACAACAATTGTTTGTTTTGGCCTAATGATGTGATGCAGTGATATTATATAATGGTTTCTCTTTTCTGTTTCCTCTGCAGCAAAAGCTGATGGAATCCAGGGAACAAGTTTATCAGGAGGTGAGATCTTGCCCTTATATCATCTTGACCAGGAGACTGTGTTTAATCTGAAGATTGGCTCATTTGATAATGAATTGAAATTCAACTTTGAACTTTAATTAACAATAACCTCCCCAACTCCATCGAAATCCATCCCCCCATTTGGGGGATTTTGGTAGGTAGGCCATGAGACCCAAGTCCATCAATATCCACCTATAGCAGTGGTGGATTTGTGTTGGATTTTGGCGGATTTGGTCCTAAAGCATTATGTGAAACAGAGTCAGTGATGGATTTTGGCGGACTTGGTTTTCTGAGCAGGGAGTGAGGGTTAAGGAAGAGATTTGACTTTCTCCCCTGGACATTTTGTTTTCAATTTGTGTTCAACAATTTTGTAGACTTGGTTTGAGAGGGAAGAGCTTTTTTGTTTTCTTTCTATATCTTTAAATGTTACTAATCTCTATACTTTGCTTGATAATCTTGGTTCTTTATGTGTAGGTTACCAGACTACAGAGAGAGAACGATAGCTTAAGTGCTAAGAGAACTCTCCATGTGTCTCTTATGTCTGGAGACGATTTCAACTTGCCTTGCCATCCAGATGTAAGTATTTTTTCCTTGCAAACAATCTAGGAATTAAAAATCCTCACTAATTTGTTAAAATAAAAAGAAGTGGAGTTTCGAGTTTGACTAATCAAGATTTCACTGTATGTGAGCATTTATCAGCAGCACAACTTCTTCCTGCATGTCCCTTCTTTAACCCTAACTCCCTATCCTAATTTACTAGCAACCATACCCATCCAGGCAAATTCCAACACCCACATGGGAAATTGTACACACACACTGTTGGACTTAGTTTCTGGAGGTATGCCAAACCCAATGTAAAAGACCATCAGTTTAGGGGTACTGTACCCATTCTAACAGATTTCAATATCACCTGCTGTTGGACTTTGATGGGTTGAGTTCGGTTGGGGTTAATACTGTCTATTGCAGTTGTAGTTAAGAATAATTCGAAACAATTAGAATGCAAATCCCTGTTTTATGTGGACTTACTGTTGTAAGCTACCTAGTCAGGCAACCTCAAGCATTTAAGTACTGTCGCTGGATTCATCTATAGACCGTATTTACGATCGTGTTCCCTGAATCTATTTTATAAATTGTAGACTGTTGAATGGGATGGTGCCAGACTATTTTATGATTGGAGTGCCTTCCAAGTCTCGCTTTCATTTTATTTTATTTTAAGTGTGGCTTAAAACATTAGAGCGTGTTTAATCACAAAATGTAAATCATTCATCGGAGCAGACTGGAATTAATTTGTAATGAAGCTCCAAAAATGAAGAGTTTACCTCGCTTTCAATTAAATATGGCCGACTCTTGAATAAACTCACTAGGAAAGTACTGTCAGCCACTAATAGTATACAAATATTGAATGCTTCGAGTGGTGTAGTAAAACTAGGCTCCCGAGGTGATCCATGGACATTCTACTTCTAAAATAGAATGGTCCATGGATCACCGAGGGAGGCTAGTTTTACTTCACCACGAGATAAAGCATTCAATATTTGTTTTATAACACTTCACCCATAGATTCTGCTTGATTTTAATATTTTACATTATTTAAATCTGAACACAGTTGAAATAAACTTCAATTTCAATACAAAATTGGTGGAAAATGTATTTCTCTCTTAAAAACTAACCCTTCACGAAATGTTTGAACCCAAGTCTGCGGCGCGCTCTCTTTGGAATAATACGCGCAACGCGCACACCAGCATGCATTTGCACACAAATACCGCGCCGTGGAAATAGTACTTTGGTTGCTAATGGTATAGTACTTTGGTTGCTATGCGCATAGTACTTTTGGCCGTGCACAGAAAGATAGCAAAATTAGAAAGTAACACTCGCTCTCGGCCAATCAAGACACAGAATCTGTGGGTGAGGTGTTATAATATTAGTTATCCAGCGAGCGCATGTGGAACACTGACGCGCTACGTTTTCCGTGTTCCATGAGCGCGAGCGTGAACACAAATTTATCTTCAAGCAAACTTGACGCACTAAAAAGATTGAACACGCACGCTTGTACACGAACTTTTTATCAGTTATCCTATAACACGTGCGTGTTAAGTACAGAATGGCGCGCATCTTGGAATAGCGCGAAACGCAGAGTGCGGAATGGCTGTGCTACATTGCAATATGTAGCACAGCTTGTTGCCATGGATCGACCAATCAGGATTGAGGATTCAAGTTTACTTGAAGATAATAATGGTATTTGATGTGCAAAGAATGTGCCATTTTATTGGAGGATTCAGGATTGTTTTGATCAAACATGTCACAAAATACCTTGGGAATTAGGGTTAGAGTAAATATAAATATGGCTTGTACGATCCCTGATTGTCTTGATAGGAGTTACAGGCCCTGTGTTTCAAGTACAGGGAGGACATTGTGACTGTGCGCGTCAATGCTGAGCACATTGAGGAAAAGTTAAGAAACGAGAACAGCTTCCTGAAGGAACAGCTAGAGGCAGAACAACACACCAAGATGACCCTGGAGGATACCTATCAGATGGAGATGGACGAATATAAGGAGGAACTCAGTGAGTTGTCATGGCAACCATAGTCAGGATGAGAATATGATGATGATGATGGTGGTCGTGGTTATGACTTGAGTGATGATTTCTGTTGGTGTTAATAGCGATGTTGTTGATTATAATTGTGGCAAGGCCAATGGAGGCAGGCACAATCAGTTTATTAGGACCAAAACAACAGTAAAGGTTGAAATTGTCCGGAGAGAATTAGTGTAAACCACAGTGTTACTGAGTCCTACGTGATTGAGAGACTCAACACTTCCACTAATTGACAGGTGGCTGACGATTGGGTACATCTCTACAATAGCTAACATTTCTAGGTGATCTACTTTCCTCTGTAATGAAATCCGATCTGTCTAATTTTTGCAGCTGCTTTGGGTGTATATCCAGGTGATTATAGAGCCCCTGCAATTACTTTCCGTTTCATTTAAAGGAAATAATATTTTTAATCAAATTATGTGATGATTTTTTAGATAGGTTTGGTCTTTTTTGTGGGGGGTTATCACAGTATATTGTCAATGTTTTCAATGTTTTGTGTCCATGCTCCGAATCATACGTCAACTTTCAGGAGTATATTTTGTTACATTCTCAAAGTTGGGCAGTTACAATAGTAGCATTCTCAAAAAAGGTGAAAAATGGGTTTTACACCAGACATAGCCTGTGTTTAACATCAGTGCCTCGCAACTACAGTGTTTTTTCCAGTAACTGTGAGATTTTCATTCTAAGCAATTGTTACATCGGTGGTTATGGGCACCGTGCACAAGTACCCCCTCAACTGTAAGAAAGGGAGAGCTTGGAAAGACCAATCGAAGAGACATTCAAACCCATTGCATCACACAAAGATGCTATGGGTTTGTGCGCATTCAGAATAAAATAAGTTGGGCATGTGTCGCGCTGTAAGTACGAACCCGAATGCAAACACAGTGTGTCCCATCCAAGGGACTCTCAAAAGTGGTAAAAAAAAGTGCCCTCCCAATTTATGTTCCTAGTTTCAATCGAGAAACGATGTGATTTTGTTAACTTAACTCCATAAATGTAAAGAAATATGATTGGTTGTGCATAATTATGTTTTCTACTCTGACAGTGCTGTTGAGGAGTCAGAGGGATGACTTTGAGAAGGAGAAGAAGCTACTTGAAGAGACTCAGCAGTCATTGCAGGAATTACAGGAAACCAAGAAGAATATTGAGACCAAGTCCCGAGAGGTCATTGCTGCATTACAAGCACAGGTGGAGGAACTGCAACAAGTGAAGGTAATGAATTCACACAGGAAATACTGACAGAAATGACTGATAAGCTAGGGATGCATCAATCAATCTATGGTTGATGGCCACCAAATTCACTCAATAAACACTGCAGGTAATTGGTTGTAAGCTATTGATGTACCACAACCTATGAGCACAAATTGTGGTTAACCATGGATCAGCTCAACACTCAAACCAACACTCATCACCCATAGATGGACTGGCCTAGTTGGATATCATTATTGGTCATAATGTACAGCAAAGATCCAGGACAGGGAAGTTTTGAATTGATGTCTGACCAATATTTTACCTCGAGACATTTTCACTAAAATAATTGCACAGAGGTGAAATAATCTAAACAAATCAACCAGTAGTCAACCGGTGGTGCTGTCCACACAGTAAACACATCAGCAAATGGAAATGAGAAATGGCAGAGATGAACACGTACCAAATAGCAGAAGTAGGTAAGATGTTGAGGCCTTGTCCAACAAGCAAATATTTCGGTTTGCGATGGTTTTGCTTTGGATAGGTTGGTTATGAAGGATTGATATTTTGTTCTGCTAATGAGCGCAAATGATTGGAGTTGGCTCGTTTGGTTTACGATTGCATTTGTGAGAGAAGTGGTTAGATTTATTTATTGATCTCTTGGTTTCTTGGTTGAGTTTCCTTCTTGCCATGGTAGTTGAAGGGTTTGTGGTTTGAATATAATGAATAAGGTAAGATGGGGTGGGTTATATTCCAATTTATTTATTATACTAATGGCAGAATGATGGATATTTCTCTTTTGAGAGGTTGTGTTGGTCCTGAATAGGACCGTTTGGTTTAGTAGTAAGAGACCGACTAATATTGTCGTTTTCTTTTGATGCCTCTAGTTGGTTGATGGGGTCTTGTGAAGAAACTCAGCAACTGCTGAGCGGTGATGTGATTTTGACCCTCGAAAGTAGCAAGCTGTTCTTGTGCTGAGCGTCTTGTGTTGGTCAGCTGGGCCTCGGTGTAGTGTAGTTGGTGCTGGTATTCCTCAAGTGTAATTCTTGTAAAGAGCAAGGACGTTCTCTTCTGGAGATTGCTCCAGCGATCCTGGAATGAACTCTGATATTTCAGAGATCTGTGTGGACGTGGTGGCCGTAGTTTAACCTCGATATAAGGTGGTGGGGTGTTAGTCTCGATTGACCGGGAAAGGAGCCGTATTTGGCGGGTGATGTGACCCTTGGCAGATGTCAATGTGTTGACGTTTTCTGACAAGAGTTTCACCAGTTTCAATTTTTCCTCGGATAATCTGTGTGAGACCGTGGTTGGTGTGGATTTTGATGTAGACGGGCCAGAGTCTAATTAACAGGATAGAAGGAGTGATTCGTCGTCGCTTGGAATGTTGGTAGGAGACTGTTGTCCGCATGGAATACCGGATGAAGTGGAGCTGGATGGTGATGGAGACGGCTGGCTGGACTTGCTCTTCTTGCTTGTCTTGGACTTGCTAAGCTTCGACATCTTGAGAAGTGATGGTTCGTTGGTTTTCTCTCAGGGTTTGTATGCACGTATTGCGTGCGTGAGATGGCGCATTGAGCCGTGGCGGTAGTGAATGGTACCATATGTGTGTTGTGATTGGTCACTGTATTGTCCAATGGGCGTGTGGGTGCAGTGGCGCGGAAAACCTTGCGAGGGTTTTGGATTCGTAGTGGAATTTCTGGCCAGTAGTGTGTTTGTTTTTAGTTTTAAAAGCCGTATTTTGGTTATTTTCTTTGTCAGAAAATAGTTGAAACTTGTGTAGGCTTTTAGACATTGTTAATCTCTTTCATTTGGTAGTTGTTTGAGTAAGAAACTATCTTCCTACCGTGTGCGGTATTGGAAAAACACGTTGTGTTTCGTTGTTTTGTTTCTTGATTTTGTTAATACGAATGCATATTTATGTGGAGAAGGTACTTTTTCTTTCCCAAATGTGGGTTGTTTATTTTGTTTGTACCATTCAATGTTGAGATTGATTTATAATTTTTTGGGGAGGCCAATACTGTTTTGAACCCTTTGTTTTGGGGTTAAGTTTGTGGGTTTTTGTCTTGTTTTGTGTTGTTTGGTGTAAAATGGGTATAGTTTATCCGTCTGCGGATAATTTGTATGTCCATTTATCAAGTGCTTATGCTTCTGCTAGCATAGCGTTTTTTTGTTGTTATAACAAATATAGATAATGTTTTCCGTATGCGGAAATATGGTTGTTGGTTTTCCGAATTGGGGTGTACATGTGGTGGAACGGTGAGATATTGTGTCTCGTGTGTGGCAGACTGATTGTTACAAGTCTGTGGATGTACTTGAAGTACTGAAAAACAGAGATAGAAGCAACCTGAAGATACCTCGCTTGTTAATCAAGACGGTATTCTCGGGCAGTTTTTGATGGCCATCGACCCACAATACCCCGGGGTGGGGCAAAGAGTATTACATAGAAGTTTGGAAAAGGGATGGCACTATCCCATTCAGTGACACTTCTTCTCTGGTGACTTGTATGGCTTAGTATGGGTTGTAAGCATGACTGAGTCTTTGCCGGTTATGTCCGATTGAAATGTAGAGTGAGCGGACATAAGAGATTAAGTGACTATGATAGGTTGGGTAATCAAATGTGATTAAAGGTGCGAGCAGAGGATTATGTTCGCAAATTCTCTTGTTAGCAATAGCATGCTTTCGTGCCTTGCTGTTGGGCACTCTTCAGTTGCAAATAGGTGATTCAAAAAAAAATCGAAGCTGACTCGCGGAAAAGTTGTGGTTGGGATTGGTTATATTCCAATCATGTATCGTAAGTTTGAAGTGTTGTGGTTACAACCATGTGACTTTAGTTGGTTTCAACTTGTTCCTCTAGTGAGGAGAGCAATTGGGTTCGGTTTGTTTTTCGGAAGAGCCGGAGTAGGTCGGGAGTGGGTTTAACTCTTGATTTTGTTTGGGTAGTTACTCCCGGATATGATTTACGGCTTTTCTGAAGGCAACGAATTATGATTCGGGAAATGTTTCCGCACAGTAGTTTGTTGCCTTGGATTATGTTCCAGTGGTTGTTTATTGCTCGATTTAAGTGACGGTGCGTTATGGTTGGGTTGTATGTCGTGGTGAAGACAGGTGGAGTTTGTTTTGATTTTTCTTCATCCTAAGATTGTATGTGTTAAACCTGTGGGCAAGTTTAAAATTAGTGGCTTCCGGATATTTTCTAGCGTTTCACTAGAATATGATTTTGGTGGTTGAAAGGATGGTTTTTAGAGCGTATGTTACGCATTATTAATGTAAATTGTAGTCTTCACTCGAAATAATTATTGATGCTGCTTACGAGTGATTGCGGTTTGGTTTAGCAGAAGTAGGTACACTGTGTGGCCACTCTCACTCATTTGCATGAACAAGGTTATTGCACATTGCTTAAAAATATGGTGTTCCCGTTGCCTGCCCATGGTGAATATGAATTAATGCATGCACATGATGTGTCCTGTCTTGACTAAGACAGGGACCCCACCTCACTGCTTTACAGAAAATCAACATTATTATTATTATTATTAAGGGAATAAATGTGTGTTCGGGAGGTATTATAGCACTCTGAGTCTGGATGGGTTATAATTACCCTCGGATGCGAAGCCGAGGGTAATTATTTCCCATCCAGATTCCCATTCATAAATACCTTTTCGGTCAAAAAATCAAAACATGCCAAAAACTTGACGTTGTCAACCATTTTGTTCAACAATTTTACTTCATGTTTTACGAAACACCCCTCTGACTATAATATGGAATGCCCCTCCACAACTCGTTACCTTATAAGGACATTGGCGTGCTGTCGCCCGTACTGCGCAATGTCGCGCAAAACGCAGCTGGGCTGGTGTAGTGTGAATTTCGGACCATGAAATACTTATTCACTGGTAGTATTGTGCATGCATACGTGAGAGGAATGTGAACGTTCAATCAATGAAATGTTAAAAGGCACCTGATTTCATGGGAGTCCAAATTTCATGTGACACTGGAAAAGTGTTTAAGACCAGCTAGCCATGTCTTTATCATCCGTTTAAGACCGGCCACGTGACGGGCTCTCGACCAATAGGAATGCTTAAATGGTCTTAGGTATTTCTGATTATTATTTATTAGTATTTGAATGTGCTTTTCAGGGCAAGCTAGAGACAGAGGCCAGGGAGAGCAAGAACAAGCTGCAGTCTCTACAAGTGGAGTTAGATAACAGTGAAGCAGTCCAGAGAGACTTTGTCAGGTTATCACAGTCGCTGCAGGTCAGTAGATGGACTTATTATGGGTGCTATAGACTCTTTGCATAAGTACCCCCTCAATAGGTTACAAAGAGAGAGGTAGGAGGGACTCAAACACAATGCCAATGTATGTCTGCTGCTCACGTGAAGATGCCAGTACATGTTTGTGCACATTCAGTATGAAGTGGATTGTGCATACTTGGCTCTCATAAGCGCTCACAAAGTATCATGTACATGTACTTGTCATGAATGGACTCCATTCACATGTCTGTTCCAAGTATAAAGCGAATGCACTTTCAGAGAAGTTACATTTGAATTACATCTACTTTAATTCAAAATAAGGCAGGTTAACCCTTTCCTTACCATGTGCGACTTATGTCGACAAGAAGAACCCCCCTGCTGGTTCCCATGGGCAACTTTAGTCGACCAGGAAACCACACACAGAACACCCTCAACACAGATATATTCACTACTTTTCAGAAAGGCGGCATTTTGATATGTTTGGCCGTCCATACATCAACCATATACCAGCTGAAAGAGTGTTTTCGGATCGTTCTAATGTAGTTTATTCATAGTGTTGCCATTACAAAAAAATGAGAAAAGTGCTTCAGAAGTATTCACGCACAAATTGAGGTATGGAGTGCCATTTGGTCATGTGGTGAAATGGCTTGCAGTTTGATAATTGGGACCAGATGAACAAAAAGGCATAACTTTCTTATATTCACACATATGGACTTCATTTTTACATCACATACAAGAGTAAGGTTCAAGGAACAAACTTTACACACAACACCTATGATTTAAATCACTCCTTGGCAGTGAAAATCTGGGTTGAAAAAAGTAAGTTTTGGTCTTGTGGTCATTTTGTTCACGCTCTAGTGATTTCCGCATGACTGAGCAAACAGTTTGGTCCTGGGGAGAGCCAAGTCAATAAACAATGTGGTCATGAAAGGGTTAATACATGCAATTCATCGGACAGGTAAAAATTTGAAAGTTTGGGTCAGTTTATAGACTTATAACCCAAATTCTCTGTTCATTATTCCGTGGAAGTTTCCTTCATTGAAAAACTAAGTACCCAATGGAACACTGTCTTTACTTCAACAACTTGGGACATCAAGCCCCCAATCTTACATGAGCTGAGCTGTATAGGGTCAAAAGTCTCTGGTTTCTGGTCTGTGCGCGCATCGCCGTAGCCAAATTAAAAAGGAGGTTTTTTTTCAATGTAAGATGATGTCTCAAAACTGCCAAACTCACTGGTTTGACTGGAATCCTAATGCTGCACAATTTTAATGTGTTTAAGATGGGGTAACGATCAAGTATAAGCTTTATGTGGCCTCTCTGGGCTCCCATATGTTTTGCACTAAATTTAGTCGGGCACCATTTGACTGTGGTCATGTATCTGGAACCTGTAAACGCTTTTTAATTAGTGCTTTATGTAAGGGAGCAGACTAATAACCAGCCTGGCAGCACATGCACGATGTCGATGTTGCTGCATGGTCTGATGTTACTGTTTTCTCTGATTTGTGTCTTGACTATCCAAATTTCCCGAAGAATGTTGGTGTCGGTTGAGATCGTAAGTGGGTGCAGAATTCTCAAGCCTTATGGCCTTACTGAGGTTACCTCAAGCTCTATCCTGAAGGATATTTTTGAGAGTTTTAAGGACATCGAAGCGTCATCTGCAATATCAGCCGACATTTGAAGAAGAAAAAAAGTAGGGGAAAAAAAAAACCGTGTCGCCGCACCACTTACGGGGCAAGCTCCATACCAGAAACCGGAGACCTTTTTTTTTTGGCCTAGTGTTTAATGATGCAAACCAAGGCGTTGGATTTTTTTTGTAGGATTATTGGTAGTAACAGTCGAGGGATAAAATGTATGTCAGAGGAGAAATCATGCATTGATGTTGCTTTGTGTTTGGGCCAGGTCCAGCTAGAGAACATACGACAGAAAGACAATGAAGTACGATGGGCACATGAAGATGATATTGAGCAATGCAAAGGATGTAAAGCAGGATTCAGCTCCAAGAAGAAAAAGGTCAGTTCCTGAAAATCTTTAAACGAAATGGAAATACTCAAATCATTGCTGCATATTCAGAGTTGCAACATGACAGGTCTCAAAATGTGTGTTAAAGCTATAGTCCATCATTTGCAGCCATCAAAAAGTAATTGGCGTATTATTGTTGAAAAACATACTTGGTTGAAAGATAGTGAGTGGTCTAAACTCCCTGTGAAATTAATCTTTCTGGCAAGCTATCATTTTGAAGTAATCAACGAAAGAAGGCCTTTCCAACGGTGCGTCTTAAGACGCACCGTAGGAAAATTTAAATTAGTAGTTCGTTTTGTTATTGGGCGCAGCGCGTGCAAGCATTGGCACGACGCACAGGCGCGCGTGGTTGCTATAATTCGTCGGATCAGTGCGCGACATCGCGTATAGCTGCAATTCAAAACAATTCAAAACATGATTCAGCAACTTTGATTTGAAATTGAGATCCTAGAATGCTGTTTTTCTCGGAATATACAGCTGAAGCTGAACTGAAACTTCATCAGGTTAGTTGTTCAGTAGCCTTCATTAGATTTTGAGCACTTTTGTTGCTACAAAGGAACAAAATGCACAAATTACAAATGATGGACTATACCTTTAAGCATGGATGACTTAAGTAGCAGTGAACAAGGCAGTTAAAAAGCCAATGTTGAATCTCTCAAGATATGGCCCTGGTCTTGCCTGGATCAGTGTGGTAATAATGATTGTCCAGCTTTGATCTCATACAGCATTATTTAGACGTGAATATCTCCTGACCTTTTCACTGTTGTTGATCATGATTGACCATCCACAATAGTTTGTTGGAGGCAGCACATACTGATTCCCAGAAATATAACTGGTCACAGCCACCTTGTCAAATTCTTCTTGCAAGTTTTCTCCCAAGGGTAATGGTGGTGGAACCTCCTTAATTTTGTGGCTTGTTGCCTCGGATCACATTTATCCAAAGTCACACAAAGTTGTTTCCCTTTACTTTTCAGGGTGAGATTTGTCAGGACTTTTCCTGATCTCGGGATTTTTTTGGTCAAATTTTTTTCCCGATTTCAGGATTTTTAAAGATTCCTTTTGAAATCTGGAATTCCTGAGCTTTCTTATTCAAGGTGTTTTTACCTATATATGTTTTTATAGAACAAAAGAAATGGGTATTGTAAGGGATGCCTTGAGGCAGAGTTATAATGACTCGAGTCAATGACTCAAGTCGAGTCCGACTCAAGTCTCAGTTTTTGGTGACTCGATTCGACTTGAGTCCTTGAGGGCAAATGACTTGACTCAACTCGAGTCACTGCGAGCAAATGACTTGACTCGACTCGATTCCCTCATCAGAATGACTCGACTCGAGGAAGGCTAATAAGACTAGAGTCCCAAAAATAAAAGCGAAAAGCGAATAGTTGCAATGACTTACGCCTGTGCCAGTTTTTGTTCACATCAAGTTCGAATGTTCGTGAATAATGTATATACATACGTGGTTTGATCAGTGTCCCCATTAGTTGAATGACGATCAGCTGGCACCCCCTTTATATTTTCATTAAGAGTCAAATGTGGTGTCGCCACATGTAGTACTAGTAGCCCGAATGTAAACTTAAAAAAGCCAAAAAATGACTTTCTCTGGTGTTTATTTATTGTATAGTGTTCAAATATTTGTGACTCGAATTGACTCGTGCTAAATACTTGACTCGACTCAACTCGACTTGGCCTTCCTGACCAAATGACTCGGCTTGACTCGAGTCACAAAAATCAGTGACTTGTTACAACTCTGCCTTGAGGCAAATACAAGCATATACTACCACAGACTATGCATGCACATTGATCTGGGATTCTCACTGACCCTCAAACTCTCTGCCGATTTCGTGGATTATTTATTCTCCCCAGTCTACCCTTTGACTATTTGACTTCAGTTGCATAGGCTTTTCTTCAGTATAATTGTCTGGGCTTTTTAATTATTGCCTTAATATAATTAGCAAGATTTTAAAAGTGTATTTGAAAGACTGTATGTATCCATGGTTGTTTTTTTTTCAGCACCACTGCATGCATTGTGGTAAAGTCTTCTGTCCAGAGTGTCTTAGTCACACAGTGGAGAGTGGTCCACGCAAACGCAAGATGCCAGTATGCAATATCTGCCACACTCTGCTGGTCAATGAGTCAGCGCCGTATTTCAGCAAGGAAGCCCCAGAGTCATAGCAGCAGAGGAGATGGGTAGGTGTAGGCTGCTAGATGTGTGTTACAGGCCCTAGGAAAATCAGTTATTGGAAAGGAAAGATCCTTGATTCCAGCAGTATGGATTGAGAGGGTTATAGATTGTGTGCAGGAATAGCAGATGACGCTGTGTGATTACTGTATAGAGGTCCGTAGGATAATGTGTGTCCAGTATGTGGTTGCAGCTTATTAGCTAGCCTTTAGTCAAGTCCCACGCGCTTATCCGGACACGTGACACACCCCGGATGCTGGCACGTAAAAAGACTAGCACGAGCGGCGAAGCCGCGAGGGCCTTTACCATCTCGTGGAGAACGCTTATGTTTTTCTTTACATTTGTCTACCGATTTGGTAGACAAATTTTCATGCATAATGCATGACATGTTGTGAATGCGTGCGCGTCTTGTTTTTTTTAGAACGCGTGTGGCGCATGCGCCCGAGGGCGCGCGCGTGTCATCACCTCAAAAATGGCTTGTTGGTGGTGATTGGTTCATATATATCGGCATGCATGCATGATTCATTACACATGAAAAAATGAATAATGATTAGCTCCATGAGATGGTAAAGGCGCTCGTGGCTTTGCCACTCCACTGGTCTTTTTTCGTGCCAGAATCTGGGGCACCACGCGTCTTATTAGCAGGAACCGCCTTTCCTATTTGTGGGTATCATGTGCTTGACAGCAGTGGTGGTCTGTCATATCTCTCTACCACTGCTCGGGGTTCTAATGCACACAGTGCAAAGATGAACTCATTCTGCAAATGCATGCTCCACCAAATTTTGAAATAATTTGGTAGGAATCTCGACAATTTACTTCAAAAGTATCCTACACACAGAAACTTATTTTTACCTCATTTGTTTCTCTTAGAAGTCAGCTGTTCTGAATAAACGATCAAAATTTCCAGATTTTTTTTTCCAAAAAAAAAAAAATTATTTTTTTTGTCTTTCACAGCTTTTTGGCTTAAAGTGTATATTTGTTGAGTTTGCCAAGGCAATATTGTCTTCATTATAGTTTTTTTTTAATATTGCGTTATTTCGTCCTTGCTAAAGAGCACGTCTAAAAAAATGTAGGCTTTCCATCTTCTGTAAAATAACATGAATAATTTGAATGTTTAAATTGAATGAATGTCTACATATGAATTCTTGCTTGACTGAATGAAGGAAGCACAGTTGCCCTGATAACCAAATAAAATCACAATACATGTATTTACAAATTGTGTTCTGAAGGCCAGCTGGTGGACATACAGAAAGATTCTTCAGTCCACCATGATTCATTTTTTTTTAACTCCACGGACAAGATTGAGGCCACATACAGACATTCATTTTGAGACTTTAAACCCTTATGTCAGACACCATTGTCTTTGCTGTATAGGCCCAATTCCATGGCTCTGCTTACCGTCAGCGAAACATCCCGGCTTACCGTAGTAGAAACTTTCATGCTTACGGTCAGCGTAATTCACGGGGTAGCGAGGAATTTCAGCTTCTGCGCATGCATACATCCCGTAACTAAGGATTCTGTGCTTACAGGGTTAGCGCATAATTTTTAGAATGCTGATCATAAGCACGGAATGCTCTGCTAGCATGGTTAGCATAGAATGGTGATTGTAAGTGCAGAATTATGTGATTAACAGAACCATTAAATTGGGCCCGGTGTTTATTGTGAGCTAACCAAGCTATTAACATTGGTAGGCATCATGATAAACCATGATGAGCTAAGAAAGAGCTACATATGAACACGAATGACATGGTTCCCATAATGCAATGTTTTAAACATTTGTGTGGTATCATCACGCTATCTGAGGACGTTTTTGTTAAATCAACTGATTGTCCTAGGGCTTTGTTTTAATGTGCAAATATTTCTGTGCTTAATATTGAATCATAACTTGTAAATGTTCTAAGCCTGACATGCCTGAAGGTAAGGGATTGGTCAAATAATTCAAGACATTGTTGCATGAATTTTAAAAAATACAGCTATGGAGATTCCTTTTGCATGTGAGAAAATCAAATTCAAAATTGCAATTAGTAATTTATTTAGAGCATTTTAAGTGGATTCTGTTCTGTTCTGTAGATATTTCATCCGTAGATTATGGAATTGTGAAATTATAATTAAAAGGTGCATGTCACTTAGATTGCTATTAAAGTATCCTAGGTGAATTTGTAGCATATATGTAAATTGGGAGTTGAAAACAGAATTTAATACACAAATGAAAAGAGGTTTTGTTGCACCCTTAAAATTCCAGACAATGTTTGATTTATTTGTAGTCAGGAGGTCCTGTATAAATTATACTTTATTTCTGTAAGGTACCCGTTTCAATTTTCCTTTTGCATCAGTACTTTTGAAGCCAGAAACTTGCATGTCAGCCTTGGTGATGCAATGACTTTCAGCCTATGCCTTTTGTGATTTACCAGTCCTTTACCTTATTGTAGTTTTGGAAACTTCTAGTTACAGACATCAATATTGTACATACTCTAAGCTTTGTTTCACATTGCAAAGACTGTTTATTCAGGATATACATTTATTAAATAAAGACTTAATTTGAAAAATGATGAAAAGACGCTTAGAATTTTATTTACAGGCAAGACGAGGCATTCGGAAACCCTCTGCTTTTTAGAAATAGTAACAAATCATGGTGCAGTTTACATAAGGGAAGAAACCTTCCATTCTTCCTCAGGATAGCTCTCTTGGTCTCGCCCATTGGCCCTCCTATTGGCCCCGCCCATCGGCCCCGCCCATCGGCCCGCCCGTTGGCCTCAGACTTTTGGTCCATCGTATGTGTGCCACTGTTCAAAGTCCAAAGTCACAGGATTTGCACAATTCAAAGACCATGACCAGTGATGACGCTAGATAGGTATGTGATAACCTCCAAAATCTTACATGTCCTAAGTGTTCTTATTAGAACAAGTAGTGTTATGATGACCGTGGTCCGTCAGCAAGTTTGTGGTTACACACCCCCTAAGTCCATGTTATGAAGGAATTGAGTCCTACAAAAATGTAAATTGCACCATGATATTGTCTGCAGTTTAAACTAACAAAGACAGATTCAGTATCTTAACCAGTTTTTATAATCTATATGCTCATCAGAACTTGCTTAATTTAAAGCTGTGCGTATATTGTGTTTTTGTATTTTTGCTTCCTGTAAATAAATAATATAATATAAAGATATTAACAGATATAATGACTTGGTCTACATGTGTATACATTTCAAAGGAGAAGGTCTTACGCATGCTATGTGCATGTTGATTGTAACCAGGTATAATTATTGTACTAAGTTTTGTAGTAAATGTTTGATGCTTAGGACTGTGTTCTCTTAAAATGGGCAAATGATAAGCTGAAAAGCTCTGGTTTAGGCCTTATCAGAATGTACGTATTTTCCTTTAATTCAAATCCTGCAATTGGAATTGTTTAGCCTGCAGCTTTTTACCAAACATTTACTTGAGTCATGCTTCTGAATTGTCATAATCCCTGAGATGGGCAAAGTAAAAGCACTTGAACTTGTTTAACCGACACTTAACTAGCCATGACAACTATTATTAGTATTAAACATAGGACTGATTTCAACTTCAAAGTTGGAAGTATTTTAAGGGAATCAAACATTTGATAGGTATTAAGGAAATGGTATCTCAGTATGAGTGGTGTTGTGATGGAAACAAGGGTAGGAGAAACCTCTCAGCTTCATTGGCACCCCTCCCCAAAAAAAAGATTTTGCAGGAATTTTTCTGTTTCAAATGTCAAAAATCAGGTTGTCTCCCAATAATCTGAGTTGTAATCGAGTACTTTCCAAGTATTGAGCTGTTTCTTGTGAACAACGTGAGAGAAACATCGACAGTAGACAGCAAAAAAAGTTAGTGTTAGAGAACAAAATTAATTTGAGCCTTTGGTTACATAAAACCACTTTTTAATAAAGCATTTAGGACAGAAGTACATTGTACCCTAAAAGTAATGAAAAGTACCCGCCGATTACTTTCCGAATACATGTACTATTGTCCTAAAAGCTTAGTTCGTACCAGATTCTGATTGTCTAAAGTCTTTCATTTCTTTTGGTGGGGATTTACTGTCCAGTGTTTGTACTATGCAGCTTTTTCCCATACCAAACCATCATCATCTCTGGTAGCTAAGCTGGTACTCGGAAAGTGCTCGACTGCAACTCTGCCAATGGTTATGACTAAATCCCCCTTTCTTCATTAGGATGTAATGAAGATGACAACAGAATCAATGGTCTTGGCTGTAATTAAATCTGAGCAGGTGACATTTGATGCCAGCTCATTGTAATTCACTACATTGAATGTATAAGTTATTGCGTTCTGCATGTACATAACTTATTTCACCCATACATGCTTATTGGAACAATTGTGCAATTTTGTGTTATGCTCTGTAGTATAAGAAGTTGATTTAAACATCTCTGGGTAATTTAGCAGTAAGCAAGCAACTTTCTTAGAATATTCAATTTGTAAAGCCAAATAAGCTGAAAAGCATTCAGAGAAATTATTTTAATGCATTCTAGTTGGAAAATTGTTTTACTTTTTGTGTGTGTGCTCATCAACACTCTGTGCTCCAAATGAGCTTGTGAAATTAGACCACTAAGTAGGAAAATGCACATTTTGAAACCGAGTGTATTGCCTGCGGAGTTAGTCTGAAAAGCATTTAGCAATGTGGCTTATTTTCCAGGTACATGTATAAGGAAACACACTTCAAAAACTGCAATGTTGCACTCATAGTGGCATTCAGTGAAAGGAGTGGTCCCAATATTGTAAGCATGGTAGTCAAGACCTACTTGAGACCGCATATAAACACTCATATAATGTAACATAAGATTTAGCAACTACTTGACTGAACAAAGACTCTTAATATTCAGACTTTTCAACACACAATCAGTTGGGGTAAAGTGTTAAAGTATAATTATTTTTATTTTTAAACTTAAACTGGGGTAATGATATCAACAAGTTTTTGAAAAGGTCTCGGGAAAGTCACCAAGGAAATGTCTCAGAAGAACACATTTTATACCAAAAAATGTCGACTCCTATCATTATTCCTTCATCAAATAATGACAATCTGCAGGCTAGTTATTGGACTTATTTTATCTTTGAAATCATGTCTCAAGAGATCTTGACTACACAACTTGAACCAAAATCATGCCTGGTATTTCAGTGTTATGGATTTGCTTGTTGCTTTTGATACACCTTTGTGTCTAAACTTCCCAATTCAGTCTTGGCATTGGTCTGGTTTTTCAGACATATGATATTGTGTAATGAATTGAGTCTTTTGCTTTAATGAAATAAACAGGTGATATGCAACTCAGATTCTTGTGTGGTGCAGTCGTTCATCTATGTGGTTATAATGTTGATCAAATGATGGGTATGGGCATTATTCACGAGTCGGCCATATTGAATTGGAAGTGAGGTGAAATCTTAATTTTTGGAACTTGCGAAGAGAAATGAAACCAAGTTCATTTCTAATTCATTCCAAGTTCATTTCTAATTCATTCCAGTCTGCTTCAATGAATTATTTAAAATTTGTAATTAAACATTCCCTAATGTTTAAAGCCAGATTTAAAAAAAGTGATAGTAATTGAGGCTGCATTGTACCTGCATAAAACAGTCTGGCAACATCCCATTCAACAGTTAAATAAATGAAATACATTCAGGGAACTCAACAAAAATGGCCAACTCGTGAATGAGGCCCATGGGTGATCGGTTATTGATCTGTTACAAAGGCTGTCCAACAATGTTTTTCAATTTGTAAACAGGGGTGGATCAAGCAATTTTTGCAAGGGGGAAAGGGGTTTATCAGCAAATCAATGCTGAAATGTAGACAATTTTTTTTCCGGACCCCCAACACCTGCGCCTGGATCCGCGCCTGGTGAAGGCATGATTCATGAATGAGATCAGCAAATCTGGGGATAAGTTGCATGCGTGTTTACACTATGGAATGACACATTATCCTTTCTAAAAAGTACTCTCGTTGATCAAGGGTTAATGGACAGTGGTTGCAAACATTGTGTGTAAAAACTAGTATGTAGTCCTAGTAAAAACTAGTAAAAACACGAGTGCTCTTTTATCTGTCAACATTCCGATAGCTGGAATAGAAAAATATTCACCTTTCTAACTGGACAATAAAACTTGCTGCGGTGCCACATATGTGTGCACTAGTACATGGTGGAGGTGGAGGAGGTGCATATAAATGTCTTGAAGCAATGAATTGAGATATGCAATATGAAGTAATGATGTAACTTGAGGGATTACAGGAAATTGGGGGGGGGGGGGGGGAAGTCCATTTTGTCAGTTCGGGGGGGGGGGGGGGGGGGGTAGCCACCCAAACCAACCCCCACCATCTTGAATCTGCCTTAGACTAGGCAATGTTACAATACAACAAAACCTATGTTGTTCATTACATTTAGAGTGCTGCAAGCTAAAAGCCACTTCTAGAGATTAGACTCACAGGAAAAAACAATGTGAATTCAATTCACCTTCAGTTTCACACATTGTTATTTTATTCAAATTTTATTTGAAATTGTCTTACTTTATTTTATTAAAACATGAATGTGATACAAAGTTAAGCAACTACACCTTGTACACTGTAGAGTACAAGGAAAAAATGCAGTTCATCATTTTAGAGAGACAAAAATCGCTTCATACACTCAGACATTGTAAATACAAATTTTTAAAATAATGTCATTTAACAGTGTGCTGATCTTGTTTCAAAAAGAATGAATTTGGGTAATTTGTGAGTGATATTGTACGTACTTTAATTGACTAGAGGTCTGTTTGTTGAAATAACAGACAACTTAGAAAAGTAAATGCAAGTTTTTAATAGAGCCTTATGAAGTTAAATTCATAAAGTGGAACTATCTTAACTTGTCACAAATGTATAATTATCAATTTCCTCAGATGATTAAGATGTGTAGTATTATCAATTTCTGTGTGTTTTGTGTGTTACACTGAACAACTTTCCTGTTCTGACGTTTGCATTCAATATGCAGCAATCATGATCAACTTATAATTATGGCCAAAAACAAAAAGGCTCCGATTTCTGGTCTGCGCGTGCAAGTTAAAAAAAAAAAAATTTCAATATAAGATGATGTCTCAAAACCGCCAAACTCACTGGTTTGACTGGAATCCTGCTGCTGCACAATTTTAACGTGTTTTTAGATGGGGTTACAATCAAGTATAAGCTGTATGTGGCCTCTCTGGGCTCCCATATATGTTGTACTAAATTTAGTCAGGCTTCATTTGCAGACAGTGTTGAAATTTTGTAATTGTGCGTTACTGTTTTCTCTGATTTGTGTCTTGACTATCCAAAATTGCCGTAGAATGTTCGTGTCGGTCGAGATCGTAAGTGGGTGCAGAATTATCAAGCCTTATGGCCTTACTGAGGTCACCTGAAGCTCCACTCTGAAGGATATTTTTGAGAGTTTAAGGGGATGGAAGCGTCATCTGCAACATCAGCCGACATTTGAAGAAAAAAAAAGTAGGGGAAAAAAAAACGCATCGCCGCACCACTTTCGGGGCAAACTCCATACCAGAAACCGGAGACTTTTTTGGGGGGCCTATACCTTCATAGTTCAGAACACACAAAAATCCAACAGACAGACTCAGAGAGGCAGAAATAAAGTCACATATCAATTACATACATTGTAGAGATGGTCATTATGACATACATGTATAAACCATGTACAGTTACAGATCCTGTATAGTACTTGCTGCTTGCCAAAGACAAATCAACAAAATGCAGTATCCTACTTTCACATGATGGTCAGTCATTATGATAAAAAAAACCCAGCAATTTAGGACAAAAAAACACCAGACATTTTGGTGTAGAACACTTAATAATGATATAGACATAATGACAGAAAAAGACCTTTTGGTTCTTTCCATTACCAAACACTGTCATTTGTATTCCACAGCCAATGCAATGGATTAACAGTAAACTGAGTTGTTGCTCAAAATGTGGCTGCCAATCTGAGGTTGACAGGTTGAATGAATCAGGCACTGAATTGAACGGACTATCGACCTCTTCACACTGCTTTCATGCTTTTGATCCCTCTGGTTTCTCTCCAAGGACCTCAGCTAAGCAATCCCTAAAAATAACAAGAATTCAGAGACAGAATGAATTATTTGCATGGATATGATAAAAGTACAGCGGAATGTCGCTATACCACACACCGCTATACTGAACATTCAGCTATACTGAACATCGTCCTTGGCTACAGATTTGTGTGTACAAAACGTACAGAACATTGTTGTTGAAAAATGTCAACAGAAGAGTGACAGGTAGCTATTATTTCCCTAAGGAATGGAAGGGGAAAGCCACCCATTGCTGTAGGTAGTAGGCTATACAGAGTGAGTAAAAAAACCCCGAAACCCAAATGTCGGGACTATTGTTTTATTGAAGCTCTGCATGTAGCACTGTAAAAATCTAGGATATGAAAGCCCAATTCATAAGCTTTCTTTGAGTACAAGAATCATTCAAATCACTCATGTACTTTTCATGTTACGGAATTTTAAACACAACCACCATTTTAAAGTTCTATCCACGGATCACATGTGCGTTCTTTTAGCAAAACGAAAACAATTCACACACATCCCTATGTGATTTGTTTTCATTTTGCTGAAAGAACACTGAACTTTTTTGTGATCCGTGGACAGAACTTTAAAACGGTGGTTGTGTTTAAAATTCCGTAACTTAAAAAGTACACAAGTGATTTGAATGATTCTTATACTAAAAGAAAGCTTATGAATTGGGCTTTCCTATCCTAGACTTTGAAAATTCTACATGCAGAACTTCCCTCAAACAATGGTTTCAACATCTGGGTTTCGGTTTTTTTTTTACTCACCCTGTAGTTGCATGTATGTTCAAAGTCATCTTTCAGTAACTACTAGGGCGTGCAGGGTGAAGTTCTGAAGGGTGCTATTTGTTGAAAGTGAGTACCGGAGCACCAGCAGCTTAAAATCGCTATACCGAACAATCGCTATTACAAACAATTTCTGTGGATCCCGCAATGTTCGTTATAGCAGCGTTCCACTGTATAAACAATTTTCACATTTTCAAATAGTATTTTGTCCCCGAAAAAGTTGATACCTTTTATGTCACCTATTTTCTGCAAACATTCTTTAACTAATTAACCATTCTCTTTATGTATCTTTAGTTCGTGAATTTATTTACAGATTTTGGGCTAATTTTATTGATAATGTCTCGAAAGGCGTGCTGAAAAGACACATCTTATGTTATTATGATTAAAGACTTATCATAACTTACATGTTCAATGAGTTGCACATTGTTGCCATGATGGAACTTACAATGATTGAAACTCATCTAATTAAGTTTCTTAAAATCATCAAGAGTCATTGTTCAATGGATTATCTCTCCACGATATGATGGATCGTATTGCTTCGTGAAATTGACCCCTGGTCTGCAAAGTTAACCACTCACCTCATCTGTGCTATCTGGCTCTCTAGTCTTTCCTTCTGAGACTTATTTGTCGTCGACGACTTGATCTTCTTTTCCATGCTGGCAATATTTGATCGGTAACCAACCACATTGTGGAACACTCTGATATGACGGTCACCGCAGGATACCAGGAACTTGTTGCTTGAATCAAAGCCAATTTTGGTGATCGGTTCTGAAGTGGCAAAAATCAAATTTGTTTTTTGATACACAGGCTTTTATTTGCAACACAAGCAAACTGAAAATGTTATCAAAATAGCTGCTTAAGTCTTTGTCTATGACAAACAATTTATTGTTCAAGATTTTGACAAGTACTGAAAAGTGATGCCTCTGAAGGGAAAGGCTATTTACTATTAGATTCTATATAACTGTGAGATATTTTCACAGGCAGTCACTAATTCCTGTTATAACACCTCACCCACAGATTCTGTATCTTGATTGGCCGAGAGGGAGTCACATGGCATTCGCTATTTTTGCACTCTTGCTGTGCATGGCCAAAAGTACTATACCTGTAGCAACCAAAGTACTATACGCATAACATTAACAACCGGCATTGTGTGCAAATGCATACGAGTGTGCGCGTTGTTTTATAATTTTGTGCGTATTGCTCCCAAGCACTTGCGCTACAGAGCAGGGTTCAAACATTTCATGAAGGGGTAGTTTGGAAAAGTGCAAGTAAATGTTCAACTAATTTCGTACTCAAATAAAAGTACATTTTAATTGTATTTAGATTACATTGATCAGTTATCCCTTAAAATCAAGCAGAATCTGTGGAAGAGGTGTTATAAAACAAATATTGACCGCTTTATCTCGTGGTGTAGTAAAACTAGCCTCCCTCTGTGATCCATGGAGCATTCTATTTTCCCTCGGCTTCATCTCGGGAAAACTAGAGTGCTTCATGGATTACCGAGGGAGGCTAGTTTTACTTCACCACAAGATAAAGCAGTCACTATTTGTATATTACTGCATCTTGGTTGCATTCATGTCAAGTAGATACTGAAGGATGGGTGCGCTGTTGGGGTATCTGACCATTCTTTCTGAGAGCCTTTGTCCTTTTTATAATACTGCACTAACTGACTGAACACAGTTTGGCATTCTTTTACTAGAGCGCTAACTCGATGTACAAAGAGATGCCTGATGGGCGCATCCATGTTTGTACACAAACCTATGGAAAACTACACATTTTGTACGTATTTTGTACGTCTACATGTATTTGCATATCTGCATTTGTATTCCAGACGGGTGCGTTATCGAAGCCAATACGCCCAAAACCGAAACGCACGATCAGCAAATGAGCGTGTCATTCAGTGCTCTACGCAAACAGCGCAACGTGTGCGCGTATTTCGTTGCAGATGCTTTTTGCTGTGACATTTTTTTTAACTGTCATGACGCGCTTAAGTTGATTGCGTGTGTTCTACTTGCGCGTTGCATGTAGAGTACACTTTCAAAATTCAATCCATCTAATTTCATTATGTTCTACAAACACGCACATAAAGTAAAAATGTCTGCGCCCAGAGCGGCTTCAAAGCGTCTCCGCGGGCAAGAATGAGGAATTAGCGCTCTAGTAATTTAATATAGCTCTATGGCTTTGTCTCACTTTTGGTTCAGAAGATTTTAGGCTTCTGACTTTGGCCAATCTAGCTGAATATCGATCAATTGCTCCAAAGTTGAGAGTATTTCCATTCGATGGGACATCAAAAGCTTCAAAATAAGTCTGAAGTCAGAAATTAAAATGAAGCTAAAGATAAAACTGAAGTCAAAGCAATATCCCATTTGATCTCATGCTTACGTGTGTGCACATCTTCGAAGGTCTCTTTCTCCTCCCCAGTGGCAGAATCAAAAACCCATATCTTAGACCCTGCTGCAATAGCTAGAGAGTGGGCATCTGGGGACAAGGCTAACATGCTTGGTCCTGTGTGGTCATAGTTTCCAGTCAATAGCAGGTATGGATCCTGGTTCTTGTTGTACTCAACTGTTGTAGTCAGAAGGAACACAAATAGTTGGACGAGAACCATTATTTCAACAGGATAACAATCGTCAGAATACTGTACTTCTGGTCTGCCAACTATAAGCTGTAAATTCAGCCATATTTCATGTATGTTGGAAGCTAGTATATCTTTGTTTATAATCTTGAGGTATGCTTAACAATGAATTTGGAATACAGTCGAACACCTTTATACAAGGTCCTTAATTGGGACTTTACGAATTACCTTGTTATAACAGGTACCTTGTATTAAAGCCGGAGTCCATCATTTGCAGCTATCCCAAAAGTAACTGGCGTAATTATTGTTGAAAACATACTTGGTTGAAAGATAGTAAGAAGACTAACTCCCTGTGAAATTATTTTTTCTGGCAAGCTATCATTTTGAAGAAATCAACGAAAGGAGGCCTTTCCAACGGTGCGTCCTAAAAAGCACCGTTGGAAATTTCCGTTAGTAGTTCGTTTTTTTAATTCGGCGAAGCGGGTGCAAGCGTTGACACGACGCACACGCGCACGTGGTTGCTATAATTCATCGGATCAGTGCGCAACATCGCGTACATTCGGCTAGTGAGAACGTGTCTCGGACGCTGAATTCATGCCCAATTCAAAACATGATTCAGCAACTTTTGCTTTGAAATCGAGATCCTAGAATGTTGTTTTTTGAAACTTTATCAGGTTAGTTGTTCAGCACCCTTCTTTAGATTTTGAGCACTTTTGTTGCTTCAAACAAACAAAATGCCCAAATTACAAATGATGGACTATAGCTTTAACAATAATGGTAAACAGAGAAAAACAAAGACTTGGGACCTAAAATGTTGCTTGTTATAAGCAGTACCTTGTAATAACAGTGCTCTTCTTATCAGGGTTCGACTGTATTCTTAAGTCTTAAAGATTCTCCATATAAATAATTAAAAATCCTAAACCTCTGTACTTTGGAACTTACTATGGGTGTTATATCCTAACACAATTCCTCATTATTTAAGTAATCATATGCCAGATCAAATAAAATAATAAATGATCAGAGTTGTCAATTGCATTAGACTCACTGGTCACAATGCTTGGAACCAAATGACGAGTATTAAAGATTCTCCATATGAGTAATTAACAAACCTAAACCTCTGTACTTTGGAACTTACTAAAGGCGTTATATCCTAACACAATACCTCATTATTTAAGTAATGATTTGCCAGATCAAATAAAATAATAAATGATAAGAGTTGTCAATTGCAACAGACTCACTGGTCAAAGTGCTTGGAACCAGAAGATGAGGAATCTCAACTCAACACAATGATCTGCGTTGTTTTTATACCAGGATTTGTACTGGTAAGACTGGCATGCTTGCTTACCATTTGTATCCCACAGCTTCCATGTCGTATCCTTGGAAACAGTTGCCATCCTGAGTAGGATACAAAATTATCAAATCTCTGTGATGATGGACTGGCCAAATAAATCCAAAGACAGGTAACAAAAAGGACAAGCATACAGGGGCGGATCCATGAATTTTTTGCAGGGGGGGGGGGTTCATCAGCAAATCAATGTGTTTTTTCTCTGGACACTTGGCCTCCGTAAAGTCAATGGGGGGGGGGGGGGGGGGGCGTTCACCATACTTCAATGTGGGCAGTGTTAAAATCTGCCGATCGTCAACACTATATTACAGAATATTATAGATATACCCCCATAACCCAGCTGGCTCTGACCTAATTCTGTGCACAGGCAGATAGTATTACCAGTATAATTGTAATAATTGTTTTTGGGTGTCAGAGCAGGAGGGGGGGTTTCACATTATTTTTAATGTATTTCTATGAAAAAAATGTTGCGCCAGAGCTGGGTGGGGTTTTACCCTATGGATCTGCGCCTGGCATATTCACAAAGGTTTTTAATCGTCTTTTTTAACGAAACCCGACTGTCAGGTAGATTATTTTAACATGTAAATCAAATTAGGTTTTGCCCTTCACCAACATATAAACACTGTATACTCAGTGTGTTACCTCCCGAGTGAAAGTTGGAAAAATACTCGGGAGGCAACACACTGAGTATACAGTGTTTATACGTTGGCAAAGGGCAAAACCTAATTTGATTTATATCACCCCGACGCAAAATTCCATCTTTTGAATATTTTAACATGTGTTTTGCGCATCACATGTAAGTTGATTCTCAAGCCTAGTGATAGAGTCTGTGTCACGTCACAGTGTAAAATGGAAAAGTTGACCATTCAAGTCATGCAAATCACTCTCAGTCTAGATAATAATGTCTGGTAAGTTAAGAATTTCCCATCTACCTTGTTGAGTCTACATTGAATGAGAAGTAGTAAACGCTGGCCCTGTGACCTTTCAGATCCATGACCCGCTTTACATCGGAGAAGTTCCCCTCCTTGTCAAAGACAACTTCCCAAACTTTCACATCCGGAGTAAAACCTGGGAAATGACAAGTAAATAAAGAACATCAGATTGTCCAAGTTCACTCTTTAAGGAGTGACAAGACTTATCACCTTGAAAACTAATCCTTGCAGTTTCAAGGTTACTGACCAAGAAGTGCACTGTGGCCTTATACCGCTCTGTCATGAGAACTATAATGTTACACTGGAACACTGCAACCACCATACTTCAGTATCATGCATTGCTTTCACTATGATATTAAACAATTATTGACTGCTGTGATGTGGGATATGACTAGGCTTGCGCGGTTCCAGCGGTTCCCCGGTTCTAATCAGTTCCAATATGGGAACCGTAACCGGGAGTCCAATATTTTCAAGAACCAGGTACCCGCTATCGTCGGTTTCGAGCCCAAAAGAATCAGTTCCAGATTAAATTACCTACTTTCTATGCACAAAATCCAAAGCCGAGAATCGGCTCCACAGGAAATCAATCGTGGCGGCCCGGCCCGGGACATTCACTCGGGCTGGCTAGTCAAAACAATATTTCACGGGTCGGAGACAAACAGCTCAACAAAGCCCTTTTTGAGTTTGCGGTCGGCCACGAGGCGTGCATATACAGCATTGAACCCAATACTGGCCCTGTACGATGGATAATAAACGTGCACGGGGCGTGGCCAGACCGCTCGGTGTTACTTGGACAAGCGGTGAAGTGTTTTAGGTTTTATGAAATACGGACTCAAAGGAGGGAATGCACATGTCATGCATAGATAATTAGGAAAAAGACCGATCACGTGAGAGGGTTTAACCAATAAAATGAACAAGGAGTCTGATTTTCACAGGAGTCCCATTTTTATGCTCTGGAATCGGCTCTGATCGACCCGGCTCTGAGTGCCCCGGGACCCGGCTCTGAGTGCCGCGGGAATCGGCTCTGCGGACTCGTACCCGGGTACCGCGTGCCTGTATAGGCCTATGTATTTTTTACCCGGGTCCATCAGAGCCGATTCCAGCACTCGACCGGTTCCACACTACAGTACATGTAGTTGTGCAATGTACACTGAAAGCAGGGTACCAGTGTACGTGTGTACAGTGTACGAAGTGAATCATTCTATTCTCGGCGGCATGGCAGTCGTCGCGGTAAATAAAATCATAGGCAAGGAACAGAGAATACGTAATAAACGCTAAGCTTGCTTTCAAAAATATTTCCAAAGGAAAAGTTCATGATTTGAGACCAAATACGTTGTGGAATATTCATGTACTCCACATCGAAATCCACGGAACACGGACCTCACAAGGTGAAACCGTTATTCTTTACATGTAATTTCAAGAGCTTATGTTTTTCATTGAATTTTCGGGAGCCGGTTCCGACTCAGAACCGGTTCTTTTTTGAGAACCGGAACTGGCTCCAGAAAGATTGAAACCGCCCAAACCTAGATATGACATTGTGAACACCCAAGGGGTGCATAGCACCCGAGGCGAAGCTGCTCCCACTCATGTGTGAAAAAATGGTGAAAATAGCGTGGGTACCAACGATACAAGCAGTTTTACACTGTACATACAAAGTCTTAATACGTGATATCCCACAGGGAGTGTGCCATGACTTTTTATAAACTTAACACGTGATCGTTCTACGTTCTAATGAAAATACAGTATTCAAGACAGAGGTATAACAACAAATAATATACCACATGCAAGACCTGGCCACAACTTCTGTTATAATGTGGATTCAGGGTTCTTGCCTTTAAATCATTTGTGGTGTAATATGGTTTGCATATGCTTACATTAGGGGTATAAGTAGGGGTTTGTTGCACTTGTGCAAACATTCCCAGAGTTTGCTATCTTTTGCGCATATGGGAAATCATAGGCTAATGTGGATAGGCATAGGGAAATCAAGTGGAATGCAAGCCAGGTCATTCGCTCTTTTCACACTCCGCCATTGGGCATGCAGAGCCTTGATCTGGAAAGTTTACACAATAAAAATAGCCGGTTCAGTGATCTGAACCCCGACACGGGAATCACTGAACCGGCTATATCCATCGTGTAAAGTTGCCAGATCGAGGCTCTGCATGCCCATGGCGGAAGTGTGAAAAGAGCGAATTGCAGGGAAAAAAGTGTGGTGATACATTGTATGTAGTGTCCATAGGGTTGCGGATTACTGTGAAAATAAAAAACAGAACATTCAGATGGGAAGATTGGAAGTTGGACTTACCACATGAAGCAACAAAGCGACCACAGGGAGACACTGCCGCATAGTTGTTACTCATATGATGTGTGTCAATGGTTTGCAAAATATCACCTGAAAATAGAAAACATGAGCATCACTGACAACCTAGAAATGTGTACAGTATTCATCTTATTTGGCATGAACTTATACAATGCAGAACATTAGGCGATGTATCCAAATGCTACCTTATGTGATTTTTTCTGAAAATTTTCAAAAGCACAGATATTTTGTTAAACAACAATAACACAAAAGTGCCGGGACAACTTATTTTGCTTGAATCCAGTGACTATAAATCTGGCAACGACAGTCAGAAGACAATATGTGGCACCTCACTTGCATGCAGGTTGTTTGCGTGCACTAATGCTCCTTGAGTATACCTCTTTCCAACATGCATGTAACAAGTGCCTCAGAATCGCACTACCTCCATAATGTCTTGTCATAAGTCATGTGCGAGTGACCTATACCCTTTGGTATTCAGCTGGTTTGCTGACTTGCTCAGAATACTTTAACTTTGAATTCTCCTGACCAAAGACATTGTTGCTACATAACGATTCAGGGCAAGCTCTTGCATAGTTATGTAAGAAACGCTCAGCATCAATACATTATTCACAATGGGTGAGAATGGCACAAAGACACCAGGGGCCAATTTCATGGCGCTGCTAATCACAAAAATGTGCTTAGCACAAAAAAGAGTATTGCTTATAAAAGCAGGTTACAGTCGAGTCTCGTTAATACAAACTCGTTAGGACCTAGCCAAATTGTTTGTTATATCAGAATTTTGTTTTAAGAGGAACATCAGTCCCATTCATTGTGCACATAAATGCACAGTCGGGACTAAGGCTTTATGTTTGTTATAACCGGAATTTTGTATTAACAGAGTTTGTACTATAAACGAGATTCGACTGTACCAGCCAAAACTCCATGTGATGTACAAATGTATATTGCTCGTGATTAATATTCAGCTGTTGTTTCCTTAGCATTAAAATCGCATGGAGTTTTGACTGGTAACCTGCTTTTATAAGCCAGACTTTTTTGCGCTAAGCAAATTTTTGTGCTTAGCAGCACCGTGAAATTGAGCCCAGACCATGCCGGAGCTGAAGGTAAGGCTAGAGTAAGGCTTGCCCCGAATCACGTGATATGGTAACAGTCTCTTTGGTCGGGAAAATGCAAAGTTAAAATGTACAAACCATTGGATTAAGTCAGCATTCCAGATTTCATTCAAATTTAACTCGCAAATGGCTCATTGTGCTTGTCAGTTTAGTTTACAGAGCAGAAACTCCTGTTTTACCTTTCACATCCCAAATATGGATGGTGGTGTCCTTATAGGCTGTCATGACGAAGCTACCATGGGCATGAGACCCAAGACCAATGTTGATGATATCTGATGTGTGTTTCTAGTAGGAAAAAAGCAACAAGGATAAATCTTCCCTCAACCATGTTTTTGTCAACACAAGACAATGACCCAAATAAAGGACTTGAATAGCCATTATTTCCATGAAAGTTTTAACCCAAAGCACGCCTCTTTTCTTATTAATATAAAAATGATGGATCCATAAGGATCTATAACAGACTTTTTTTAGTGCATGCTACACTCTTACAAGTAAAACATAACTTAAGATTGGTTGTTACTGAGGAATGCCAAAAAACATATTCGGACTTCTTACAAATTGATGTTTATATTTAACAAAAGAGACAGGGGCAAACTTTACTTGTTGCTTTCAGGAGACAAACAGTTAGGAGACAAATTGTACAAACTAAAGACAAATTGTGCAAAGTTTGAGTATCTATGTGCTAACACTTTCATGGACACACAGTAGTGAATGTGTATACCGGTACGCTGTGTTTCCCTTTGTCCCTGTAATATAACACTCTCCCATAGACTAAGCACATAACCTTATGATCGAGGACCGTTTTCAACAAAAGACCCAACGCTCGAGGACTGAAAGGATCTTTTGTTCTCCCTTTGTGTGTCTGTCCTCGATCGTAAAGCCATACATGTACATGGACTTTTCTATTGATGTCACTAAAGTAAATGATGCCTCTGATGTTTATGTGCTGTATTTACTGGTTATAGTTGTCATGGAATGGATGAACGTTGTGTTAGAATACGGTACATTCAATTGCTTCTAGGTACACTAGGAAATTAGGTCCACATGGGATAACAGCACAGAAACATACTCCTCAGCAAACAAGATGCCTGGCATCATTTCACTACGTTGAAATGCTGATGGTGGTCCTCCCCAAAATCCTGTTTAGCAAAATAAACTCCTAGCCTTTTCTTTTCTTTTTGTAGGGGGACGAGACAAATCATTTCAAGTAATGAATAAAGTACATTTAGAACATGATTTTGTGGTTTTGAAAAAAAGAATTGACTTTAAATTACATTTCGGATCTCAGTTCTACCCCCTAAAACTTGGCCTGATTTAGCTTAGTCTAGGGGCTAAACGTTGTTACGGTTTGATAAGCAAAAACCCGCTGCTGCGAGAGGGCGCTATCACGACCAACCAATATCACCCACGAACCTGTCAGGAACAACGTCTAGGGAAATTTGTATCGGTTGTGTAATGCGCGTGCACCTGTTTGGCCTAATATGTGCAGTGCGCAATTCAAAACTTTTCATTGTAGTTCCGTACAAAACTCTTAAATTTCTGCTGGTAGTATAAAGGTTCCAGCAAGACTTTAGTCCAACTTCACTGGTCAGCTCTTTTGAGGTGTGTAGTGTGCGTGGGACTGAAAATGGACCGTAATTGCCTGCAGAAGTAGCACATGCGCAATAGTTTCCCCCATTTGGTGGGGGGAGATTTTATGAATTTCCATAGACGTTGTTCTGACAGGTTCGTGGGTGATATTGGTTGGTAGTGATAGCGCCCTCTCACGGCAGCGGGTTATCTCTTATCAAACCATAACAACATCTAGCCCCTAGACTAGATTTAGCTTTGACAAACAGAGGGTAATATGAAATGCATTAACCCTAACCCCTTGAGGGATTTACTAGGAACCTTTCCCACTCAAAATCCAACACCATATAGTAACTCAACACCCAAACTGTCTGACTCTGATTATGGTGGTATGCCTGACCCCATGTAAAGCATAATCAGTTTTCTAGTGCAGTACTCACTCCAACAGAATCCAACAAAACATGAAGTTGGGTTTTGAAGGGTTGTGGTGGTTATGGCTTGGACACAAATGAACACACACAATCAATTTTGAGCTGCCATATGCAAACAGAATGCACAAATATTGCAAAAATATCTGTACATTGTAAACAGAGAAAAAATGTCTGATGTATGACTGAATTTTCACCCTGTAGATGTGATATAATTGGTTTGAAACCTTTGATTTATCTCACCTTAGGAAAGTCCAGGGAAGCAGTAATGGTACTTGATGTTCCATCTTCCTTCTTAGCCAGCTTGAAGACTCGGATGTTGTTCCCTGTGCACAGGCTGGTGATGAAGGCCCTGTTCAAATAATTTTAAAAAATCAAAGATAAGAAATGCAAAAAAAAGCAGGAAGAACATCATATCTGTGAAATTTGCTGAGGGCCAACACAATAACTTACTTGCAATCTGGACTGAATTTGATCTTTGTTGCATGATCATACTCCACATTCCCTCGTAAACACCTGCAGAAGAAAGTAAAAATGGATATGAAGATTCAAATCAAAGCAAATTAAAATGTTTTGAACAATTTGAAGTCATTAATTTTTAATGTTACATGTACATGTATATCGAGTCTTGGATACTATAATTTCATTGGTTTAGAATGGCCACGTGTCCAGTCTATAAAAATGACAGTTTACTTCATGTACATTGCATTACATATAAATTGCATCATATACAGGGTGAGTCAAAAACTTTCAAAATCTAGGATATGAAAGCCCCATTCATAAGCTTTCTTTTAGTACAAGAATCACTTAAACCACTCATGCACTTGTCAAGTTACGGAATTTTAAACACAACCACCATTTTAAGGTTCTGTCCACGGATCACAAAAAAGTTCAGTGTTCTTTCGGCAAAACGAAAACAAATCACATAGGGATGTGTGTGAATCGTTTTCGTTTTGCTGAAAGAACGCTCACTTTTTTTTAATCCGTGGACGGAACTTTAAAACGGTGGTTGCGACATCGCACAGCTGCAATCGGCTCAGTGAAAACGTGTCTCGGACACTGAATTCAGGCCCAATTCAATACATGAGTCAGCAACTTTTGATTTGAAATCGAGATCCTAGAATGTTGTTTTTCTTGAAAACACAGCTGAAGCTGAGCTGGAACTTCATCAGGTTAGCTGTTCAGCACCCTTCTTTAGATTTTGAGCACTTTTGTTGCTTCAAAGGAACAAAATGCACGAATTACAAATGATTGACCGTACCTTTAAGCAGACTGATACAAAATTTTCCTGACCAGTTAATCTGAAATCAAGCACGGGCTTGTTGCATTGATTTCACTTACAGCCTTTGCTTTGACAAATTCATACATTTGTACCAATCACAGCTAATGCAGTTTAGCCATTTACATGTATTTCTTACTTGTGTTCCCTTTCTCTGAATTCCTTCACACTCCACACACGAACCGTCCGATCTGAGGGATTAATCAAGAAAAGAGAAACACTGTGAATGTTATTAACCCTTCACCAGCTCTCAATCATTCAGCCCTTATGCTTACAACCAGACTGAGACCTTGAGTGCTGAAAAAACATGCAAAACAAAATCAGGCCAACTCTACTCACTCTTTTTAATAGCTAAATTAAAGAGGTTGTGGAATGCTCGAAGACATTTCCGTCATTTTTCGGGTATATGTAGCCTAAGGTGTGATGAAATAAAAACGACTATTGTGTCTGTCATGAAGCGAGTACAAAAGGTACTTTTGACAGCTGTTTTTCACCAACACCTTAGGCTACATATACCCGAAAAATGACGGAAATGTCTTCGAGCATTCCACAACCTCTTTAACTCCAAATTTTTCATGAGGCAAAGACATGTTCCTCAGTATTTGCTCAACCAAGTTGAAGTCTCAATTCAATTTTATTAGAAGAGACTTTTCTTTAATATTTTGCCCCTGAGAGGGATGTCAAGTGATATCAATTGGAGGCCAAAGACTAGACCAAAGGTACGTTTCCAACCATGGTCCCACTGTTTGAAAAGATTGACCTCTTTATTAGCCTGGTGACTGACTATGGAGAAACGTGTAGATACAGAGACATGCCAAATGTTTCTTTTGTTACAGTTGATTGACGCAGTACTGAAGGGGAGTTGGACATGTCATTTCAGGTGCTAGTCTATTTCTTGTATTGCATTTTTTTCAATACCTTAAGTGTTGGGACTCTCATACACAGTATGGAGAGTCCCAAAATATGGACTAGCTTACAACCATGGAATCACAGGTCAATGTTTCCACATTCAAATACAAAATTCAATGAAATTATGAACTTAGTTCCCGGCATTCGTTGAAAATGGCTACGTTATTTGAAGGACCAGACCCCAAAACTACATCAGACCAAACTTTACTCACTCAATAGCCAGCAGATTTCTCCAAAATTTTTATATCGGGCAAAGAAAAGGTCCTCAGTATTTCACCAACCAAGTTTAAAGACTCAATTCAATTTTTATAGGAGACACTTCTTCAATATTTTACACATGAGAGTTAAGTAAAGTGACTCCAAAATGAGGCTAAAGACTAGACTTGTACATGTCCAACCAAGGCCCAACTGTTTGAAAAGACAAACCTCTTCATTCTCTGTCATTAGTCTGGTGGCTGACTAAGGAGAAATGTGTAGAAATAGAGACTAGTTCCAAACATGCCATATGTTTCGTTTGGCACAGTTGACTGATGCAGTACTGAAGCGGTGTTGGACTGGTTGTTTCAGGTGTCAGTCTATTGTCTTGTATTGCATCTTTTCAATACCTACCGGTAATAACTTTTGGGACTTTCATGTATACACAGTAAAGAGAGTCCCAAATTTTCAGACTATTACAGGACGTAGACAAATTATGACTCAATACATTTCTTATGATCCACTCTTGCTGATGAAACACACTGTTTTTCTGGAACATGGAAACATTCAATGGCTGAATAGCTTGAGTAGTTGCAATACCTTAACAGGACACTTGGTATCAAGGGCGGATCCAGAACACAATTTTTGGGGGGGGCCAAAAAAAAGTTTGGTTCCCCAAAAAAGTGGGCCCAAAAAATTACGGCGTGGGGTTCGGGGCCCGCTTAAGAACCCCGAAATTTTTTTGGATTCTAGATGCTCTGTGGTGCGATCTGAGGCAATTTCTGACCACTTTAACCAATGTTTTTTTGAGGAAAAGATGGTGGTGTACTCATTGCCTGCCTTTATTGCGATGTCACATAAAACAAAAAAAATGGTTTCATTTTGGGGGGGGGGGGGGGCCATGGCCCCCCCCCCCCTGGATCCGCCCTTGCTTGGTATAATATTTGGGTAAAACTACATTGTAAAATACTCAATACTGGCAAATGGGGTCCTTTTGACAGCCACAATGTAATCATGGTAATATGGAGATACAACTGGTATCTGAAAAGCCAATATTGAATTCAGTATGCTCACAATTTACTACAGTTTTTGTGCATTTGGAATGCACATGTAAATTTGTGCTTTTGACATGCTTGAGAATTTTAACATCATCAACTGAAGTAATACGGCTTTACCTTCAGCACAAGATGCCAGATATTTGCCATTGATACTGAAATCAATGTCTAGTACGTTGCTACTATGCTCCTTGAGTGTTGAGGCCAGGTAGGCATGGCTAAACGTAGTCTGGTTGGCTCTCTTTCCTGGCTGCTTCTGTTGACGCTTGCCCTGCTGATTGCTCTTGGATTTCTTGGATTTATTCTCTGTCTTCTGAGCTGGAAAATGGGATAGGCGAATAACAATGAGTACAAATATCTGGAATGCATACTATAAACAAAAAAATGCAAAGCTAACAAAGGAGGTACATGTAGTGGCTATCGTTATGGCAGCTGTAATGCGATCAATTTTCAACTGCTATCATTATGGCATTGCAACAACACCATTGCTAATACACTGTACATATTATTAAAATCTCATTTACCACTGCCCATTCAACCAGAACGCTTTTTTGGAACTCGATCAGTCAAGCATTCAGCTATTAAGTGAAAGGTTCTAGCATCGACCCCTGCACTGCGCTTTTTTTTTTTTTTTTTTTTTTCAAAACGTTTTCTTTACTTTTAAATTGAATCTTTCTCATTACTTTAGTAGATTAAATTTTCTTTTTAGTTTTTAATCAGTGGCTTTGGAGGTTTAAAATGGAAATATAGGCCCTAGTCCCATGCCATTTGATTGATAGTCTGGTTACACAGCAAAAAAAAATTCTGACATTGCAAGTATTACTAGGTCCGGGAACAGATGCAGTTGAAAATCGCGTTATGGCTGCCGTAACGTCTGAACGTCGAACGATCGATATGCACAACACAGCGAACCACCAGCCACACTTGCCAACTGCACGGCGCGGCGCGGCATGGCGCTGAAGCGCGCACCCGACGACTGTTTGTCGGCCAACTTCGGCTGCCGTTCTACCTCTGCCGTGATGCGAGTGAAGCCTCATAGTTAGTGCAGCAGTAGTGCATCAAACAGTCGTCAGGTGCGCGCTTCAGCGCCATGCCGCGCCGTACAGTTGGCAAGCGTGGCTGGTGGTTCGGTTCGCTGTGTTGTGCATGGTAATCGACAGCACTTTGTTTGTGCACAAACAAACTGCGGGCATCATCATGACCGCACGGTTGTCGGTTATGCCATCTTTTTTTCACTGCAATTGTCGGCTGAATCTTCATCGTGGATCGTTTTTTACTTCAAGGGCCTGTGAAGTGGTTATTCCAGGCAAGGTTTGGGTGAATTCCAGTTGAAGTTAGTGTGTAACTGGGACAAAATTGCAAATTTTTGAAATTTTTTTTGGACCTGCCAATGCTGCTGGTTTTGGTGAACAACTTCCTCCAGCCCTAAATGACAACCCAATGATAAAATTTAGGGCTGGGTAACTCCAGCTAGACATGCAGATATTTATGGTTTACAAACAAAAAAATCACACTTGATTTATTTTAGATCGCTAAATTCACCGGAAAAAATGTTGCAACCTGACGCCACTTTCATTGACTTTTTTTTTTTATACATGTAGGCCTACATGTAGGCTATATCATCTCAATGAACATGATGATGAAGTAGTCCCACTAACTGGGGCACTAGAACTCCTTGCGCGGTCGTGTCCCAGCCCCTGATTCACGTACGTGTTTGTATGTGTACATGATGTACGTCTATACTACCATATTCAATGCGTTGAAAAGATAAAAGCCAACGTTTTTGAATGATCGCTGTATGATGTCTGTTCAATAGTGGTTGAATTTCACCGATTTTCAACCCAAAAAATATTTGTGAGTATCATTGAAGCCCCATTACTTCGTCTTTGTGGAAATGCCAGTAGGTGCTTTCAAAGGTATTTTTGTCAAGTATTTTGCGTGATTTTTGTGGTGAACTTTGAAATTGTCACTTTGACAATATTTCCGTTGTGGGACGCTAGTACGACAGACCAACATCCCAAATGTCAAAAAAGGAGTTCTAGTGCCCCAGTCAGTGGGACTATTAATTTTGATGAAGGTCATTCATTGCAAAAATGATTTTAATAAGGTAGTGTATATTTTGCCGGAGGTAACGCCGGCAAACTAACGTTTACTAAAGGTTTGCCGGCGGCAATCCATATCAACAGAGGGCGCTGTACTCTTTAAGATAGGGCTGAATTATAACATGTATTAAATTCCCACCAAAGTTGTGTAGCACAGTCGGTGCAGTGGTTAAGCAATAGCTTTAGTGAGTGGGATGTCCCGAGTTCGAATCCTGAACCCCGCCACAATTTTAAGGTTTTTTTTTCCAATCCCCAAATAAATAAGAATATTCTTCTTTTGGCACAATTGCAGAATACCCCGCCACTCGATCTATCCACCTCCTAGCCGGCTACGAGGTCACGGCTGATTGACCTCAATAAACATTCTCAGCGCTACTTGTATGTACTATGCGTCATGCTCCATTGCACTCCCACTTCGTGACCGCGTAGCCGCCAACAGGGTGGTTGGTTTGGACTTAGAATTTTTTCAGCAACTCCCATTCATTTTGTGTTGCTTCGTTCTCAAGCATATTCAAGGGGACTCCCACTCCGTAGCCTCGTAGCCGCCAACAGGGTGGTTGGTTTGGACTCCCATTCATTTTGTGTTGCTTCGTTCTCAAATAATGGACCCCCACTCAGTATCCGCGTAACTGGCAATGGACTTGAATTGTTTCTTTTGCAGTGATTCCAACCTCGTAGCCAGTGATTTTAGGGGTGTATTTCCGAGTGGCGGGGTATTCTGCAATTACTCCCTTCTTTTATTATTTTAATATGTCTCAAACATTTTATTGCAGAGTATTACTTTTTCTTTTTCAGATTTGTGGCTCTGGAGGATTTTTTTTAAAGGGAAATAAAGTCCGAAATTATAAAATGGTCTGAATCCCATCTTGTGAATACGAGGTTACAACGATAATATTGGCATGGAGGCAGACTAAAAGTTGTCACCGGAAAATGTTTAAGTACAAAAAAACAGTAACTGCGCATGTTCAGTGCATATCCGGCAAACTAACGTTTACTGAAGGTTTGCCGTCTCCGGCAAAATATCCACTGCCTTTTAATAACTTAAATATAAATAGGACTTATGATTTCTGATTCTGATTCTGATTTCTGGGACTGAGAAAAATTTCAAATTTTGTTGGGAAATACTTTTCTTGACTCTCTATACATTAACCACAGACTTTGCACACAATCGCGGAATTGGCGTCAGGCTGCAACATTTTTTTCCAATTCACCATTTTCATCTTGCTCCGCAGAGCCCGTTGCACGTCCACTTGTTCCAAACCCGCACACCAGCATCAGCAGCCCAATGACCGCTCCAAGGGCGAGAGTCACAACAACTGCCGAGAAGAACTGGTCATTTCCTTCGCCTGCATCCAGCACATCTTTGGCACTATTCTGAGCAATATTGCTGGCCATTGCTTATTCGATTCAGACCGAAATATGACAAAAAAGGGCAGCTTTCTGAAATTCAGTGAAATTTGTAAACGTGTATAAACAGCGCCACCAAGCGTTGGTCTTCAAACGTAAACTTCGCGAAAGACAGTTGCTCGCTTTTTTTTTGCGTTTCTTACCGGGTTTTTTTTTTCAATTCAAAAATCAAACTGTTCCAAAATACACAAGATGCGAATTTTTTTCGTTGATAATTATGTCAAAAATTGATATTAACATGGTTATCATCGATTATTATCCAAAATGAATTTGTTTAAAAAATAAGTCGAGCGAGAAAACCACGCGACTGGGATAAGTCTATGAGAATTAAAAATAGAACAGCGTCGCGTCTTCTGCAAAGTGGGCAAGCATCAACACGCTTTTCGACTGAGAAACTGAAATCAACCATCAATCGGCATCATTCTGTACTCATTACATTTCTTGCATCATGTCAGGCAAGCAGCGTTTGATTACTGATGTCTTTGCTCAGCACAAGAAGGAACTTTCTCGTGTAGGAAAGACGAAAGTTGCCACAACTACAGTCGACGAAAGTGGTGAGAAGTGTTTATCAATATCATTATGCACAAACTGGTGCGGGTTTTAAAAATGGTGGCCACCCATGTGTATTGTTGTCTTTTGTTGATCATGATGTTGATCATGTTGATGTACGTCATGAACGTACGCGCGGCCCCTAACGTGGCGCACCTTGATTTTTCGCCTGTAGCGACTAGCTAGAGCAAAAATTTTAACTGAAATTTCACAGAAAGTTAAATTTCATGAAGTTTACAGACTACATGCTAAACACTCCCGTTCATAAATCACGAGTTTAATCTTCCCATTACAATTTAATACAAAGTTAGAAATAGAAGAAAAATAATAATTTCGGCGTGATTTTCTGATTTCATTTCAAAGTGCACAATGAACCCTTTTAAAATTCGCCCAATAATAAGAAAATTATTTGCTGACAAACTTGTAGTTGCATTTGGATATAATAATGATTTATCAGAATTTATCAACTTTATAGAAATTCTTAAATGTTAATTTTGGAATTTTCTGAGATTTATTCAAGTGCACCATGTTAGGGAACACTCAGCCATCTAGGGGCGGCAGAACTGGGGGGGGGGGGGCAGTTTCCCCCCCCCCCCCAGATTTTCCCAAGTGCCTCTTTTGCGGCCATAAATGTGCCCCCTCGAGCATAAAAGTGCCCCTCGAGATGAAAAAAAAATGGCCCTAAAAGTATCTGACTATTTCTTTTAAGTAACCATTTCTCAAAAATGGTATCGATGGTTTTGATATAAACGAGGAATATGACAACCAAACTCCCAAAACCCATACAATACGCCCTGAAAATGGGCACATAATGCTTAGTTAGCATATAATCATCGGTTTTGAAGAGCGCTCCCTATGTTGGAAGATGGTACCATCCCCCCCCCTCCCCCCCCCCCCCCCCCCCCCTCCCCCTCTTTCCCAATTAACATTGGCCTGATTGGGGTCACTAGCTTGGGAGACCCCAGTGCAAATGCTCATCGGGAATTCAACATGAAACTGATTTTATTTCTTGAGAATTAAAGCAACTGTATTTCAAACCCTTTTTCAACAGTCCACGATGTTGACAGTGAAACAGCACAGCAGTTGTTGAGAGACAAGGAGATTGATGTGCTGAAGCAGTTTGATCTCTGCTGGGAATATGGACCATGCACAGGTAGAAATAACCTCCACTCTCCTGTCACTCAGTCTTGTTTATTTACATACAAAATTACAAATTTATACCAGCTCCAAATTTAATGTGAATCATCCTTTGAACATTTCTTTTGAAAAATTCATTAGATTACTTGTAAAATCACTTGTATATCTGAAAATTTATTTCAAAAGATTGGAAATGGTATCAATTTAAAAATCAATGATTGAAGAACGAGGTATTTGAGAAATATGGAAACAGTTTTGATTGTGGCATCAGTGTTTGGCTCAGCTCTTTAGTAAATCCATGTTTTCCTGAACATAATAAAAAACATTCATGAAATGTAAAAACAAAACAAAACAACAACTTCCTTTGGGTCTGAAATAAGAGGTATTTGAGAAATATGGACAGTTTCGATTTTGGCATCAGTGTTTGACCCAGCTCTTTAGTAAATCCATGTTTTCCGGAGCATAATATGAAACATTCATGAAATGTAAAAAAAACCAAAAAAACAGCAGAACAACAACTTCCGTTGGGTCTGATGTGTAATAATATCCAACCTGATTATTGCAGGAATTTCCAGACTGGAACGTTGGGAGAGAGCAGAGAAGCATGGCATGAACCCACCAGATCAAGTCAGGAGACTCATCATGAAACATGAAGATGAAACGAATTACACACAAAGGTGAGAAGACTACAAGGGAACATTTGAGATCTGTGTATTGATGTCTTCTTTTTTTTTTGAAGATGTGCTGTCCATGCTATTTTTGAGTTTAACCTGAAAGACATGACTTTTTGTTATTAAATTGCTTTTTGTATAGCATCACAAAAGTTATTAACTTTTGAATGAGTCAGTAAACAAAAACAACCAACCACATTTGGTTACCTTACAAATGTTGAATTACACGTATATGCATGTAATTCAGAAGTCGCAGGGTAGACTGGTTCCTGCCCCCTGTCAGCATTGATAGTTAGGGTCTGGAAACCAATCTACTTCCAACAGGGGTGTGAAATCTCAGCTTTAAAGCTGATTTCAGCTTTTTTTTGTTTTGGATTTCAGCTTTTTTTCAGCTTTTTCCCTCACTTGCCGTGTACAAAAGTATAGGAGATTTCCAAAGTTCAGCTTTTTTACACATTTTCCAGCTGTTTTCAGCTATTTTTATCAGTGGTCACTCACACCCCTGTTCCAAGGCGAATCTGTGTGTGCATAAAAAGCCATCCAAACTAAAAGTTGTAAGAGAGGATTTCAGGCACCCAAACTAGAAAAAAAGTAGTTGTTTCACTAAAAATTGAAGCATACTCCAAAGGAAAGAAATTTCAAATTAGCACAGACAAGATCTTTAAAGTGTTGAATTTTCCCATTTTCACGCCCCACAAAAAGTGTATTTTGCATTTTTTAAACTGGTATTTAATGACTGATATAAATTCTTCCTTTTCAGCTTGTGGCACGATTACCCATTGTAAGACTCAACATCCAAGACAAATGATGTGAGTGGTACATGTATGTTATATCACAGAACACGCATCCTGTCATCAAGCTGCGGTCATCACAACTTTCACCTAGATCTGAGATGCAAAATACAGCTTCAGATGCAAATCTTCAGTTTGCAGGCAGTGTATTGACAGATGTCATCATAATCTTTGCTTGTTCAAGACAATGTGACAATGGTTAGCAACATTGCCAAATCAATTACAAAAGCAGCTCAATGTTCCTCAAACCTTGTCCTTATATGTATTTATTAGTTATTTTAACAAGGCATTTTTAGCCATGCCTACTGTACAAATTTTAGCTCTGGCAAATTTTTTACAAGAACAAATCAGTGAAATGAAGGCAATTTTTCTGATGGTTTTTTTGGGGGGTCACTTATCAAACCCCTTTCGCTCTGGGACTTCAGATGCCTGCCAAAGTATTGTAATGCCGATTTTAACATACATACATGTACATTGTACTAATCATTGTAATACAAGTGCATCGTTTTTATTATTTTATTCCAGTTTAGGTTAAAGTTCCGTCTGTTTTCACACATTGATGTATACATATAGTATGCAACTGTGTTTTATATTTTAATGTACATGTACAACCATTTGGTTGTGTAAAAAAATTATATGGTTTATCGAAAGGACAATAACTGTGGTTTCTGTTTAAAGGGGCACTAGGTCCTGAAATCCCCAAAATTTTCATGTTTTGGATTGTTTACTCATCCTATTTCAAACATGTGGTTGAAAGGAAACCAATCTAATGTCTTACTGTTCCCGAGAAAAGACAAAAAAAAAACGGTTGTTTACATCGGACACGACGGAGTACGAATACGATTTTCGTGTCGTTCTCATACAGTGAACGATATACATGTACACGTTGTGTGTCTCGGGAACAGCGATGACCAATCACCAATGCAAAAAAATTGTGGTTTCTTCAACGTCCGCAAAAGGCGAACACTTTACATGTACGAATGAAATAACAACTAGCATCCAAACGGCTCAAATTTATGGGGTTGCAAAAGTGGACCCTGAAATTCGTGCTCGCACGCATAACACAAAAACGCCCAGTTTTTAAAGGATGGTTGTGTGGATAATTCTATCCTAGTTTTAAATGTTCTTTCCGGTTAACATAATCTCGTTCAAAGTGCGTTTTGCAGCCCAACTGGGCTGTTCCAGGACCTAGTGTCCCTTTAAGTGTTGGGAAAACAGAGCTACAGTTAGATAAAACTGCTCGAGGGCTAAATCGCTGTACACAGTATAGGCTGCTGGGCGCATCCATGTGATATACAAACCTATGAAAATCTCAAAATATGTGTACGGCTATTTGCATTTGTATATGAAGGCGATACATGTACATCTACACCAAAAATATGAAACACATAATCAGTAAATGAGTGTTTTTAGTTCTCCCTTGCAAACATTACACACATGCATGTAGCTTCCATTCGTTTTTGTTTTTGTGTTTTGTTTTGTTTTTTTCAGCTTATGTGAAGCCACATTTGTATACTCTTGCTTTGTATTCAAAACCCACTGATGAAAGCACAACCCTTTCAATTTCAAATATTTTCGACCACGGACATACATGTATACAAACCTAAGTATTCTAGGTGAGTGAATAAGAATATAGCACAATAGCAAGTTAATATAGCTCTGTCTCTAAGCTCGGTCTTAAAAAACCCTCTTCATCTGAATTGACAGCCATATTATTAACACAAACAGCTTTCCAAGGATTTTTGTATCTTGGTTTATTTCTCCAAGGTTTTATTTCAATGTTTAAAAGACATTTTTATTAATAAAAAATGTGAAAGTGAACAGCATGGTATAAACAGTTTCTTTGATCCTGGCTTTTGGTAATACATGCACATTCAGACAAGATGGAGAAATTATACATGTACAAGTGTACGTTTCATTCACAAAAAGTTGGTGTTACTTTTTTTCTTGTTCTCATTTGCCTATTCCAATACAGTACTGTACAAGTATACTTGGACAAAGTTTTCCAATATTGGGAAACATTCAATGTGCAAAACTTTGCTGTGCAATCTGAACCACTGATGAGGCATGATCAAGACCTGGGCCCAATTTCATAGCACTGCTTAACAGTAAGCAGAAAAGTTGTGCTTACTATAGCAGAAAATCATACTGCTGCTTAAGCACTATTTCATGCTAACGGTTGCACGCGCATGGAGATTTCTATTGTTACGCCACTGATTTAAGCAAAGTTTTCTTCAGGGGTTAAGCGTGCTTTTGCTGTGCTTACTGCTCAACGGTCCCTATGAAATAGATGGAGGCTCGGTAAGCACAAAGTCAACTGTTAAGCAACACTATGAAATTTAGCCTTTAGTCGAGTCCCACGCGCTTACCCGGACACGTGATGCACCCCGGATGCTGACACGTAAAAGACTAGCACGAGCGGTGAAGCCCATGGGCCTTTACCATCTTGTGGAGAACGCTTATGTTTCTCTTTACATTTGTCTACCGATTTGGTAGACATGCATAATGCATTACCCGTTGTGAATTGACCAATGAAAATGCAGAATTACTAACGTAAATCAGCCGTCGTCTGGCGCCAGACAGCACGCGCGCCATGGCGCGGGTGCTGTTGCTGGTAACCGCAAACCACCGTTAGATGATTGGTTTATATTGCTTGATGTATATTACGTGAATAAATGAATAAGTGATGAGATCCACGAGATAGTAAAGGCCCTCGCGGCTCTGCCGCTCGTGCTAGTCTTTTTACGTGCCAGCATCCGGGGTGTGTTACGTGTCCGGATGGTCCGGGTATAGGCCTGGGGACTTGACTAAAGGCTATATGAAATTGGGCCCTGATCTATCATCGACCTCAATGTACCTTCCAAGGCTGGTCTAAACCCCGTCACAACCTCAACTATGAAGGAGGATAGTACCGGTCCTGGTAACTGACCCCTTCAATTAGGATTGGGTAAAAATTCCCAATTGAAATGCTGCTGCCACAATTCAAGACGGGACTTACTTGTGGAAAATGAGTGTTGAAAATGAGTGTAAATTAAATATTAGGTTTTGCCTTTCGTCGACGTATAAAAACAATACTCAGTCATTGTCAGTGTGGTACCTCCAGATTATCTGTCTAAAATAATGAGGCTCCACTGTTCTCCAGACATTGTTGTTCAGACTCTGATGGAGACGGTTAAGAAAACCTTGCTATGATGATCAGCATGTGATCTTGCGCTGGTCCAAACAAGTTCTATGGTGTCCAAACTTCAGCAAAATGTGAAGGATAACTTGGACGTGACAGGATATCTGCCTATCAGTGAAGATGGAAGTAGTGATCAATGGCGGCTGAGAAGGCAGCAAATCCTACACATCCTGCAACACCAGGTTTCAGCCCAGCTGTAAGACAAAAGGTTGCATGGCAGAGTCAATTTCTTTTCTTATGGTTTATACAAAGGGCGAGTTTGGGGAAACTATGGGAGGGACATTTGAAAGCACTGGCAACAAAGCCTGACGTTCATGCTAAGACGCTTTGGGCTTGTGCATATTCAGAATCAAGTTAGCTGTGCATACTTTATGCGATAGCCACAAAACATGGTGTGTCCTTCCAACTGGGCCTCTCGAAAGTGATCACAATGCGCCACCTACTGTTCATGCTCAGAGTCCAATAACCTTAACTCCCTAGCATGATTTACTAGGAACCACACCCATCCTGGCAAATTCCAACACCATACGGGAAACTGCACACACATATTTCTGACTTTGATTCTGGAGGTGTGCCAACCCAATGTAAAAGACTGTCAGTTTAGGGCTACTGTACCCATCCTGACAGATTCCAACAAAACATGCCAAACTTGTTGATGGGTTGAGTTCTGTTTAGGGTTCATTACAAACTATGAGCAATAATAACACGTACATAAAAAACTCTTATTGACAACCCCAAATCCTACACAGCAACCTTTCTTAGGCCAAAAAAAATAAATATTCGGTCTCTGGTCAGACCAAAGTTCCGGAATTGATGCGGCGATGCGTTTTTGTTTTGTTTCCGGCCTTTTTTTTGTTTTTGAAGCTTGGATTGTACAGACAAGGTGGGTACTATTTTGCTTTTGTTGTGTCCTCATATACATTGGGGACCTCCATAATTTGCCTTGGTGCCCTCCATCATTTGCCTTGGTGCAATTTCCCCATTCCTTGGTACAACAATTTGAGGAGGTGCGGCAATAGAGGGCACTGCTGTAGCTACCGCGGATAATTTGAAGAAAAAAAAAAGGTTGACGCGCATGATTAAAATCGACGCGCGCGCTGACCAGAGACCGACTTATTTTTTTTTTGGCCTTATTGTGGTGTTGTGTTGGATTCTGGACTGTACGAGCTGTATTATCCCCTGTATTAGCCCCTATTATGTGAACTTTGTGTGTGGCTTGAGGTCCATACTTTGTACCAAAAATGCCAGTGGATTACTTTATAAGGATACAAGAAAAAAGCTCAAGAACATAATGAATACTTATCTCACCTCTGTATCCTATTAACCCGCCTGTTGCACAGCCAGCCATGGGACTATTTTTCCAGTCGCTTTGACCCCGATACTGTGCAGAGAAAATAAACGTAAATTATTTCAAAACTTACCCAATATTTTCTGTTCTATTGCAGTAGGAGCAGTAGTAGTAATAATAATAATAATTATAGAGAATTTGTAAGGCGCACAGTATCTGGAGGAACATTCATACATCATACTGGACATTTTCTGGCTGTTGTGGGTATTTTGTCATTTTCATTTTAACAGGTTTCCTGCTTACTTTAAAGACATATCTATATCTATTGATTAAAATAACAAGAAGTATAGGTATACATGTAGGTACTTTAACATAGACATCATGGAGGACACATTAGGTGGGAGCACTCATTACTATACAGTTTTGGTTTGTGTAAATTCTAAAGTATACACCTGAGTCAAATAGCGCCTTCCTGTATACGGTGTCACCCATAACTCAAAAAGGCTAATGGTAACAAATGTAAAATTGAAAAACTGAACTTGTGGACTATTTTCATCAGCTGATCCATCTGTGGCCACTATAAAGGCCCCCCAAAAAAATAGCTCAGCTTCCAATTACATGGCATTCCAAAATAGGGTAGGTAGGTAGGGAATTTTTGGTTTTTTGCAAATTTTTTGTGTACGATCATATGGAGGCGTCTGCGTGTAGTCAAGGCTAAAAGGTATAAAGTGTTGGTTTTGGGTGTTTTTTCTTCTTCTCATTTTCCAATAAAAAAATTAGGGTAGGGGCTGTCAGAATAGGGTAGGTAGGGAAACCGGAAGCAGAACTATTTTTTTTTTTTTTGGCCTAAACATATGCAGATTTGTTTATATTCTGAAGTTTTTTTTTTTTTAAGTTTGGTTCTAAGAAAAGAAAAGTCTTAATGTATGCATTTATGTGATCTGAAGATGTTGTAATCTTCGCATATTCACATTGCAGTAACTTACTGATTCTATTATACACTCTGTTCCTGCAAACATTGCACCAATGACAGCAAAGTTTTTGGCATGGAAGACACTCCTCCTGCCCATGTCTTTCAAGACATCCTTGGCTTTCTGTTTGGCTGCTTGATCAGGGTCGACAGGATCAATGCTTGCTGCAAATAAACCAATCGCTGCTCCCAATGCAAAACCTACAGCAGAGATGGGAACAAAATGTCAACAAAATGCAATGCAAACAGTACATGGTTTAAGTTCAAGCAAAGCAAAAAATATTGAAGATTGTGAGTCTAGTGGTGGGAGAAATTGGAAATTTCGTTTCCCATAAATTATCCTTCTTCCAACCTGAGTAATTGTTATCAGATTTCATCAGAAACCCCCATTCATGCCAACAAAAAGTGACAGGGTTCAAATGACCACTGCGATTCTTGGAGTCTTAGTTACTCGGACTAAGGCCGTAAGGGCTATCAACATCATGTTGAGAAAATGGGTGGCAACTCTCTGATCAGTCCAATGGGCAGGCCATTCATGAACGACCACTAACCAGTGACTGCAGTCACAATCGGAGACCATGGAGCAAATAAGTAGTGTATGTAGTGCAACAATGCCGTCTTGCATACGAATGATGTATGTTTCCAAGAGAAGGCGCCTGTTATTTTGGCCAACGATTAAACTACAACTGTACAAGTAAGCTGCAACTCAAGGCTAGGCACATAAGGGCCAGACCCCGGAAAGAATGTTTCTTCCCAACGGTGAATACAAAGTCTATGGGGAGTATGGAGATTGAGAGTGAAGAAAATGTAAGCATTATTTTAATCTAACAGTAACAGTAACATGTCTAACAAAATTGCAAATGTTTGTCACTCTAATATTGTCTAACTCACTCAGTCCGAGATTTATTTCTTTTCAAAAGTTGCGCAGGATGCAACATTCTTTCCCATACATCATATACATGAACACCTTGTTGAAACTGAAAAATGCATGTGAAACTTGTTGACGTCGCTTGTTTTTATATGTTAACGCTAAATACTAAAATCGCACGTGAGCTACGCACTACTCACCAAGTACGCAGCTCATGACGGTCTTAAATGTGCAGCTTTCCATTGCACGTTCCACCGTCAATTCCTCCCTCGTTTTCGGCGCCTGCGGCAGCCCAAATTGTCTCAGTCCCTCGTTGTGCTTTATCTTGTTTGGTCCTATAAGGGAGTCCATCATTCCAACTATGTTTACAGGCGACAACTCTGCACTATCTTGAGTAACATCTGACATCTCAGATTTGGAATGGTTCACGTTGCTGTCTGTGTAAGTCGCCATGTTGAATTGCGAATTGAGTTATAGAGGGCGCACATCAGATTATTATTAATCGCATCATTCGCATGATGGCATGGTCCGATCCTGGGCCTGGGCCGGGGGGGGGGGGGGACTCTCTCTCTCCTCCCCTCCCCCGTTTCCCAGGCCAACAAAAGTGCCCCTCTCTAGGTTATAAATGTGACCCCTCGACATGAAAACAAAACTGCCCCTCAAACGCACACATGAAAGCATTATGATTGCGCTTAAAAATTGTCTCCGTAATGCAAAAGTGCGTGCCCCTCAAAAACACAAATAACCCTCGCGCATTAACAATATTGTGAACCTTCTCTAGATGGAAAACTATCTCTCAAAGCACAAACACCCCTCTCGTAATTAGAAAATTGTGCCCCGGTGCGATAACTTATCGAGATGGAAAACTGCACATTGATCGAAAGCGTAATAATTAGTGCCCCGCTGGCAACATTGAAACTTGTGCCTCTCTCACTGAGGTTGGAAAACTGGCCTGTAAAAAAATAATGGTGCTCCTCACGCGAATAAAATGAACTGGCCATATCAAAGGCACAATGCCATTTTGCATAGGCCTAACTAGTCAAATCTAACTAGGGCGGACCCAGAGAGGTTACTGCTGGGGGTGTGCCGGAGGCCGAAGGGTTCTCTCGGGTGAAAAATTACATTATTTGTGTACCAATATGAGATCGAGACTATTTCAGGAATAGGTGCGGCCTACACATTTTAAAAATTTTTAACGCATTTAAAAAAAAAGTGTAGATTGTATAGTAAATTTTGTTCCGGGTAACATGTATTGCTTGCAATGTAAACGAAAAATAGTTTCACAATTTTCTTCTCCTCTTTCACACCGACGGAAGGCGCCTTTTTTCTGAGCAAGTGCCCCTTTTTGGTGACCCCCCCCCCCCCCCCCAGCTTGAAAAGCGTTCCGCCGCCGCTGGTCTAGTCCATGTGCGCAAACATTATAGTCGTCATGGCCCGGGTGACGTGAGCATGGTGGCGATTATTATACAAATAACGAATGTTTGTGAGTGCGATGGTAAGAATAATTTCATGAGGTGACAGATTGAATGTTCTATTCCACGAGGCGAAGCCGAGTGGAATAGAACATTCAATCTGTCACCGAATGAAATTATTCTTTCCATCGCACGAACGTAAAACATTCGTTATTTGTTTTATACAACACCTGAATAAATTCTCGTCATTTGATTGGTACATTATAAACTACAATTTATTTGATTTTAAAGATGTTGAACTTACCCCTTTACGAAAATGTTTGAACCCAACGCTGTAGCGCTGGCTCTTTGGAACAATACGCGCTACGCTGAACGCGCACACCAGCATGCATTTTGCACGCAAATACCGCGTCATGGAACAAGCGCAAAGTGAAACGGTATAACGCATGGGTATAACGCATGGTCGCACCGTGCATTATACCGAATAATATAGGTTTTCCCGGACAATTTCGGAAAATGTGTACACGAATTTGTAAAAGAAGCATTCGTTTTCGTGCGAAATAGAATGAACGTTCCAAATCTCTGTTTCTATTTAACAAATGATAATTCTTTTTCCGTGAAAGTGCATTCAGTCGTAAAAAATCAGCGTACGATTTCCCGAATGTGCGCTGCATTTAGTGTATTGACATTTCATTTTAGCGCGAAATCGAAGACACATCCGCAATCCTGTTTTCCTTTTAATTTATCATCAATCTTTTTCGCTAAATGTGCAGCCGATTTCCCTCGCAGTGTTATTTAACGTATGCCTGGTCAAGCATTGGAATTCATTATGTTGAGGAATGGTTGATTGAATGATTGAATTTTTGAATATTCAAAAAGTCCCCATGCAGATCCCATGTAACATGACACGTGATGTGTCCCTTTACCGTCTCAATAATATGGCTACAAGGTTATTTTGAGTGATTTCATATTGGTCATATCATATATCATTTTCACACTTCATTTGCCTACATTTCCCATAGGCCTTCGTGTATATAAGAACAAACAAATTAATGATCAATAAGGCATACATTGATTAATTAATGAATAATTAATTAATGAATCAAAGTTGTATCATGATTTGTATAGGCCTGTATAATTTATTTAAACTGAATCAGGCAAATGCGAATTTAAATTGTAACAAATGAAAAAGAATGTTCAATTCAGCCTGTGTCACAATAGACAATCGATTTTCTGCGAATTGGATTGCACATTCGTAAAAATCGGCAACGCATACGTCAAACCGAAAGCCTAATCACGTATTTGTAATCCCTTAAATGAAACGTTATGCACATTCATTCATTTGATTGATGCAAAATGAAATCGAACGCTAGTTATTGCGAAAATGAAACCAGGATGTACGTCGTTCTCAAACTCGGCGCCAAATTGAATTTATGTTTTACAAATTCAAACGCACATTTTCCGAAATTGTCCGGGAAAACCTATAATATGTCACGTGATCTACAATTCACCAATCAGATGACGGGGATTTATTCAGGTGTTGTATAAAACTCTGTAATATTACATGTATTCGTTTTAAGAAAATCTGTATAAATTATGACCGGAGCTGTATAATAAAACCAGAGGAATGAAGACGACTAGATTTAATTTAAAAAATCTGCAGAGCACTCCCTGAACTCCAGAAAGTCATGAAATAGTAACAAGAAAAAAAAAGGAAAATTATAGAAAAGAGCGCCGTAGCGTAGTCATGAGGTCTAGCCCGCCCCCTCCACCCCTTCCCGAACATGCATGTATGCTGGTCTGATTGCCTAATGAACAGGGGTCTTATTAATTGTGAAACACTTTGATATATACCTTGGTAAGAAGCGATATAAGAGCACCACATTATTATGATGATGTCTGTCGGCTTCTGCTTGCGCGTATCTTCTCCCCCCCCCCCCCCCACCACCACTACCACCACCACCACCACCACCACCTGACCAACAACCAAACCCCCAACACAACAAAATATGGTTTCTGGATCCCCATAGCATATACAATTTAAAAAAGAACATTTTTCCAAAACTCTTTTAAAAAATGCTTTGAGACTACAAAGTAAATCCGAGAGTTCAAAGCCATGCAGTGAAATGCATCACGGCTTCATGAAACAACCGAGAGGTTGAAGTTGTAATGGAGCAGCCACAGATTTAAGTCAATCAAAGACATTATTCTCCAATGAGTTATTCTTTTGATTCGTTGTCAACAAACTCTGCTGGGTCGGAAGCAGAGGGGCGGGTGCTGGTGTCACTGCTACTGTTGCTCAACTCAGCTATGGCATCATCCGAGTACTTCGTGACGTATCTTCCTCCCTCCCAAACCATGTACAATCTCCTCCCATCCCTCTGAATCTGCCTCAGCATCTCTGGCGAGTTGACCTCCCCAGCAGCCAGTGCTCGGTAGTATTCCAGCAGCGCTTCTTGTGCCGCTCTGGCCCGATTGGAGAACCTCCTGAATACCTTATGAAGAGCCTGACTGAATTCTCGCGTTGCTGTGGCGCACTGAAGTGCAAGGGGACAAATCAGCGCGTGCTTGTAGACATCATCGTGTTTAAGTCCATCCAACGCTGCTAGGAGGCGCTTCTGGTTGATACAGGAATGATAGCTGATGGAATTGGAGCACGAATTGACGACGTTGATGGCGTTGAAAGCAAGGTCAAGCGGGGTTATGTCGGTGAAAAAGCGCAGAGACATATCATCTAGGCTGACGTTTGGTTCAACGTAGTTTCTTGGCCGCTCGATTCGGTCGCCGTGACCCCATGGCCCGTCGCCTTGGAGATAGTTGCCATGGATACGGAGGAAGCGATTGGATTCGGCGAAGTTGATCCTTTTCGGTTGAGGTTGTTTCGGTGGTGGTCCGGACACATTAGCCGCAGTTGGTTGTGGCAGTGGATGTACAGACAGTGGAAACCATTCTTCTTCTCCGATTCCACTTTTTCCACCCCCATCCTCCCTTTGACCTTGAAATCCTTCTGTATTAGCATCTTGGTCATTCACTATCTCACTATCAACTGTCTCGTCTTCTTGGATAGGGTGCATATCACACTCTGTTTTTCTCCGTGCTCTCCTGCCAATGCCATTTCTTAATTGGTCTTGCCTTGACAATATCAAATCATGGTTTTCATCAGTCGTTTCTCTGTTGTCGTCCCTGGAGCATGTTTCTTGCTCGTTGTTTCGTCCGTCGGTTATCTTGTCAATCCGTAAAACCGATGATCCCTCCACCGTTTCGAGTTTAGACACAATGGGATCTATCCTCGGATCGGAGGTGATGTTTCTTGCTTTGGTGATATTTTTCTCCCTGCTTGTTGTTTTGATGCCATCTGTTGGAATCTCGCTTGGGTTTTGCAGCAGGGATTGTCTGTCCGAAGCACTTTCACATGTATCTCTTTGGGTATCCTTGTCATTGTCTATCCTTAAGGGTTTGATAGGTATCCCATGGACATCTGAGATAACTCTGTCTTGGTCAGGCAATACAATATACTTACACTTCCCCGAGTTGTCATGGGAATGTATTTTCCGTATTGTGCATCTCTCGTTTTTGTAACTGCCATCAGAATTTTCTCGAGAACCACTTCCCAGTGAAGGCGATTCTCCGTGGTGGAAGCAGTTTCCATCGTTAGTGTCGTTGTCCGGTGTCTTGAAGAACCGAACATCAATGGCAAGGTCGTGACAACTTAGAGATCGCTGTAAATGTGGGGACGGTTCCTTGAAATTTTCAGATTTTTGTGAAATCTGAACAGACACTTCTGTTTCTCGAGTCTCGTTTTGAGATGGCATATCTGTTTTAGGTCGTTGTCTAATTGTCTCGAGATTGACAGCTTCTAAACCCGTGTTTTTCGCATCTTGATCCTTGAACTGGCCAATCGGTGATTCTTGTTTTTCTGCTGAATCGTCAGTTGTTGGCGTGGATTGATTTGAATTGACGCAATCCCAGTTCTCATTTCTTGGCATTCTCGGAGAGTCGACGGAAAAGCTTAACAGCTCACTCTCACGATTCTCTCGTATAGACTCTTCCTGTGTTGTTCTGCTGTTTGATTCAGAAATTGGACATGACTTATCACTTTGCATACTTAACGATTGGTCTTTATAAATGGACGCTTCATCGATGTTTTCTGCATGCTTTGAAACACCGGATTGTCTATCTGTTTCCAAAGGCACTTGTACTTTGTCATCAAGCAAACCGTCTGGCTTGTCCTCACAAGCTGAAGAATTAAGGTCACCCGTTCTCTTACTCTGTATTTCCGTAATCTCGTACTTCTTCGAATCCTGGAAAGTTTCGGGCTGGTCAAATGCACTGACTTCATCAGCAGTACAAGGACCCTCTTCAATGTTCTGTGGGCAAGGTATGAGTTGGTGCTCATTCAAGCACGATTCAAGTATGTTGTCATTTCTATGAGAATCATGGCATATCGTGTCTCCCTTGTCGTCTGGTGTATAGTCGCTGTGATCGTCAGCAGAGGTAATGACATTATCATTTGCTTGCACTTTCTCGTGGATCGTCACTCCCGACAAAGGTTGACCGGTTGTAGGCTGACTGGTTGTCTCTTCAACGTGTTCAAGCTCCTTTACCTTGGCAGTGAGTGCCGTGAAGCTATTCGGTCGCTCGTCCGTGTGGAGTTTCCCCGTAGTTCGTCTGAACGTCAGACTCTCCGCTTTCACTAGAGTTGGTTTCGAAGGCATTGTTCGGCACAGTGCCGTGTCTGAAGTTTCTACATCCTCTTTGGATAAACAGGCTTCGTCTGGGGTTGTTTCTTCATCTTCTGTTTCCCCGATGATGTTCTCGTGTGTGCTAGGAACTGTTGTTTTACAAGTTGTTTCAGAGAGTTTGTGGTCAAAATCGTCAGTTCCACATCGAGCACTCTGTAGAATTATGTCTTCATCAGAATCACCCTGCTTTGATACATTCTGCTCATCTTGGCCTTCATCCAAAGTTACATCTTCAGGACGCTCTTCTTTGAGATCCTCCGTTGCCTTACAACCTGTTATCATGGTCATGTCTTTGTTATCCTCCCCGAAACTGTTATCCGTTTTTGTCCTATCATCGGAGCCTTGACGGTGTCGCTGCTCCTCGGCGATCGTATTGAATGTATTCTTCTCAATAATGACTTTCTTAGCATTGAAATCTCCTCGTTGTTTAGACCCATTCGCCTTCCGTTGCATCACTGGTCTACCTCTCTTTTGAGCTGCATCAGCGTTTTGTGTTTCCTCCAAAGGCTCTAGTCGTCGGCGGTGACCGTGTCTGTGGCACAGGTCGACGATCTTCGGTTGTTTGAGACCCCGAGGTAGACGCTCAAGGCAGATGTTGCCAGCCTGGGTCGGTTCCACAATAGCACATGTTGCCCTCCAAGGTGGGTTCAACAAGAGATGATTGTCGCACTGGTTGTGACTGTCTCGCTTATGGATTCCATCAGTGGTCTTGCGGGGTGGTAGGTCACCGCATGGGCCTTGAGTCGGCCCTGGTGGGATGGGAGGACTGCGCCGGCCAGTGCCTGGTTTAGGGATGTCTTTTGTGCGTGGAACGAGGACATGCCCAGGACATTGCGGCCTTGGTGTAGAAGATCCAGTCGACTCACGAGTCTATGGGAAAAATGGGAACACCGAGTAAGTTATTGTTGGGGGATTTTTTGTCTTGAAAGAGCAAAAAAGAGTTGTGTTTGTAAAGTAAGTTGTTACACGGATCGCATTGCATAAGATGACAGCTCGGTGTTTGTGGATCTGTAGATTCTATAAGCAGTCATAACAATTATGTTACACATTAACAAATTTCATGATGGAATTAAAGTTGTTAGAAGTAAATTGTCAACCTATACCACCTTTTGTCTGATATGCATTGTTGCTGCACAAAGGAGCGACTCAGCAAACTCGGGGTCTTTCTCAATCGAAATCGATGGCAGAGGTTTCTTCCGACAAAACTGGAGTTATAAAGAAAATAGCATAATATTAGAATTTTGGTTGAGCCTTTTTGGTTCTACATGTCTCAACTTACTTCATAAGGTTTTGAGAAGCTAAACATTATGTGTTCAATTCCTAAACACCATTGATGTTCAATGGATCTAAGACATAATGACGTCACGCTTTGTTTACATGTGCGCGTTTCCTATATGGGAGCCAGGTGGGACGCGTCCTACCTGGCCGCTCTCCTGGGGGGGGGGGGGGACCACAAGTTAACAACGCGTGACGTCATTATCTTTTCGGTTGACCTATATGCTGAACACTATCCATCAATACTGTTGTTTTCCTAGCTATTTAAAAAATAAATCATTTAAATTCACCAACTCTAACATTCAATTTCGTCCACGAAAACTTTCACACGCTTATTCAGGCCTAGAACCAATTTAGTCATTACCATTCAATTTCAAAGTTTGGTCACCCTCTTTAGTCACCAGGTCGAGAATATTCGTCATTAGGGCCAACAGATTAAATTCGTATAAGCTGCTGCCGAATGGCAGCATTCGGATATTCGAATTCGTCTTATATAAATCAATGAGACGAATTCGATTTCTGAATAACACGATTCGGCGTAGACGAGGTTTGGCGTAGACGAGACGAAATCGAATACTCCGGGACGAAAACGTGTGCTCATTGTTTGGATTTGCTTGAACTGGATTTGAAATTGTCTGGCTAAAAACAAAATTAAACATTGGAAGTGCACTAAATCGATGTTGATGGACGAATTTGAATATAATAATCGGTGAATTCGAACGAGAAATGTTTTCAAAATAGCCGAGGATTTCAGGCCGTAATATCAAGCCTATGTACTCGCGCGCGTGCCCATTGTCAATGGTCCTGAAATAAGCCACTAGAGCATTTGTTTTTCTTTTTGTCAAGAACCTTAACAGCGAAGAAAAAAGACATAATTAATCTATTTGTTGATAAAGGTTTGGGAGAAAACTGGGGAGGGGCAAAACTGGGGGGGGGGGGAGGAAAAACTTGGGGGGGGGGGATTCTTCCATGCCCCCCGTAGCGCCGCCAATGTTTATTGTCTAGATAATATTAATTTAAGGAGAAACAAGAGAAAGAGGACCTCAGTGTCTTGCAATGATTTAAAGGAAAAACTGAATAATGCATGGCATTACCCCGAACCCTCTAGTCCTAGTCCTAGGGGAAAATACGCGTACCATTTAGTTCAGGGATGTTATGTGCCTATTTCTGTAATGAGTCCGTGATAACGACGATTAATTTACATAATTTGCCTGTGCGAGCGCAACCCAACTTAACACGTTGCGAGAAGAAGTAAATTATAAATGGTCACCGTCATTTTTTTCTCACGTTATTAGGACCCGTCTCGGGAGTTGGGCCTTTGAATCTACTCCGGTCTTTATAGGCCTATAGTCTTTGATCGTATATGCAGTGAAACCATAAAAACAAATCAAGGTAAAGTGGGTAATCGTGTGGCCTAATGACAACTCTTATGTTTACAAGTTCCGTTCATAAATCAAAACCATGCCCTCTTTCCACAAAACTAAGCTAGATTTTTCCTGCTTGTATCCGTCAGCCCAAATCCCCAAACATAAAAGCGTCTTTTCGTTCCTTATATGGAAAGGGGTAGCCCAGGTTGGACTCCGTTGTGTACACGCAGTCGTAATGCAATGAAGACGTCGTCCAACCTGGGCTAGGAAATGGGGAATTTAAATGGGCATTATTCACGAGTCGGCCACATTGAATTGGAAGTTAGGTAAAATGTTGTGGTTTTTTTTTGGAAATTGCGAAGAGAAATGAGAGCAACTTAACGTATAATAAATTCCTGTCTGCTTCAATGAATAATTCAACATTTGTAGGCCTAGTTAAACATTCCCTAATGTTTAAGCCATATAGGCCTATATAAAAAAATAACCTGACAACAAAATAAGGCTGCATTGTGCCTGCATAAAAAGTCTGGTGCCATCCCACTCATCAGTTAACAATTAACGAAACAATCAGGGAACTAGACGAAAATGGCCAACTTGCGAATAAGGCCCAATACACGATTGGTGTTAAGTCATTGGCTGAAGCCATTGGGCCTGCAACAGGAACACAAAATACCTTACAATTGTTTGACTATTCAAAAATAATACGTGACGGGTTCCGTAAACCAACTTTATCTCCGCCCAATATCCAAGTTACATCTCAATGTCGTGACGATAATCTGTGCCAACTTGTTTTTCAATAATTTGATTGTTCAATACACTACATCAGTACATCATCTACATGCCCTAGTGCGGTGGTTTGGAAGGAAGTAGGTATTGCGTTTTTCCTGACCGAGACTGATCTATTCAACAAATCCAGTTAAACCTACCTCTGACTTTTTATCAGCGTTTGGACCAGCAACATGAGGTTCACGAGTTGTTCCCGAATCATCGGTCTTTGGGAAATCATTTATCCTGTTCATCATTTAATGCTTAAAGTTTTCAAAAGTTGCAACAATATTTTGTCCTTTTTTATTCGGAAGTTATGCTGCACGTTTTGGAATGTTAGTGCGTATGCACGCGCACGCAATTTAGCATTCTTCTGATGTCAGCCTCGACTCCAGGGCGCGTGCTCGTTCCTTACACTATGATCGCGCAAGGCATGATGGGAAACAACATGGCGCTGCAAGATCGTACCCACGGGGCACGAGGTTGTTCTGATGTGTATTGGACATCGCGCTGTGTTTGTGCACGAATGCGCAGCTGTAACTTTCAACATTCCGACGCTCATCCCGAGTGGTGCATATTACTCTGACGTCATGATGACGTCACAGAAGCGATTTTGGCTAAAATAAGTGATCAACTACTTTCACCTACAGGGTGAATCAGAATGATCTGGATCCAAATTAAAGAAAGTATTTAAAAATAGGTAGAAATTATCAAAACAAGTACAAAATAGGCTGTATTTTGAACACGCTTTGGTGAAAGTTTCATGTATATATCCATTTACCATTTTGAAGAAAAGTTCTAGCAAAGAACACGCGCTAAAGACACTCTGACCACGGTTCCATGGTTCAATAAGCGTATTGAAATCGCGTATGTCCATTACGGCGTTATGTCGCTTTTTTTTTTTAACCAGTTCGCCCCTTTAGTCTTCCAAAAATGGCCACCGATATACGAACGTTCTTGACGTATCATGCGTTTTTTTGCACGTTCAAAAAGTGAACCACATTGGTTGAATAATATCAACCGTGGAAGACAAAAGGTTAACCAGGCACGATGTTACAAAAGTGAATCACAAACTTCGAGAACAAAGTTCAGATCTAAGACGGCAAGTTGTCCTTTTAACACCAACGCGTTTTAATGACTTCAAATGATTTCCTTACGCTCTGCAATGTCACAATCGGTTTTCCATTTCTTGGCTCTGCTTAGTTAGCGAAAAATCCCTGCTTACTATAGAAGAAAATTATGTGCTAACGGTAAGTGTATTTGGCGGACTAGCGAGGAATTTTCGCTTATATGAGCATGCGTACATTCTGATGTAACTAAGGATTCCGTGCTTACATGGTTAGCACAGAATTTTTATGCTGAAGAAGTTAGCACAAAACGGTGGTCGTAAGCACGGAATTCTGTGGTGAGCTAAGCCACGGAAATGGGCCCCGGTAGATAACGATCAGTATAAAACAATACGGTTACGCCGTACAATGTCACATTCGGTTTGACGAGGAAATAAATATTACATTATTTGTAGTTACTGTGTAACTCAATCGCGGCTGCATGGAAGAAGGCCTGCCTATAAAACCTAAGCCTCCTCTTCATGAATGCAGTTGGATTGCTAAACAGCTCGCTGAACAAGTAGAATCTTTTGCTCTGTGAGCAGCTTTTTAATAATCTTTTTATAATATAAGAGCCACCACAGCTCTGTGCAAGATTATTACTCGCACTTTTAAAAAGTGAAAAAAAGTGAATAAGTTGATTAATAACAAAACAGCCCGTGTTAGCTTTTTACCAATTATCTAAATAGGTATTCTCTGTGAGCAGCTTTTTAATTAATTTTTTTATTCAAAGATTTGAGGCAGACAAATCTACATGTATGTGCAATGTACTAATTTTATTTTTCTAGATTCTTAGCCAACTTGTATGGGTTTTTCTTAATTTGTTTAATTCATGTTTACTGTGATTTTGATGTTTTTAATATTGTAAATTATCATGCAATATGATAATTGGGTTACAATGTGATAATGTGAATAAAATATACCATATACCAATTGAAAGCACTCCATGTGCATGAACTTTGCCCTGTTACCACGGTAACAACCGATAAGGAAAACAAAACGTGTGTCTCTCCCCGACTGATGAGGAAGTTCCGTTGAATGTGAAGTCACGTTGTTACGTAGCTACCTGTAGCGCCTTCCCGGGCGGTGATGTGAGGGATTGTTGGTCTGTGCATTCCTTCATGGTAGGTGTTCGTCTCAATTGTATGACATGCAGACAAAATGGTTCATGCCTCTCCTTATAAACTGGTACAAACTCATGGGTGATAAGACACTATAAGACATTATACATTTACATTTGTATAATGTTTCTCCGTGCATGCGTCTGCACATTAATTATTGCTGATACAACTCCATTGACTGATTGAGGTCATGTCGACGTTTATGTAAATATTTGTACATCGAATTGTTGGGCAAACACGGATCTGCACCATGGAAGGAACTACTCGTACAGTAAGTTGTTTCTTTTTGTACATGACACACACCTATGTTAATTTTATAATTAAATTGTCGTGCAAGTATTCCAATCACTGTGATTTGCGGCAATGTAGTATTGTATGTCGATATTCATGATTGTAATGATTAACCTTTGATTTGCAACGGCTCTATTGTTGTTCAGCAAAATGTCGAGCACATTCTTACATACGCAGAGTTGAACATCACAAAGTAGGAAAGTGCATCACAAAAAGTACAAAGTACATGTGCCACAATCTTGCCTACAAACGCTTGTTGATTGCTCTGGCTTGTTATTTAATGGCAGAAGGGAATTGTCTTTTGTTTTTTATTTACACTTTGTGTTTGTTAATTTATATTAATTGATGAGGTTGCCAAACTGAGACAAAGTCGAAGTAAATAGAATAAGATTTGTCACTGGCGGATCCGTTGGGAGAGGCCATCGCATCCAGAAAAGTAGAGTTTTTTTCTCTCTTTAAAGAATTACGCAAAAGAAAATTCCCCCCTCCCGCCCCGCCGAAACATTGGTATTGTACCGCCGGCGACCATTGTTGATTCAGCGTTTCTGCAAACAACCTTTAATCCGGAAATTCCCTGTTCTAAATATAGGTTTTCCCCGGCCAATTTCCTGAGATGTTCATTCACTTCTGAAAATCGGTCATTCCTTTTTCGTCTGAATTTGAATGCACGTCTTTAATCCCATTTCAATTCAACGATAGTTCAATCGTTTTCATTGTCCGCGCATTCGGTTTTGAGAAACGACGACCTATTACGTTACCTGTGCATTCATTTACGCAAGCATATATTTCTAAATTGATTTCAGGAACAGCTAATTTGATTGACGGTTAATGAAAAAGAAACCCCTAATTGTATCTGGTGTCGATTGCATTAAACTAAAAGTGAAATAGAATGGTGGATGTTTGAAATCGCCCACTAAAAGCGAAACAGAAGTCTTGTAAACGAATCTGATCGGACAGAAACGACTGAACTGAAATGGAATCGAATGCTCTGGTAGCGAAAATGAAACGCGTGTTCAGAGCGATTCTCAAATTCAGACGAAAATGAATGACCAATTTTCAGAAGTGAATGAACATTTTAGGAAATTGGCCGGGAAACCTATATTTCGTCACACCCTACGTGGGAACTATAGGTTTTCCGGGCTATTTTAAAACGTTTATCATTCGAATTCGCCAACTCTAACATTAAATTTCGTCCGAGAAAATTGTCACGCGCTTTTACCAAAACCACTTTAGTCATTTACCGTTCAATTTTAAAGTTTGGTCACCCTCTTTAATCACCGGGTCGAGGATATTTGTCATTACAGATCAAATTTGTCTAAGCTGTTCCGAATGGTTTTGTTAAAAGCGTGTGACATTTTTCTCGGACGAAATTTAATGTTAAAGTTGGTGAATCTGAATGAAAAATGTGTAAAAATAGCCGGGAAAACCTATATCAAAATAGATGGGTTTTTTTTCAATTGCTATTTTCCTATATGCCTAGCAATATAAAAGTTATTCACTTTTGAATGACACATCCGTTGAAAAAAAAATCACCTAACAGTCATGTGGTTTCGAAGGGCGATTTCTAAAATTTTCGTAACGCTTTATTTTGAATGAAACTACATGTACACAGACATGTTCACGTTGACGGGTGAAATCTTTGAAGCTTAATTTCTCCAGTTTGGAAGACCGTATCTTCATGCAACTTTCAGGATTTATTTCCCTTATAATGATCCAAGTATGTGCTAAATATTGTTGTGATATGTTTATTACTTTTCGTTGAAATTGGAAACAAAAAGGCCTGGCTACGTGAATTTTTGAAAGATGTAACACTGGCGTTTGCAACATCTGTCAATCTTTTCAAGCCTCACGAATATTAATAAGGTTGCTATCCATTATGGTGTACAGTAGAAATTTGGTAAAAAGCCTCCTTCACGAGTTATTACTGATACAAAATTGTAACACTAGCGTTTGCAGCAACAGATTCAGCTGAAATTCGGAATATACTTAGATGGTATAATTGTTCGACTACTCGTGAAATACCAATTCCTAGAAATTGATATAAATATATAGATTTGGGGAAGTTTTCAAACGATTTCTTCCAGACTTGAAGGTCAGCTATACCAGCAACCAGTATTGACGTTTCAGCATCGATGGCGGCGATTTGTTTTCACTGACATGAAGTTTAGAATGTCTTCTTCCGTTATAATTGGACATTTCAATCATACTGAGCATATTTTCTGAGAAACACAACGTTAACTGCTCCGCTACAGCGTCTAAGTACGTAATTGGATTAGCTTTCCTCAATAACGGCATACGTTTTGCCTTAGCAACCACATTACTGCTAAAAGGGAAAAAAATCCACTCAAGTTTTTAGGAGCAACATTAAACATGATGGCGAATCGTATTTGCAAAAGGCATCAACGGCCCCTTTAAAATGTTGATTGATGATTGATGACGAACGTTGATTGACAGATGCGATTGAACTTCGCTTTAGAACTTATACATATTGAAAAAACAAACTCCATATTCACCACATATTTCCTTCTATTGATAAGGTAATCCCTCTGCCAAGGTTGACCGCGAAACATGTGAGTTATTACTACACAAGCAAATCCCACCGTGGTTATGGATCAAACGGGCTACTCGTATATAGTCCATGTTTTCAGCAGCACAGAGCCATTGTGCGATGGAGCCTTCTATTTAAACACTCAGTGACTATACAGGTATAGCACACAAGCAAATCCCACCGTGGTTATGGAACAAACAGACTACTCGTATATAGTCCATGTTTTCAGCAGCACAGAGCCATTGTGCGCTGGAGCCTTCTAGGTATAGCAGGTATAGCACTAACCTGTATTCAAATTCGATTTCCTGGGCGATAGTGTCCTGCCAAAGCCGCTACGTATACTATGGTAAGACATTTTGTTGTTACCAGTCGCCGGTAGAAATTATTCACATGTTTGTGTTCAAAAGTCACCTTGACACTTCCAGCGCCAATATAATATTGCTGACGGAGGTTTAACCATTTAAATTTCGTGTTAATATATGTTTTAATTTCTGCAGGATTCCTTCCATTTCTCTGGGAACGTATCCCGCCTATTGGTAGACGGATTGACAATCACCAACACGAAAGGTGAGATATTGGAATAATTGCTCATTTTATTGCAGTCAGCAAAGTTCTTGACATTTTTATAGTGTTTAAGGTTTATTTTGAGTCTCTAACAATGTTTAGCTGTTCACAGAAATAGAAATAAGACTATTCCTTTTTCTGTAAACCTTTAACAAAAATATCAAAGAAAGTCCTGGAAGAATGGAAGATCAAACTTAATATGAACACAGTTTGTGGCTTGTTTTGTCGCTCGAATTGCACAAAGCAAGGTAGTGTTCTCTTGGCTGACAATTTCCTAGAATTTTGTAAGTTTGTAGACTTCGTGAATTTATTGAAAGAAGTCCTTTTTGTCATACACACGTTCCCTACGCAAGGATTGTAGTTGGACACATCAACCCAACCCCCCCCCCCAAAAAAAATATATATATATATTGCACATATCAGTATCTTGAAAATTTTCGGTTTTCATGTAAATATCTCCCAATGGAATTTTGGGTTACAAAACCTTTGTCCTAATGTTGATTCCATCTACATTTTTCGGTCTGAAAACGTCGCTTCAATCTCATTAATATCCCAAATGTTGTTTGACCTGAATCCCTACAGTTTATTTGTATGCATTAAATGTGGTGCTAGTCTGATATTAACGTCTTGGGTTCACAAACTGCTGGAAATATGGGCCTTATGTACGAGTCAGCCATATTGAATACGGGCGATTCCAAATAGTGCGCCTCCAAGAGTTTGCAGCGCGTTGACCAATCACAATGCGCGAAATCAGTCGACCTTTTCCAAACGGGCGTTGGGTCGACAGATTTTGCGCATTGTGATTGGCCAACGCGTTGCAAACTCTTGGAGGCGCACTATTGGGAATCGCCCGTATTAAAAGCGAGGTAAAATCTTAATTTTTGGAACTTGCAAAGAGAAATGAAAGCAAGTTAATATACTAATTAATTTTGGTCTGCTTCAATGAATAATTTAAAATTTGTAATAAAACATTCCCTAATGTTAAAGTTAAATAAGGCTGCATTATGCCTGAATAAATAGTCTGGCGCCATCCCATTCAACAGTTACCAATTAATGAAGTACATTCAAGGAACTGGACACGAATGGTCAACTCGTGCATTAGGCCCCAAGGGAAAAAAAGATGTCACGTGGCTTTCCTTTGCCCCTGTTATTTGAAATACTTAAGTATAGCAATCTAAAACAATGACTTTTTACTATTTCTGGACCAATGTAAAACTTTCATCTTGACAGATAAAGAATTTCATAAGACTGCTTTTTACGGAATGACATCTGGTTATAAAATAAGCGCTGCTTGTGTATCATTTTCCTAAAACTTTCATTTTCTTTAAACTGACATATTTGTATTTCATGCCCCATCGGTACCGCTGTTTCACATGCAGACTCTGTGCGCGACATTAGGTTCATGCACATGCGCTAGTTTTATAGGATTTTTTATTAAAATTATTATTATTATTATTATTATTTATTCGGCATTAAAAACACAACAAATATTCACAAAATATTAAGACAAAAAAACCAAGAAAACTAAAACGAAAGCCAGAGGCATGTGCCCGGAATTAAACAAGTTTACCTAAAACTGTGGCCCGAAGGCCTTCAATTCCAAGTCTGGCTACACAAAAAAATGTAAATCTATAAAAATCTATGAAATGTATCATATTAACAATAAACACATATATTAAAACTGGCAGAGGTATAAATGCTAAAACGTTAATGTCCCCGTTAAACAAAAACGTTAGGATTATCCCCACAATTAGCATCAAAATACCACGATGAAATAAAACAAGATGAAAGTAAACCAAAAAAAAAATAGTCCAGCTAAAGGAAGGGAAAAATGTCCCTCCCCCCGCTCATATTAAAGATAAAAAACATTCAAAGACCCAATTGCTGTGGATGTCCACATTAAACATCACAAATCAAATTAGGTTTTGCCCTTCACCGACGTTTAAACACTGTATACTCAGTGTGTTACCCTCCGAGTGAAAGTTGGTTCAAGTCCCACCCGAGTGATTTTTTTCAACTTTCACTCGGGAGGTAACACACTGAGTATACAGTGTTTAAACGTCGGTGAAGGGCAAAACCTAATTTGATTTATGTCACCCCTACGCAGAATTTCATTTTATAATAAACATTACAAAGTTAAGAAGTGACATTGCAAGTAAAAAGACATAAAATTACCTTGATAAATAAAACCAGATAAGAATTAGCGAAAAACAAATCAAGCAAATTAAACAAAACATGAGAAAAATGCCAACCCCGGGTAAAACAAATTATCATGCATTATCATGCCCTTCACCGACGTACAAACACTCTATACCCAGACGCAAATGCCATCTTAAGAAAAATAGTAAAATGCATATTTCATGAGCTTGGCGAATTAAAAAAAAAATCGGCTAAAACATTCTTAATAGCTACTCTTATAAATATTTAATAATGCAGTATTGATTGATTGATTGATTTATTACATTTCTTTACCCAGGGTGTGTTAGGGGTATATGAATTGTACACTATTCTGTGATAAAGTGTTATTGATCGCCTGAATTAAACAGGTCCCACAGTGAAAGTATGGTGCGAGCCCCCCCCCCCCCCTCCCCCCCTTTCCACCTATTGGTTTACTGATGCTAAGTGTCCGGAGAAAACAAAAATGTCTATATTTCAGATTGGTTTGACGATGAAACTCCCCCCGCGACATTTCCTGGGTCCGCCCCTGGACACTAATAAACGTCACAATCGAACGGAACTACTCGGCAGTGTTTTCCTATCAAGTGTCTTGCCGAAAAGGTCACAGTCCTATATAAAAAGTATTTTGTCGATTGATTGTTATATCATGAAAGTCAATAACTGTTTTGTAATATAAAAAGTGACTGGAAAAAACGGCCTCCGGTGAACGGCCTCCGGTGAACTTTTTTTTTGGCTAACGAACCTCGAAAACAGCGATGGCCCGGTTTGATAAGCATGCCAAGTTTCAATTCCTAGGCCGTAATTTGAGAGTTGTTTCTACTGGTTTCCTCAGTGTTGGGAAATCCTGTGTTTTCGGAAGCAAACCGGCCCTTTAACCTGAACCCGGAAGAAAAATCTAGTTCAACGGTCTCACGATTCATTGAAAATACTTAGTAAGTTTGCATACCAGACTCAAAGTATTCTTTCTTGTGTGCTTGTGTTGCCCTGAGGGGAACCAAAAGATAATATTTCTCTCAGGCATAAAGGCAAACAAAATATACCCGGCAAGCCAAAAAAACCCCCCAAAAACCCAGCCGATCGGCGTTAACCTAATTCCGGCAGATAAAGGAAATGTCTCAGAAAATCAAACAAAAGAAAGGTAACACTGCACTTTGCTTTATGTGGCAGGACATTATTGTTCTGGATCAAACCAGTGACGAATTTACACATTGCAAATTGAATGACTCATTAATCAGCCGTTTTCTGTGTGTTTTTTTGGAATAGACGAATCCTGTCCGCCAAAAAAGAAAAAAGAAAAGAAAAAAAGAGTGAACAAATTCATGTAGGGTGCATACATTTGAAATACCAGATTTGGCATTAAAGTTTGTATATACATGCTTTTTCCAAGTTTCTATTTTCTTTCCGAACGAAATTTAAAGGAATATTATGTCCTGTACCAAGTAAATTTGCTCGTTTGTTTTTGCAGGCCTTTATATACAGTTTTTGAAATTGGTTTTAAATGTCACGCTCCATTCCGAAAATTGCACACACTATAATATTCAGAACGAATAAGGAGCGTTCCGCTCTTAAAGCTATAGTCCATCATTTTGCAGCTATCCAAAAAGTAACTGATGTATAATTATTGTTGAAAAACATACTTGGTTGAAAGATAGTAAGGGAACTAAACTCCCTGTGAAATTATTTTTTCTGGCATACTGTCATTTGGATCAACGAAAGAATCAACGAAAAAAGTTGAAATTAACTAATTGATGTACTTGTCATAGGCCATGTTTTTCGTGCGATGTCTCATTGGAAAGCTCATAACTAGTGAAATGCTCGAAAATTATCAATTAGGTGCACAACCGAAAAGCACGTTTACACCAACCTTAATATTCATTTGATGTCGACATTTGTTATAACGCTTCTAGTTCCTTTAAACTAGCTTTATTGTCTACTATGATTTTTTTCAATGACTTCATTCTGGGCTTTACAAACGTTGTGAAAGCACACTGAATGTGTGAAGTAAGGCTAAGGGCATCCCACATGACTTTGTTATAAAGGGACAATTGAAAATCATAGTGTACATTAAATGAGGTCTGAATATTCTTTGAAAACTATCCCCTTGCGCGTAATCATGAGCCTGAATAAAAAAGTATTGAATCAAACATGATATTTGTTATGTACAGAGAATGTGTGGTTCCTTTGACTGAGAACGCTTGTTTTAAATCATCTTGTTTATCAGATCTGATCATATTCTTGACCGGTCTCATCATCGCAGCATTCTTCGTGGAAAGTCTTCAGCGTATCAGTCGAGAATGTTTCCGCAAAGTTCCTCGGCCATCACAGCGAGACACACAGCTGAAAAGGCGTCGCTCAGACAGGATCTTGCTGAAGGAGGCTGTGGATGAGACCACGACCCCACAAGAGGAGAAATCCTCTTGGCTTGAAATGGGAGAGAGAAACGGACATATCCAAGCAGACAAGGAGGTTGATCGGGAGACTAGTTGCTGTCAAGGGGAGTGTGATGGTGTGTTGGAGATTACAGAAGAGGACAAGGAGACAACAGCGCTGGTTGGTGACAAGGTAACATGCTGCGAAGATACATGTTGCGAAGATACACCTGAACTGACTGAGGAACAGAAAATGGTGCGAGTAGAAAAGATGTGGAAGAGCCTGTCACTGGAAGTGCTGAACGATCGATTGGAGATATATCAAACGACTTGCGAGGAACGAAATGATGTGCGCAGGAACATTACACGTTCTGACAGGTAAGATGGAAACGGGTCAGTCTGTTGATCATTCAGTAAGTGGGTTGGATGATGATAGCGTTTCCTAGTGGACATTGGTGGATTCACGTTCATCCCAATCTCCGCTGGGATATGAGCATACACACTATGTCACTGCTAAGACCTGCAAGACACTTTGTTTCATACATCATGTTATGAGCTTTTACTGCCCTCTACAATGTTTTTGCCAATGTTGTCAATTCTTGATTATTGCTCACCAGTCTGGTGTGCGTATAGAGTGAATTTATTGATCAATTTGAAAAGGTGCAAGGGTATGCTACTCGTCTCATTTGGCACCAACGTCGACGTGAGCAACCTTACTCTGAGCGGCTCGGTATGCTTCATATAAGCCCTTTCAGCGCCAGATGCGAGCTTTCAGTTCATGAAATTTGTTTGTAAGGAATTGGTAGTTGGAAACTGGGGTCTTTTTTGAACTGATATTAATGTGAATAGCAGGGAACACTGCTATTTATTTGCTGAGGCATCAGGTGCAGTTGTACTGTCCTCTATCGATTCAAATTAGTCCCTTCTATACCAGTTTATAAATCAACTGTAAGCAATAATTAGCAATGAAAGTACTGGTGTTACTGAAGTCTGACGACAGAGCAATACACTAAAGTTCATTAATTCTATTTTCCATTTTGACAGAGTGGCCTTCCATATTCTGCAGACAGTTCTCAACATGAGCAAAATAACAACCGGCTACCTATTTATGCTCATTGTCATGACGTACAACGCCTGGTTCCTTGTCTGTATCGTTGGGGGCGCTGGTCTAGGCTACCTGCTCTTCTCGTCGGATCTCGAGACATTGTATGCGGATTACGCGGAGTGCTACGTCATGCGTAAGGTTAAGGCGGCAGAAGATGACGCCAAGCGAAAGAAGTGTTCATCCGCCCCTTGCCGTTCTCCATCAAAGAAAAAACACCATGGACTAAAAACCCCGACTCAAATTTAGAAAATGAACAAGACTCGATCACTTTATCTCAATCTTCCGACTTTCCTCCTTTTTTTTACGAAATACATGTGATCGGTATGAACAATGGCTAGCGGAAAGTATGTTTCTAAAGCACGGACAAATCTTGGTAGGGACACCACAGAGCAGTTTAATTTATTCTTCGTTCAAGACGACATTTTACATATATTTCTTTTTGAATGCGCGCGTTCCCCATAGCAAATGACCTGTCTTGTTGGAGCTCGCTTTACGGAAATCTAAACCCCGTCTTGAATCAAGAATGGTTTGAATATCATTCGCTTGATTATCTGGCATTAATAAGCCTCTGTACTGATGACGTGACACTTTGTTTACACGTGCACTTTCCTATGGAGCCAGTGGGGGCCCACGGTCTACTGAGCACCATAGGAAAGCACACACGTAAACAAAGTGTGACGTCATCAGAGGTTTATATAGTTTTGCATACATAATGTAGAAATTAATTATATGTAGGCTTAATGTAAATTTTACTGGCGAGGGTCGGGATACTGCAGTAAATAATTCGATTTTTATTAGTTGTAAGTTTTGCTTTGAAATAAGCGTAATGAGATTAATCAGGACAAAATAGATTATCATATTGCGGATGAGGAATTTCAATCATTGGGGCGTCCTTCACTTTAAATACTCAAGTTCAGCCAAGTTATGTGAAATGTGTACATTTAAGAAACATTATTATGCCTGAGGGGAGACTGCTTTGTGCCGCTTTTCAAATTATTAATTGCTATCTGTAAGCTAAAAGATAACATTGATTCAGTTATATATATATTTTGAAGAAAAAAATGTATGGCCTATGACGCATTAATTTGGGCGTAAGACATTTTAAGGGCATTGTTTTATATTTGAACTTGTGTTTATTGAAGAAAACATATTTTTGTAATTTGTGTTTACTGTCATGCACCTATATAGCTTTGTAAATAAAACCTATTTGCGCTTTCCATCGTAGCATTCATTTCAAAGTGCTTTACAATTCCCCTGTTCATCAGGCCACGAGACCATCACGTGGCAGCCGATATCAGTGCACATTCGGTGCTGTACCATCACAGGTACCCATTCCTGGGTGGAGAGAGGCAATTGTCGTTAATTGTCTTGTCCAAGGGCACAAGCACCATGTTCCTGCCAGCGTAGTTTTTATTCATAGGAGGGTTAGGGGCAATGTCATGAATAATTCATGTTTATCCATGAGAACGGACAATGACATCAACAGCATTGTTGTTAGTTACTCAACTAGTTACAATACATTAAAGCATTTTAAAGAACGGTTGTCGTCGAGCTACCACACAGTAGCCTAGTGGATAGCAGATGAGCTATGGATACAAAGATCCCTGGTTCGAATCCACGTCGTCGCTGCTCATTTTCATCAGCTATTTTTCTTCTCCAAATTTATCACTGAGATAATTTTAAATTAAGGGGAAAATAGAACGAGAACCTAAGTCTTGCAATGATTCAAAGGAAAAACTGAATTATTCATGACATTGCCCCTAACCCTCCTAGGAAAAAAAAATACGCTTCCTGCCAGGGTTCGAACCCACGCACCATCGTACACGAGTCCAACGCCGTAACCACTGGACCATGGTATATTGTTCCGGTAGGACATCGTCTTTAAAAAAAAACAACCTTTAATTTGTGCAATGACCAACAACAACTGGCGGGATTTTGTCAGTTACAATCAAGATACGCGATTGTTGCAGGCCGAATATTTCTATTTTTGTTTCTAATTGTGTATGTGGCAAAATGAAACGTGAGTTCATTTGAAGAGTTAGATGCATCGCTCTACATCTCATGCTATATCACATCTTTCCGCGTTCGTTGATTAAGCCCCTCCCCCACTACTTTCGGGGTCTTTTAAGCTTGGAAATTTACGCTGTACGGACAATGGCGTGTCTGTGGTTTGGTTTCTGGAGGGAGACGACGTGGGTAATTTTCTTAAAAGGAGATCACGTTGGATAAAAAACGTCGGTATAATAGTAGCAGTTATGGGGTGATTTGCTTTCATTTGTTTAAAAAAATTGTCCCACTCCTAGTACGCCACTGTTTACATAGGATGGGAAAGTTTTATCAGAGGTGTCGAGAAAATTAATTCTAAATTTGATGCCAAAAAACAAATTCTGCCAACACTGTTACGTTGGACAGCACACGAGATGTTGTGCATTTAAGTGTTAACATTAGCGATGTCTTACTAAATGTGGGGAAATAGCACTTTGAAATATGGGAAAGGTCGGAAAAGCTAGTACTTGGTACCCATTATGTTCCAATCGTCTGACATGTCACTTTGTCAGGGTGAGTGGGGGACGTACAACACTAAATGCTGGTGTATTGGAAGTAGCTTTCGCCCCCCACCCTGTGTGGGTCACTCACTCTCTCCCAGACCCTTATCTATCTGAGCCTGTAATGCAAGACATGAAGAAAAGTACTTTTTTTGCACCATTCTGATAAACCAAGACACACGGTAATTTTCACCAAAGCACAAAACTAGCTCAATTAATATAGCTACTAAGTCAACACGGGGGTTGCTAGACCAATTCTGAGGGGGTGACATCAAATTTGCCGACCGACGTATCTGTGCTGAAATACAATCACATAGTATAGGCCTACATGATATAAATCCATCACTTGCTATTGTGATATCGAATCAGGATGCAGGAAGCAAGTCTCCCATCCAGGGAAACGAGGTTGAAAATAAGACAGATTGGACCGAGTAAAACGTATGTTACTTGCAGAATAACAAGGGATTCCATCCTCATGTTGATGAATGGGCGGATTTGCTTTTTAATTTAGAACCTCTTCAATTTGTCGGTAGTGTTTGGCTAGAGATTGAAGGCCGCTAGCGCGCGTCGCTTGTCCGCCTGTGCAATTATCGTCCTCGCTAAAAGAAAATATTTGCAGAGTTTGTCTTTCCCATTTTAAAAGATCGTTTTACACGAAAATGCGCGAAGATAAGGCGCCTCACCATAGCAACCGCGAACTTTAAAGCGCCAGTGATTATTATGGTTTCACCCTAAGCTAATGAGGTCAATCAAGAGATCATTTTCCACTTGATACTATTACATTTCTTTCCCCCCATTTTTAGGAACGTAACACTCTAATCTGAAGTGCTTGTAGGGCTGTTCAAAGTTGCTTTCCAATTTGCTGTGGATCACTTCACACCCATGGAAGGATCATTGGATTCGATGAATGGCAACGCAATTGTAATTAACACGCTGATGATAACAGTTTTGAATACACTTGAGAATTTCTATGAATAACAGTGGGATTGGGCAGGTCGCAGGTAACTCTCTATAGTCTATAGACAGTCTATAGTGATAGATTGTCTCGTATTCCGTCGTGTAATAACTCTCATTGCTACGGCAACGGTTGTAGCAAACCAAATGGTATTGATTTATGGCCGCACGCATATTTACCGGACAAATGCTAAGAAACCATGAAGACATTTGAGCGAGTGGTCGTGATACGGTCTGAACATCACCCAAACGCGAGCACCGGCATTTCATGTAGGTGGTTGAGATTGGGTGGCGACGGCACGCGCCCACATGCGTCAATTTGTCAAATTAAACCATGCGGTTCAGACGTGACACGTCCCAAAATGCGCATAAAAGCATGCGCAAAATCAGGACTACGCGCATTTCTAACAAACCTTTGATCATAAGCAGTTCGATTCCAACTGTTTAGGCCTTTGCCTATGCGAATCTCATCCATTCTGGACAACGGGAATGTAAACGACAATGCCTCATGACAGCACTGGTTATAGACCTTGGGTATTAAACACCGCCATACAAATATTTCCCTTGTCAGCAACTTAATTCTACCATGATTGTTGGGCTTCTTTCCTCATGCAAAATATTTGAAGAGTGAACAGTTTGTAGAGACATTAAGCGGCAAATTGATAGATGGAAGGAGGATGGGTCAGATCAAATCAAGATGTTGACTCGGCACGAAGGGCAGTGGCTTTCTTTTACATCACCGAACTTATTTCTCAATATCGTTCTCATCTACGTGGTATCGACGGTCGGTCACTGGTGTGATAAACAGTGTCTTGTATTTTCTTCGAACGAATTTCAGGCTCTCGCATTGGGCGATTAATTTCGTCATAAGAACGACTGATGACTGCTGAACGTTTTATAGACTGAATACAATGTTCTTTAATGCTTCGTGACTGTAAGGTGTTCACCGGCCAAATTCGACAACGACCTGGGAGCTGCACAGCCAACGAGTAAATTTTTTTAATTTGAATCTAATCGCAAAAGTGTCTTTCGGAAGGGATCGATGGGAAATCGGTTATATGTGCTACTACCAAATCGTTAATTTTGTTAAAGCTCATTTTTTTTCGGTTACGACCATGGCCACGAGCGAAACTACACTCTTTGTGACTGTTCCTCTAGATTCCTTACCGACCAGCGAACCTTCCTCATCCGACCCTCTTGTCATGAGGGTGGCTTACGGTATCATCGGTACGGTGGGAATCTTAAGTAACGGTTTAGTCATCTATGTTCTTATCCGTGTCTCGCAGACTAGGCAAGTCATTAACATGTTCATCATCAACCAATCTCTTATTGACATGTTCACATCGTTGATGTTAATCCTGTGTTACGTCCTGCCCGTGGTGCAGTTTCCCTCTCCTACTCTATCCGAGTCCTTCGGGCGGTTCGTCTGCGTCTTCTGGTACTCAAAATATCCGTGTTGGGGATCCATCATTGCATCTACTGCCAACCTGGTTTGCCTGACGATGGAACGATACATGGCCGTTATTTCCCCACTGAGATACCAGAAACTCTTCCGCTGGCCTCGGTCAGTCTGGCTTGCTATCCTTCCATGGCTCGTGGGTTACACGTATCAGACTTACTGGATCTTCATGCATACTATCGACCCTGACACAGGCAAATGTGGTATTCGAACCAGCAAGGAGGTACAAATTGCCGCAGGTGTCACAGCATTCGTAACTCAGTACTTCTTCCCGCTCTCTCTAATGACATTTGTGTATATCCGGATCGCAAAGTCTCTCAATCACCGTGTAGAGCCGATGGTCTCAGGAGAGAGTAGTCGGCCTGTCAGTACCCTCAGTCCGTCACAAGTCGGTAACGCCTGGGAACCTGTATCTAATGATCGTGTACCGACAATGCTGCCTAACTTTCGGGGCCGAGCCCGTCGAAACGTGATCAAGACTTTAGTGTTAGTCTGCGTAGCTTTCTTTGTCTGTTGGACACCGAATCAGGTTTGTTATCTCATCTTCAACACTGCACAGGACATCGACAAGAAGAGTCCAATGTTTCGCCTCACCATCATTCTTGCGTTTTGTAACATGATCGTCAACCCGTTCATTTACGCTTTCAAATACCGTGTCTTCAGGCATGGCCTTCTCGAGATAGTACCTTGTTTACGACTCGCTCTGCAAAGCACGGCAGACACGTCGATTCGTCTTGAAGTACCAAATCAAAGGAGTGTGATGGTACGAACTGATGACTCTCGTGTAAGCAAAACTGTGAAATCAAAATGACACAACGCCATTCCATCATATTATACTATAGGCAGCTAGCATCCTTGTGTGGATTGCCTTAAAGCCGCGTCCCTTGTCTAGAGATATTGTATAGGTTTCGCCCATACCAACTCTATCGTGGGAACATGCTGACAATATACGAAGCCGTAGCTCTAAACAAGCTCGTTTCGGACTCGGCATTGTAAAATGTATCCCTGGTAAGTATTGGTGTGATGTTCAAAAAGGGTTTTGAAATTATTCGTGTTCAAATAAAGGCATGCCAAGAACAAACTCAACCGAATTCAAGGAAAATCAATCATGCGCATTGTTTTCTAATGGGGAAATGCTTCATCATGTTCATGATGTGACGATCTCGTTGCCTTTTACTTTCTGTGTTTCCTTTTCTTTTCGATCCACGTAGACTACACCTGAATAAATTCACAATACAGTTTTTTTGTTTGTTTCTGGTTCAATGTGTTTTATATATAATTCAACTGTGTTGTTATGTACCCCATCATCGATTTTCCTTGAAATCGGTTGAGTTTGTTTTCAAATAATTTAAAAACTCTTTCATATATCAAACCAAAACTCGCCAGGGATAAAGTTAAGATTCAGGCTGGGGGAATGGTTTTAAAATAATGGCAGTACGTGTTTCTGCGCCGTCGCTAGAGCCTCGCAAAGAAGTTACGGGTATTTTGGGACGCGCTGTAGCTCAGGATGTTTCAGACATTGGTGACCTCACCGTACGACATGAGTCGGGAGTCGCCAGACGGCCGGAGTTACATATTGTCACGTGAGCTACAATTCTTGCGCAATGGAAATACTGTCCACTTTTCCGCCAACATGCGTCCATATTCATGGCATGAGCGTGGCAGACGTTTTGATAATCAAAATGTAGAGAGTTGGTCCTTGTGGAAAATGTGGAAAATGAACTTAAAGGTCCATATTTAGGACTCATTGGGTGGGATACCATACGGTATTATTTGCGTCTTTAGTTGAAACGATTTTGATTTGTCATAATTTGACAACAGCATTGGTAAGCACCAATGCTGTTGTCACAATATGACATGTGTCTAAAATCTGCTCAATTGGGTACATGCTTATTGAGTTATGGCCAACTGAAAACAAGTACCGCTTTTTTTTTCATTTTGTCCATGGCGACTGATATTATTTTGACTGCCGCGCAATAAGAGCGCGGGCCGAAAGTTGCTTTCGTGAAAGTTGCATCCGCAGAGACAGAGCAGCACAGTAAACATCTAAGAGGTTAACCAAACAGCCCTTTTCGGGACTATCTTCCAAAAGGAGAATGATGGCCATTGTTGCAAAAAATGAAAAATAAAAAAGACAGAAATACAGAAATGAAGATTAAAAAATTAAGAAAGCGAAACTACCCTCATCCATCTATTACGTTTCTAAGAAAAATCTGCCTTTTTTAAAATTAGCTATGACTCAATAAATATTCACCCGATTGGAAAGATTTTTTTTCGTTGTTGAAAAGCTACATCGAAAATATCGATACATATTTGGAGAGTATACTCTCCAAATATGTATCGATATTTTCGATGTAATTTTTAAGTTTTTTTGGGAGGGGACACCAACTTCCTTTTTAGGGGTGTGGTTTAGCGTGTTATCTAAGTGCGTGTGATCACTTGCGTTAAGCTAATCCGAAAACCATAGGGAAGTTCTCGCTGAGTTGCCCCGATATACGAAGAAAAAGCAGAATGACACATTGACTTCTTGCACAAGTACCCTCTTAAAGGCGAGATTTTTGACACATTGCTTTTCTACGGTGGTGATAATAACATTGTGTATATACATTCATGGGCGTCGCGAGGGGGGGGGGGGGCAAGGGGGCGCTTGCCCTCTCCCCCCCCCCCCCCCCCGGAAAAGCAAAAAAAAGAAAAAACAAAAAAAGAAGAACAAAAAAGAGAACAAAAGAAAAGAAAGAGAGGCGCAAAGTCATAGTGGTGTAAATTTAATGAGCTGGGGGGGGGGGAAACAAATGTCCCTGCCCCCCTCTAGAACTGAGAAATCGAGAATATGTTGAGAAATACAGGATTTGTTGGAAAAATATGTTTCCCCCCCTTTTTAGAAAAAAATCCTGGCGACGCCCATGTTTACATTATGCGCCCTATACATGTAGGCGCGTGTACCATACAATTATGTTCGCTGTCGTATTGACCAGTGCACGATCTAGCTATTATTATCGGAGTCCATAGTACAAAAGTGTATTAGTTTTATGCATGACGTTCATTGTTCAAATTGGGTTATTGACGTCACACTTATTTTATGTCACACTTATTTCACGTCACACTTATTTTACTGAGGAGTCAGGTTGGCGTAGCGGTACTTTCCTCGCCTTCCACCGCTGTGACCCGGGTTCAAATCCCGCCTGGGCCAATATGTGGATTGGGTTTTCAGTCCCTATATATCTGATTCCGTGGGTTTTCCCCAAAATATTCTTCTGGGCTTTTCCTCCCACCTCTAAAACTGTAATATCCTCTCATTGTCTACTCTCTACAAGATTCGTCAGGCTTTCGGGCTACAGTGCCTAGGGCACTTTTGAGGAATCCTTGGTTTCATTACCCGAAAGAAAAAAAATAACTGTTAAGTTTCGTGAACAACCTTTTTTCTCTCAATTTGTATTGAGTTCTAAACTTTTCCCCTGTTTAATGTACGTATTGACTAATATTTATGTGTTTTTTAAATGTAAATTGTATTATACATTCTGCCACTGGCTGCGAGGAGTACAATTAAAATTTAAAAAAAAAATCCATTCTAAATAATAATAAAAGAAAATGGACTTGGAAACGATCAAAGCATGACTTGAATGCCGCAAACCATCTACAGCTGGGTTTCTTCACCAAACCCAAGTATTAAGTGATTTTTGGCTGTGTACTGAATGTTGTCCTTGATCATTTTCTTCATTCATTCATTCCCTTATTTCTTCATAGTAGTTGATTATTGGCTACAGGAGTTGAAAGAAGGTCCGAAGGGAGGACCCCAATTCGCTTTAAAAAGAGGTGGATCTCCTCAGTTTCATACCAAAAAAATAATCATAATAATGCACAGAATTGATAAGGCTCACTCTCTGGAAAGCCATATTCAAAGGTGCCGTAATTAATGAAAAAGGGAGATTCAAATGAGGAGGAAAGGTAGCATAAAAAGATATGTATGTGAATGTACCAAGTTCATTCTTGGCTTATATACTGTTATATGAGATATATTTACCCTAAAATTTGCACAACGTTCTTGTTTTAAAATTGGTGTAAACCTGTTTTATGGGCTTGGCGTCTTGAAAAATAGCTTTTCAAATTTAATTGATATTTTTTTAGCATTACAATAGTAATGAACTTTCCAATGAGACATCGCACGAAAAAAATGGCATATAACAAGTAATCAATTAATTAAGTTCAACTTTTGAATTAAGAGCGGGACGCTCCTAATTCGTCCTGAATAGTGTGCGCAATTTCTGAACTGGAGCGCGCCGTGTAAAACCAAATTTTTAAACTGTTTTCAAGGCCTGCGAAAACAAACCAGCACATTTATTTGTTACAGGCAGGACATCACATGTATATTTTTTTTAATTTCGTTTGGAAAAGAAAATCTTAATTTTGAAAAAGCACGTAAACTATATACCAACTGTAAACAGAAGAGGGTCTTTGAATACCAGGAACACATGTGCTTTTTTCCTGTTGCACAATTAAAATTTAATTTTTTCATTTCTCCCCCTTTTATTCAATGTAGACAGCATGCAGCATTGGCCTATTTACTGTCATCGCTATAAACTGGCGGACTAACTAGTATATGCGCTGGACACGACATGACTTGTTTCTTATTCTTGACATTACGTTTCGAGGAAGTCCTCCACAAACCCACAAAACACCTCAACTAAGTACAATGTCACGTTCGTCATCAACATCATTCTCTATATCCATCATGGGGGACGTTGAGCCGCCCAGAGACCAAGCGATCAAAAGCAGACTGCCACAGCTGTTGTGCGCGTGTCTTGTAGTCAAATTCTAGCTGTCGCACCCAGGTGTTGCGGGGTCGGCCCCTGGGTCTCTTCCAGGCAATGTCAGGGTGGAGTCCCCCTTGTACGTCGACGATTGACAAAGGCATTTGTACCTCTCACTCACATCTCAGACCGGGTATTGAAATGATAATGGCGTCTTGTCAGATCATTTGCCTAAAACGGCAGGATATTTTTAATGCTAATGGTTCTCAGCCCAAAACGCCCTCTATTGCATTTTTATGCTTTCGAGGGTATCCTTTAATAATTTGTACTATTCGACGCCATGGCGTGAGATTTACACTATCAGTATTCAACCACGGACCATTTATTTATTACTCCAAAATGTCGATTAGGAACAATTTAAACCGTAGAATTCGACGACTTTGGATTACCACCTATCATATTGGTGCTCAGCGGTAATACAACACATGCATGCATGGTTTCGTTTTAAAAACGGACCAATTTCAGGATTTGTTGATGCCAATTTAACTTGTAACTTTAAAAACAGAGGAATTGTGAAGAGGACTCCATTCACTGTAATGTGTTTGAGGCAGAGAAAGATCACTATTTTGAGTATGCAGAAGGAATTGAAAGGAGCAGACTGCTAAACACTTGATGCCACCCGTATGTTTGATTAGCTTTAGGAGAGGTTACCCCTCAAAACATTTCCCATGCAAACCTTGAATGAACGGTTTACGTTTATAGCCTCTATTTTACTTGAAATGTCGTTACATTAAAGCGTTTGATTGTGCAATATGGCATTGGTTTGCTTTTATCAGCTTATACTAACAGAACGAACCGCCTTGTATACCTGTACTTCCCATATAAATTTATTGTGCATGTATTCTGTTAGAACACAGACATGTCGTGTCAGTTACATGCATTAAGTTTGGGTTGGACAAACAGAGTGAAAGATGCATTTGTCATTGCATGAAATACACGTTACAATATGAAAAAGCGCGATCAATTTTGAGAGTGAAAAAGATCTCAAATCGATACTATAATGTGGACGACAGAGTGGACGTGCCTAGAGACCGGTGAATGTTTATCTGTTCATCTTTTGTTGTTTACTCGAGCGGTATCTACTTGTGAGATGTAGAGCGGCTGTGCGTGTGCGCACAGACCATTACACGTATGCAAGTCCATGAGCATCTTTGCTCAATATCGCGTGGTGTATCACTTAACAGCTCGAGTGTTCGTGATCCAACTTCGACTGGGGTGTGTTTGACAACAAATAATAAATGTTCACACTGCGATGTTAAAGTTGCTTGGCTCGAGTGGTTTCCTCTCAAACGAACTACATTAGCCGAGACGAATCCGTTTGTTCACTGCGAATGTGATACGTGTGTAACATGATGGAAAACCATGACGACATAGTTTTCGTGCACAAGTTCTACTGCTAAATTGGTAGCACAGTGATAGTTGTTGCGTGAAGTCTTTATTCAAGATGATTCGAATATCTGCCTTATACAACAAGCGGCGACTGCCCCTAGATGTGCAGGTGTACGAAACTGTCCACCTGGTGAAGGATAAAGTGGTGGACTTGTTCCGAATCGACACTAAGAGTAGTAGCGAGAAGAAGTACATCGTTTTGTCGTACCACGGAGCTGAGCTTCAAGATGATTGGGTATTGAGTGAGATAGGAGTCAACGCCGGCTCCACTCTTAAATGCAGCCTGAGAGAGGAAGTCACACCCAAGCTTTTTGTCCGTTGCAGCTTCAATGATGAGGTCATTGAGATCATTGAGAACTTGGACTTCGCCAGCTCCATGGTAGCCGAGCTAAGACTCTGGATCACACGTAAGATCGGTTTGCCAGTTACGGTGTACCGTATCCTGACCTCCTCAGGCCAGGAGATGTTTGATTCTAATCTGCTAAGCCAGTACGGGATTGAAGTAGGAACCACCTTGCAGATGGAAACCATCGATGGCTGGAATGAGTTTCTTAAGTCTGCAATCATTGGACACACTCAGCAGGTGTTTCGTAATTTGAATCAGACTGATGAAGTCATCTGTAAGTTTCAGATGCGAGTAGCGTTGTTCGTAGCCGCACACTACGGTCACATGGATCTGGCTACTGCCATGCTGAAAAACGGTTTACGCGCCGATGAGAAGGTGGGCGATCACCCGTCTAAAGAATGGTGTCGTAGCTCGCACATCGAGGCGTACAAGACACCGGTCCATGAGGCAGCAGAACACGGTCAGCTCAGCATACTTCGCATATTCGTCTTCAACAACATCTGTGTCGTCCACAGCAAAGATGGGATGGGCTTAACGGCTCTGAATGTCGCATTACGGAAACAGCAGAAAGAGGTTGCCCTGTACCTTCTCACGAAACAATGGGCAAATGTACAATTCTCTGCCATGTGTTTACCCCTTACTGTATACTCTGCCATTCGAAGGTGGTGCGACAAAGCAAAGGACAAGGTGCTACTTGTCCACGGTCTGGAGAAATCCAGCATGAAATACCGTAAATCCACCCATTTGCCAGGCGCGCTGTGTGGTCAAGGAGTCCATGTTGATGGATACACAGAAAGCCTGATGAACTCCTGCCCTAAATCTCGAACTCTGGACAGTCTTAAAGCCAAAAATCTTGAATTAGCCAGGCGAGGAACGCAGTTGTCTCTCACTGACAATCAGCAGCGTTCGACGGTTGAGAGATTACCACGCTTGTGTGGTACTAAGACCCCATCCGTCGTGAGCAGATATCGCAATAAATACCTCTCCAAAACTAAGGAGCAACATTCAAACGTGGATCCCTTGCCTCGTCCCAGGAGCCGTAGCGTTGCCGATACGTCAGTTGTTTTGCCTGACATTCCTTTCAACCAGCATAAATCCCGCCGGGCTTCATCAGATGCTGAGACATTCCGTGAAGGAAGAGACACTGAATCTTACGTTGATTTTACCAGGAGCGAAAGAGGGAACACCGCCTACATTCGCACCGCTGGTGGGACAGGCTCGGGCGCTGGGCGATTCAGTCAGGGGAAGGATGTAGCCTCAATTTCCGATCAAAAATCAAATGCCTCTATGAAATCTGACAAACCAACGGGGACAGAAAGGCGGGAGATTGAACGCAAACGGCGCAACAGAGCCGCTAGTTTAGATTGCTCAATCCCTCTACTCCCGACCAGCGGAGAGAGGGTTTGGGAACGACCCTTCTTCTACTCCTCATCCGACAAGAGTATTCCCCGCTCTACAATTGACCTGTATGAAGGCATGACGGGCAGCACAACATGGGAGCGCGCTATAAACGCTATTACTGTAACCTCATCATTTAAGGACAAATCGTGGCTTTATCGGGTCAGGATGGCCATGTCGCTGTCTGAAACTCAGGTTAAGAAATTGGGAAGCAATCCCGAGGAAGACAGAGTGGAGAACAGCAAGAGACCAGGGATGGGCAAAGCCCGTGTCGGCTCAGAATCAAGGCAAGGGACGAACTCAGCTATTTCTATTCGCAGGACGCAAAGTGTGAATAGTTGAGGAGTTGACATTCATTCCACTCCAATTCTCGTATAGGATTCTACATCACTCAAAACATTCTGCATTTTAAACTTTAAGTCGGTGAAAAAAAAATTTGGTCAATTTTATTTTACTCGACAATTTGTATAAATTTGTATAAATTCGAGGAAACAAATTTCCAGCTTTGTAAACAGTTCGTCTTTTTTTTGGGGGGGGGGGGTGAAGCAACAATTGCCCAATGCTTAGAGTCAATAAAAATTCATTATACATGATGAAAATGAAAAAAACTGAAATCCAAGACACTTGCAGGATTAATTTATCATTTTGTAAGCACACTTTATATTGGTTCTTGACAATCGTTTGAAAGCAAACATCCTTCGATTCATTATAATTTGTAAATAGTTTTCACTTTTTAATTTAACTCTTCAATAGTCAAATATCCAGTAATGAAACTGATACAATATTTTCCATCATGACCATATTTCGATGTGCTATTTTTACAAAATAAGGGAGCATACTCCGTTGATATATCATTGATTGAAACTTGTTCCTTGATATTTAACAGTTGTCTCGTTTGAATACAAGTCTATCTTATTTCAGATAAAATGTCCTTGATGTACAAGTCTATCATTCCCAAGTAGAATGGTTGTTTGTCACTCTGTGTTCAACTAATTTAACGTGAAACCGTTGTCTTTTATAAGGAAATTATTGTTGTTTTACTTTTGGTAATAATATGTTGAATTCATATTAAGATGAACGATTATAGAACATGCTCACGAATACCCACAAAATCTATAGGTTCTCACATCAAGAGCCCAAGAAGTCTGATGAAAGCGTGGAAAAACGATGAAAATGTAAATGTATTGATGTATAGTTTTTTCTCGGCTATTTTAAATCATTTTTCATTCAGATTCACCAACATTCAATTTCGTCCGAGAACAATTTCACATGCTTTTTACAAAACCAATTTAGTCATTTACCATTCAATTTCAAATTCACCCTTTTCAGTCACCGGGTCGAGAATATTCGTCATTACAGATCAAATCCGTCTAAGCTGTTGCCGAATGGCAGCATTCAGAGATCAAATTCGTCTTATATAAATCAATTAGACGAGTTTGATTTCTGAATAACATGATTCGGCGTAGACGAGACGAAATCGAATACACCGGGTCGAAAACGTGCGCTCATTGTTTGAATTTGTTTGGACTAATTTGAAATTGTCTGACAAAAGACGAAATTTAACATTGAAAGTGCACTAAATCGATGTTGATGGACGAAATTGATAATCGGTGAATTCGAACGAAAAATGTTGTTTTAAAATAGTCGGAAAAACCTATATTAATATTGTACTTTTTTAGCAATTTACTTTTGTGTAATATGTAAATACCTTTGTAGCATACAGTGATGTGTACCATTTACGGTTTCTAGAAGGAACTACAATTTAAATTAATTGTTACCGTATGCCGATTACATTCGTCAAACTTGAAACACGAATCACATTTATATTTTTTAATCCACCAGAGTAACCCAAGAACAAAATAGCACCGTCACTACCCAAAACATTGCATTAACAGGAAATGTCTTTTAAACTCTTTGAGAGCATCTTATGTAATCAAATGATAATCATTCCACAGTGATCACACCAGTATAGAGACTACATGTACATTATATTTGTCTTAGTAGATAATGGGTCTTAATCCATGCTTCGATATTGTGTAAACAGTTCGTAGTGTGTTCTGTGCATGATGACCATGCTAACGTTATCATTTCAACAATGATCATGATGTTCATTTTGCACACACAAAAGTAGAATTATATGTGTGTAAGAACTAAATGTATATTGATTCGTTGATGTTAAAAAAAAACAGCTGTAATATATTAGTCTTTATCGCATTTGTTTGGACGGGATCCAGTGAAGGTGGCAAAACAGATGATTTTTTTTTAAAACTGTTTTGGCGCATGGAACGCTGGAGGATCGGTCACTGCAAACCAGTCAATAAAAGAAAACCAAGTTATTTCCAAATTAGTGGTCGGTCACCGAAGCTCGATTGTTTCCTTTCCTGTTTTAGTAAACGGAAATGGGAGATCAGAAATCGGTGAATGATCATAATTCAGTCATCATAAAAAAGGTCAATTTTCCCAGTGTATATAAAGCATAGTGACGTTTTCCATACGAATAATGTATAGGCCTAGGTCGGATGTTGCCATAGCACACGGAGTATTAATAGGCTAAGAATGCACAGTGCACAATGACAATGAATAGAATCTGCCAACGTTTGTATACCCAACATCAATACTCTAAAGGGCGGCCCTGCCTTTCAACACAAACACTTAAACTCAGTGTGGCACTTATGACGAAAAGGCTAATTTATGAAGAAGCTATGCACTTCATGACCATAATAATGGTTTCATCATAAACTGGGGGCATTAAGGTTTCAACTGATATATATTGGATGCGCACCAGAGTCATGCACACTGAGTTTTGTTGTTTTGAAAATAGTATGTTAAAAAACTTCTTAGCATATAAGTGCTGATTCTGATAGAAGCATCCATGTTTGCGCTGAGTTGAAGTGTTTGTGTACACACTCCTTTGACAAGTCCTACTGCTTATCTGCCGCTGTATTCCTAATCACAAAATCGGATTTTACAGTTATATTCAATGTCTATAGAAACACAAGGTCACGTAGCGCCAATGGTATTATCACCATAGTGCTTGTACGGTACTCAGCGGCTTTAATCTCTTAATCCTCTTAGGGTGGATTAGTCTAATCCTATACATGACGCTGATAATCGATAAAGACCCCACTATATAATAGCGCGCGGAAGTAAATAGCTTTTGGAAGGGATGTCTTCCTCGTATGTTCATCAATTACATACTACCATGACAGCACCCCATCACATGAAATGAGCATAGCTGGCTTGAGATCGTGTACTCGCAACTTCCTATTATGAATTTAATATTTATCACGCTGCGTGGACGGAAGACACCTAGGTTCTCCATTTTCTTCCTCCATGGGTTCTCGAAGTGTTTTTCTCCTTCAATTAAACTTATCCCTACCAAAATCCATTCCACTATCCACTAGGCCACTGTGGCAGCTCGACGAAAGCCGTTCTTTGAAATGCTTTAATGTACATGCATGACTGAGTGGTGGCAATGGTGTGACGTCATTGTCGTGTTTTTATGAATAAACATCAAACTAGCTGAATAATCATAACCGTTGACGATGTTATTGTAGCGTGCATCGTAACGGTTCACCATGACGGTTCACCATGCCATTTAAATTTGGCCAATATCTGTACAAAATACAGTTTGTGTTTAACTATACGCAAACAAAATACAATCCTTTTTCATTTGTTTGTATTTGCCGAAAAATCCATCGGTGATCCATCCCAACCAAAATGTAAAGGAGTGAGTGACTCTCTTTTTAACGATGAACCGTGGTTACACTATGGTTTGGATGGATTTTTTTCGTCTAAATACCGGAATGACGGGTACGAAAACAAATTGAAGAAGATGACACGTTGTTTGTGTATCCTAAAATACGGCTTCACATTGAACACAATCTGTATTTTGTAAAACAAATCGGCAAAAATAATATGGTGAACCGTCATGGTGAATCGTGTATCATATGTGTCACAAGTACAGCTCGAAAAGAGCACATCCGCGTTTCTATTTTTGATATTCCATTTATTTAATTGCCACTAGACTGCAAACTCATAAAATCTCTACTCATTGAAACATGTATATTATATTTATCTAGGTACTGCACCCTACAGTTGGTTTCCATGACGATGCAAGAAATCCTTTGAACTTATATGAACATACACTACATGTCAAGTTTTACCAAGACTGGTAAAGGTATGTCCATGTATCTGGAAGATTGACCTGACACCTACCAAACCAAAGGCTAAGAAAACCAGAACCTGGATTCAGCAGGACGGCGATTAACTTATTCAAAATGTATATGATAAAAATATAATTTGCCAAGACCCAACTCTCAAATGAGCTCAACAGAAGTTGGACAATCATAGATTAGGTGCTGTTTTATGATTTGGTGGCTTTCAAGACGAAACGTAAACTGTTATGTTAATGATGAGCAATTATTCGGAAAATTGCCTAAATAAAAGTGTATATATTTTTCGAAAGAACTATTCATGATGAATAATTGTGCCGAGTTTGATTAAGATCGGTCAAGGTCTGCTCAGTTTATGGCGTTTTGTTTCTTACCCTTCCAACCCTAGTGCTAAGAAATTGCATCTAAGCTCAATCAGAAGCGGTTCCAATAAGTTACCTCCGGAGAGAGAGCATTCCTAACTTTCACCGTCAATATTTTTTTTTTTCCTATTGGGGACATGCCAAAGATTAAACAAAAATTAGTGGCGGTGGTTTTTTTTTGGGGGGGGGGGTGAAGAGAGGGGTGCACTGCGACCCCCCCCATACTAATGGTATAAAGAACAGGAATCTTTCCAAACATAATATCCTCCAATGCAAGGTTCAGGTGTAAAGTGGCATTTGGTTGCCGGACTAAATACTGTGACACGGAAATAGGGGAAACCTGTGAAATAGCTATTCGGGGTATTCCAGCGTCATCGTTTTCATGAATCCACACTGTTTACTTTATAGGACTGACGTGCAGTCCTGATTATCCTATCCCAGAAGCTCTGT